>NC_080571.1:83344024-83661024 GCF_030247185.1 Malaya genurostris
CGCAATGTAAAATTAGTAAAAAAAATATACCTCACCAAATAGTGACAAAAGACTTTGTTTACTTCCAGACTTCGTTTTACTTACAGCTGGTTGATGCTGATGATAGTGTTCATGCACTATCTATATTAAACCCAATGAAACGCTATTTGACATGAATTTGATTTAAAGAGGTAACTGGAGCGCAGCATTTGACGCAGCGTTTCAATGGTGCGTTTGAATTGGCGTAGTCAAATCCTGCACTCCTGTTACTTCTGTGTATGATGTTCAAGCTAAATAGGGTAATATTAATCAACTCCATAGCACGCTTTGTGACGCTTTGACATGTTTTTCTTATAGTTATAATTATTATTCATCGCAGCATGTATGTTAATATTTTTAGCTGTTTTGCCTTTCTCATATTGAAAGGCTATGCAATCACTGTGAAAACCGACTTTTTAACCGAGGCCTGGAGGGCCGAATGTCATATATCATTCGACTCAGCTCGACGAACTGAGCAAATGTCTGTGTGTCTCGGAGACGGCTGGTCCCATAACCTGCTATTCAATTTCATCCTGATCCGACTTCCGGTTCGAGAGATATAGGATGATATGTACAAAAAATAATGGAAAATGTATGCACTCACTTTTTCAGAGATGGCTTAACCGATTTTCACAAACATAGATTCAAATGAAAGGTCTTGTGGTCCCATACAAAATTCCTGAATATTATTTGAATATAATTTGAATTTGAATTCCTGAATATTATCGGAATTATGGCGTAAAATGTGCAAAAAATTGTGAAAATAAGTGCACTAACTTTTCTCAGAGATGGCTGAACCGATTTTCACAAATTCAAATGAAAGGTCTTTTGGCCCCATTAAAAATTCCTGAATATTATTTGGATCCGACTTCCGGTTCTGGAGTTATGGGGTAAAATGTGCAAAAAATGAAAATATGTGTTCTGACTTTGCTCATAGATGGCGCGACCGATTTTCACAAGCTTAGGTTCAAATGAAAGGTCCTGTGGTCCCACACGTAATTCCTGAATTTCATCCGGCTTCCGGATCCGGAAATATATGGTGAAGTGTGTTAAAAATTTTATAAAAACCGTAGAATGTTTTATAAATCGACCTCAAATCTTCTCCAATTGATAGTTTTTATCAGTAGACGGTCAAACAAACCGATTTTGGTTATTCTTTTAAGAATCGAAGAAAACTATTTTGAAGAATACCACAGTATTATATATGATAGTATGATTTATATGAGAAAGGCATTATTACACCACTAGGTGGATTAAAATAGGTTTTTTTTTATGCTGTTTCTGATGGAGCGGAGTTGCCATAACACTTTCGAAGCCATTGCTTCGCTTGAACGGTATTTTTCCCATCAAGAAGCTGTGTAAAATTAACACACGAAATTGTTTTTGATTCGTTGTTATGAAAATAACAAAAGTAGCGTCCTCTTAACACAATAACTCACAAACTAAATAATAAAATATCATCAAATTTTACCAGCTGTCTTTTAAAGATTAGTATTAACTGAAAAATTGTGACTGCAACAAAACTAGCACCATCTATGTGTTAGATTCCGGGACTCATCAGCTCATGTGTTATTGAAAATTTTACCATCAATTCCTAAAACATATTTCCGATGGTATGGAGAAGAAATTATGTTGCTGCGTTGAATCAAAGACATCATATTAACAAGATATCCAGCTCTAACATTTGCCGAACAAATCATTGGCATCCTCCTTTTTTGCGAGCATGGCGCCCTCAGGCGAGTCCGCATCGAATCTCGTACATAGAAATAGGGGAGAGAAATATCAAATTCATGCGCGCCAAAATAGCAACGATATCAGATATCAAAGATATCAGAAGGCAGTGTGTTTATAATTGTGCATGAACACTTGACCATGAAAAAGCTCTTTACAAAGCGGGTGCCGCGGTTACTCACAATCAATCCAAAACAACAACGTGTTGTTGATTCAGAGCAGTGCTTGGCCATGATTATAAGTAATAAATCAGATTTTTTCCCGTCAATATGTGACAATGGATGAAACAAGGATCCATCACTTCACTTCGGAATCAAAACGATAATCATCTGATTAGACTGCAGCCAGTGAACCACGCCCGAAGCGTCCAAAGACACAACAGTCAGCGGAGAAGGTTATGGCTTCGGTATTTTGGGATGCACATGATATAATCTTCATCAACTATCTTGAGAAAGTAAAAATAATAGCAAAAAAGCACTGTTTCACCAAGACAATACACAAATCGATGGCAACAATAGTAAAATTGAACAAATTACATTTCGAATTGCTTCCTCATCAACCATATATAGTCCAGATCTGACCCTCAGTGACTACTGGCTATTCGCTAGTCTAAAAAAAATGATCGCCGGTAATAAATTAAACTCAAATGAAAAAACAATTTCTGAATGAGAAGCCTATTTTGAGGCAAAAGATAAATCCTTCCCCGAGCATGGCATCGAGAAGCTAAAGAAAACAATCGATTTTTGGTAAAAAAAAGTTTTTTTCTTAGTTAGTCAAATTCATGTCAAAAGTTTTCCCGATTAAAAACAGTCTCACATTATGAAAAAATGATTTTCACTAACCACTCAAAAACGTAATTTTGAAACATAAAAATTTAAATGTGACTTTCTAAATGACAAGAGAAAGGTGTTAACACCCAACAAGATGGATTTTGGCACGTTTTCTGTACTACTAAAACAACTTATCAACAGAAATGAATTGGTTAGACCTTACTTCTACAAGTAACTGTTTTCGAGATATTTTGACATGACATTCAAAGAACTCATATATCTGTTAAATTTGACTAGAACGTTAGGAAAATTTTCCAAAGCACTTAATATTTTTTTCATTTACAGAAATTGGCAGAAACAGCTCCAGAAGTCACACAAAAACTCGAAACACAAACCATCTCTGGTGAAAGCAATATTCCGTACATTTCGGCGTGATTGGATTTTACTATCCACGATCACCGTCTTCGGAGAAATTATATTGAGAATAGCTCAGCCAATTTTATTAGGAAGACTTCTATTATATTTCAGGTAGTAAACCTTTCAGAATTTACAACAGCAATGTAAAATTATGATCTAACAATCCACAGGCGGCAGTCCGACATAACCTATGAGCAGGCACTATACTACGCAACGGGTATGGTCGCGACCAAGGCCGCCAGTATCATCCTGGACAATCAGTATTCGAGCATCACCTGTTTGACAGGAGTCCGCACAAGGACAGCCGTTTGCAGTGTTCTGTATCGGAAAGCTTTGAAACTTTCCCGGAATGCCCTGGGAGATACGTCTGCCGGAAAAGTCGTCAACCTGATGTCCAACGATGTGAACCGGTTCGACATTGTTGCATATCTGGTGTGCTACATGTGGTCCGGACCTCTGCTGACGATAATTGTAGTAGTTTTGCTGTGGTTTGAAGTGGGTTGGGCTGGTCCCTTGGGGATACTAGTCATCTTTTTGACGACGCTATTTCAATGTAACTATATTTCAACAGTGAAAAATTGAAAATATTCTATTGATTCTTCACGTTTTTCACGCAGCATTCTTCAGCAAACTGACATCGCGTTATCGCCTTAAAACGGCATTGAGAGCCGACGAACGTATTCGGCTTATGGACGAAATTCTATCCGGAATTCATGTGATCAAAATGTATGCTTGGGAAAAACCATTCTCCAAACTCATATCGCATGCTAGACGATCGGAACTGAAGATGGTACTTAGGAGCGGCCTAATTCGGGGTCTCTACATGACGTTTCAACTGTTCACTACCAGAGCGGCACTCTTCGCGACCATGATCGCATTACTACTGATGCAGGAAGATCTTACTGCCGCCAAAGTGTTCGTGGTTGCAAGTTATCTAAACATAGTTGCATATACCATGTCCGGAATGTTTGTCCGAGGCGTAGCGGAAATAGCCGAAGCACTAGTTGCCACCCGGAGATTACAACGATTTTTAGAGTACGGTGAAATACAACAGCAAATCGAAAAGGTATTGGCGAAGGAAGTTTTCTGAATAGCTTTTGACGATTGTTTGGTTTCAGAATGACAAACAAAGTCTTGAATTACCTCCAGAAATAGCCGTTTCTTTCCGGTCGGTGACCGCCCGATGGGATGCTGCTTGGGAAGACAATAAGAATCGACCACCGACGCTGGACAATTTGAGCATAGATTTCCCTAAAGGTAAATTAATTGGGATCGTTGGCAGTATTGGCTCGGGAAAATCCTCAATTCTGCAAGTAATTCTCAACGAACTGCCTGTCGAATCCGGCGAGATTATTTCGAATGAAACTTTTTCTTACGTCAGCCAGGAGCCTTGGCTGTTTTCTGGAAGTATTAAACAAAACGTTCTCTTCGGCATGCCGCTGGATCAGAAACGATACCGATCAGTTTTGCGTGTATGTGCGTTAGAGGACGACTTGAAACAATTTTCGAACGGTGATGAAACGTTGGTTGGCGAGCGAGGAATATCGCTCTCCGGTGGCCAGAAAGCTAGAGTATGGTAAGAAGATATTTGGACTCTTTACAGGGTCCGGCATTCGAAGTGTAACCAACTTCAGACCTTCGAGCCTGGCGTCAAGGTAAATGCGACATATTATCGGGAAAGTATTCTGGAGGGTGCTTTGAAGCCGTGGGCAGACAAACATTTCGGTGCCAGACCATGGACGTTTCAGCAGGACTCGGCACCGTCTCACAAAGCTCGAGTGAACCAAGAATGGCTGAAAAACAACGTTCCGAACTTCATCACGTCCACACAATGGCTCTCGAATTCACCAGATGCGAATCCAATGGATTATTCTCTTTGGGCCATTTTGGAGAGCAAAGTCCGAACTAAAAGACACACCAGTCTCGAGGCGAGTGGGCCAAAATACCTGCAAGTCACATTCGGGCAGCTTGCGATTCGTTTTTTGACCGTCTCAAGGCCATAGTCAAGGCAAAAGGTGGTCATATCGAGCAAAAGTGAATTAATTCTGAATTTTGTATTATTTTTACACATTTTGTACTTTGAATTAAGTAAAAGTAATTTTCCAAACTGAATTTATTGCCATTTTAATTGGTTACACTGCGAGTGCCGGACCCTGTAACTTTATCATATAAGAACTATTTAAATTTTAAATTATTTCGATTATTTGAACAGTTTAGCACGGGCGGTTTACAAATCATCCGGGGTCTACCTGTTGGATGACCCGCTGAGTGCCGTTGATGCTCACGTTGCACGGCACTTGTTCGATTTATGTATTGGAGCTAAAGGACTACTCGGTAGACAGAAAGCAACCCGAATTCTGGTTACCCATCAAGTTCACTTCCTAATAGAGTCCGACTGGATCATCGTTATGAATGAGGTGAGTGTGCCAAATCATTACGGTTATAAAATGATCATGTTGCAATTTTTAGGGCAAAGTGGAGGCTCAAGGCACTCCACATGATTTGATCACGAAAGGAATAGACTTGCTCAATTTCACAGAATCTGATGAGCATGAAATTCTGAATGAAGAATTCCATTTGAATCGACAAATATCCAAAACTTCGACCAATTCATCGCGGTCCGATTGCAACGATATTTCTGAAACGATTGACACTGACCGGGAGGTCCGAAATGTTGAACAGACTTTCGAAAAGTCTTCGGAAAATACTCATCCCAACTCTTTGTTTCTGAACTACGCGGCCGGAGCCGGAAATTGGCTGGTTCTTACCGGATTGGTAATTCTGTTTTTGGCTACACAACTCATTGTTAGCTTTACCGACTACTGGGCATCGTTTTGGGTCTCTCAAGAGGAGTTGAGAACGTATATTGGTGTCCTGAATGATACCATTATATCCGAATCAGAAGCTCCACTTAGCACAGAGATTTGTGTTTATGTACAGACTGCTGCGGTCACTGCTATATTTGTAATTGGGTTGACAAGGTAGGTTGAAGTCTTGTTTAACATTAAGTTGTTTTTTTTTAAATAACTATTTATTGTAATATGAGTTAAAATTAAATTATTAAGACTTAAATTGGGTGTTTAGCCACAAATGGTGACTTTTCAGCCCTATTATATACATGATTTGGTTATTACCATGAAGACATCATCTGCTTCCGCAATTCTGAGATTTTTGTGTAGGGAAAATTCTAAACCTACTTGTATTGTGTAATGGGGAAAATGAACTTATATACTAACTTACTAACCAATACAGAGAGCGAATCGATTCAATTGAAAATTGCAGCGATTTTTGTCAGAATTTACTTATAATATTATGTGACATTACATCTAATGGTTCTATATTTGTGAGTCTGTGTAGCTCATTTGTACTAAACCAGGGAGGACGCTTCAAAATCATTTTCAGAATTTTATTCTGAATCCTCTGAAGCGTTTTCTTCCCTCCCGTTGTTGATGGGCTTGACGGTATTGCAAACATCATCAGATACGATTAATTATTGTTACAATTTAATATAAATATGTGTTATAATTTTTAGTTTAATTATTGAGTTTATTGAGTGAGGCATGAAACGATTTGAAAAAGATGTTGATTACAATACGCTCCAACAGCCGGGGTTGGAGAGGCCGGTAGGGCTTAACTGAGCTCTTTTTTATGTTTCATTTTCATACTACCGGTCCCTATTACCAGTGTGAAGTGGAAGTTAAGTGGAGTGAACGTACCCCAGTCAGGTTTCACACGATAACGAAATAGTTGAATGGTGAATTAAGTTCATCTTTGACGTTTATTCTGTGAGGTTGTGTTGTGCTCGTGTGGGATCTGATGAATGAGGTGATATGTGAGTGAAGTGTAAGTGAAGTGGAATGCAAGAACGGTAATAAAGGCCACCGTTTCAGCTCAGGACCAACGATCGACCAATAGAAGAGATAGAAATTGGGTGACGGCACCTCCATTCATCTCAAATCCATTAGTCATTTCATATATGAAAACCATTAGTTAGAGCGAGATCTGTTGTGTTTATTCGATAGATTGACTTCGAGAGTAAGATGAAATTACGAGTATTTCGCGTCACTATAACAGCAATATCGTACATATTCTGAACTACTTTTATGCTGTATTGCTTATCAGAGTTGAAGCAAAGATTGTGTATTTGATTTCATCACAATTCATTTATTGAAAGTTGAGTAATCGGTAGAATAATATGGTGACTCTATTAATGAAATGACTATTGGCACAATGAATTTAGTTAAAATCTATTAGAATAGAAATAGTAAATCAATGTTACAATGTTTGCGTGTGAAATACATATTTGTATATATGTATATGTATGTACACATGTGTGTGTATGTATGTATGTATGTGTGTATGTCAGTATGCCTTGGTGCCTGTATATATTTATACATGTATGTATGTATGCGTTGTATCAAACCGTATATGGTGATACATTTCGATTGTGAGTGAATAAGATGTTGATTACATTACGCTCCAACATCCGGGGTTGGAGAGGCCGGTAGGGCTCAATTTAGCTCTTTTTATGTTTTATTTTCATACTACCGGTCCCTATTACCAGTGTGAAGTGGAAGTTAAGTGGAGTGAACGTATCCCAATTGGGTTTCACACGATGACAACAGGTGAACGGTGAATCAAGTCCATATTTGACGTTTATTGGTGGTTTGTGTACAATGGATTACTGTGGAATGAGATAGAATATTGTAGAATAGAACGAAATAATAATAACTTAACTAATGGACAAACCACTGATAGCTGTCAAACGATGTTCATCCAGTTTGTATTGTGAGGATGTATCGTTTGGGATCTGATGGATTCGATGATGTGTGAGTGAAGTGTAAGAGTAACTGCATGCAAGAATGTTAATAAAGGTCACCGTTTCAGCTCAGGATTAGCGATCGACCATTAGAAGAGATAGAAATTGGGTAACCATACCCCCATTCATCTCAAATCCATTAGTCATTTCATATACGAGAACCATTTGTTATAGTGACATCTGTTATCACTGTTTGATATATTAACTTCAGAAGTAACATGAAATTTGGAACATTTTGCTTTGCTAAAACAGCAGTATTGAACCATTTCCGAGCTACTACTATGCGTTATTGCTTCTTAGAGAAGAGGCAAAGACTTTGTATTCGGTTTTATCACAATTCATTTATTAAAAGTCGAGTGATCGCTAAAATAACATGATGACTCTACTAATAAGATAACTATTGGCACACTAGTTTTAGTTAGGATCTATTAGAGTAGAAATAGTAACTCAATGTTGTAATGCTTGCGTGTGGAATACATGTGGGTATGTATGCATGTGTGAATGTGTGTAACTGTGTGTGTATGGATGTGTTTTTGTGTGTATATACAATATACATTTTACCGTGCCTTTGAGTGCGTTGTACCAAATTGGTAGTGATGCATTTCGATTGTTGGTCAGTGTACACCAGATGCTCAAAAGTGCCTGAGCGGATGGTAACACTGTCAAGGATCAACCAAAGACAACTAAATATGAACATGCTGTAGCAATACTTATGGGACCCAAGTGTCTTACTCTTACTCTTTCAGTCGTAGACCACGCGGGTCTCTGCTGTATACAGGAGGCGTCTCCATTCAACTCGGTTCATTGCTGTTCGCCGCCAGCCTCGGTAGCTGCGAAGGGTCCGCAGGTCGTCCTCAATTTGATCGATCCATCTTGCCCGCTGTGCGCCTCTTCTTCTTATACCGGTCGGATCATTGTCGAGGATCATTTTAACCGGGTTGTTCTCCGACATTCTAACAACATGCCCGGCCCACCGTAACCGCCCGACCTTGGCCGTTTGGACGAGGGTTGGTCCTCCCAGCAACTGGTGCAGTTCATGGTTCATTCGCCTTCTCCACGTACCGTCTTCCATCCGCACTCCGCCGAAGATGGTTCGCAACACCTTCCGTTCAAAAACACCTAGTGCGCGTTGATCCTCCGCAAGCATTGTCCAGGACTCGTGCCCGTAGAGGATAACCGGTCTAATCAGCGTTTTGTAGATAGTTAACTTCGTACGACGGCGAATTTTGCTCGATCGAAGCGTCTCTGAATTTCTCTGCTGGTGTCATTATCGGCAGTCACCAGTGAGCCCAAGTACACGAACTCGTCGACCATTTCGATTTCATCACCACCAATCAGAACTCGTAATGGATGGCTGACGTTATCTTCTCTCGAGCCCCTGCCTTTCATGTACTTTGTCTTTGACACATTGATGTCTAATCCGATCCGCTTGGCCTCAGCTTTTAGTCCGATGTACGTATCTTCCATCTTCTCAAAGTTGCGTGCTATAATATACCCAAGTGTCAATATAATTTAAATAAAAATGCATGTTCTCAGTTTTTTCCGTCAAACCATCATGACCGGCCGTACAAAGATGTCATTAAAAAACACTAATCCTTTTTTGTCTCTCTTTTTTTTCGGAAATGGATGACTGAGCATGAACAAGAAATCCGGAATAAAGAATAAGATACTCAAGAAAAGCAGGAACAAATGTGATAGATGTGGAGCTTAAAATTGGAAAATAATTTAATTAACATTCTTAGGAAATCTTAGATACAAAATGGAACATCGGTAAGAATAAAATCACCACTGCATACAACTAACTTTTACATTTCAGGGAATAAAATAACATCAGCAAAAGTGCGGAATGGAAATAAAATAGAAGGACAACAAAAGACACTTACGAAACACAATTGAATAGAACACTGGAATTAAGGTAAAACAGAATATAAACTATGACCAAAGGTAAGAAAACCAACATGAATAAATAATAGAAACTGGTGGGTAATAATATAATTTTCTCATATTGAAAGAGGCGTTTATATGGCGCGCATGCGCTAATTCGGCCTGATACAAATTAACGGGGAGGGCAATACGTTTTGGACAGGGCTGCAAAAAGCTGATTGAAACCCTTTCCCCACCAAAATGTAATATAAGGAAACTATAAGGAATCCTTTGAAGCGTTTTCTTCCTGGTTCAACAACAACATGACCAAATTGGTACTGCATAAGGCATGGCTGGTCTGAAAATTTGTTTATAAATTAACAATTTGTTTTTTAGACAGAACTTAGAATTTCTGTTTATAAGAGGATATAAACATTGAATATATTTATTACACTTTGCCTGGATTCCTTCAATGTGATCCTTGAAAGTGAGTTTTTTGTCATACGTTAAACCAAAGTATTTAGCTTGATCAGACCATGTCAATTCCAAGCCATTCAATTTGAGAATGTGATTATTGTTTGGTTTAAAAAAAGAAGCTCTTGGCTTATAAGGAAAGATAATTAATTGCGTTTTGCTGCATTTGGTTTAATTTTCCATTTAGACAGATAATCACTGAAAATATTTAAACTTCTTCGTTGGCGACTGCATATCACTCTTAGATTTCTACCTGTGGCTAACAGACTTGTGTCGTCACAGAATAGCGATTTCTGACAACCAACGGGTAGATTTGGAAGATCAGAAGTGAAAATATTATACAAGATTGGAGCTACGCTCGAACCCTGCGGAACACCGGCTCGCACGGGTAGCAATTCTGATAGCTAACCTGAAGAGTACGATCAATTAAAGAGTTTTGAATCATTTTGATCAAATAAATAGGAAACTGGAAATCAGACATTTTTTGTTATTAATCTTTTGTGCCAAACACTGTCGAATGCTTTTTCTATGTCTAGAAGAGCAACTCCAGTGGATAACCAAGAAGATTTATTTGCTTTTATCATGCTCGTTACTCTGACAAGTTGATGAGGAGTTGAACGTTCATGACGAAATACAAACTGCTCTGGTAAAAAAATTGAATTCTCATTTATATGAGACATCATTCTCAACAAGATAATTTTTTCAAAAAGTTTACTGATAGAAGAAAGTAAGCTAATTGGTCGAAAACTTGATGTTTCTGTTGGGTTTTTATCAGGTTTGAGGATAGGAATTACTTTAGCGTTTATCCATCTTTTTGGGAAGCAAGCTAATGAAAAACACTTGTTAAAAATTTTAACCAAGAGTCTCAAGGCAACATCGGAAAGATTTTTAATAAGAGTATTAAAGACACCATCATTACCAGGAGCCTTCATGTTTTTAAGTTTCCTAATAATTGACTTAATTTCATCAAAATTCGTCTCAATAATGTTATCTTGTGATAACACTTACGTTGAAATATGATCATATTTCAGTGAGACTTCATTTTCAATAGGACTCGCAACTTTCAAATTAAAATTTTGGACACTCTCGAACTACTGAGCAAGTTTTTGAGCTTTTTCGCAATTTGTAAGAAGTAATTGATTTCCTACCTTGATAGCAGGAATTGGTTTCTGAGGTTTCTTAAGAACCTTAGAAAGTTTCCAGAAAGGTTAAGAATAAGGTTTAATTTCGCAAATGAGTAAATCTATGTTTAATTTCTTTTTGTAAATCCTCAACTATGAAAAACAGCAAGTTCACGAGAACGTTGATATTGTCGTCGACGACGATTTCTAGCTTCGATAATGTAATGATTCAAATTATCAATTCCTGTGTCGATGTCCGCAGAATTTTCTAAAATAGTTTCATGATCCACATGGTTTTCAATGTGAGATCTGTAATCCAACCAATTAGCTTTATGATAGTTGAATATAGATCTAATTGGATTAATTATAGCTTCGTTGGAAAGTCTGAATGTTACAGGAAGATGATCTGAGTCAAAGTCAGCATGTTTAATCGGTTCACTACAAATGTGACTTTGATCTGTTAGAACCATATCAATTGTAGATGGGGTTTTCACGGAAGAGAAACGAGTCGGATTACTGGAATGAAGAACTGTGAAGTAACCAGCTGAGAGTTGATTATGTAGTATTTTACCATTACGGTTATTTTGTCTACAATTCCACTGAACATGCTTAGCATTTAAGTCCCCTATTACGAAAAATTTCGGTCGATATCTTGTGAGTTTTTGCAAATCGCCTTAAAAGAAATTTAATTGTTCGCCGGTGCATTGGAATGGCAAATATGCTCCAGCGATGAAATAAATTCCATAAATGGTTTCAACTTCGATTCCCAAGCTTTCAATAACTTTAGTATTGAAAGAAGGTAAAATTCGATGTTTAATTTGCCGTTGGACAAAAATGGCAACTCCACCACCCATTCCAGTAAACCTGTCAAATCGATGAACCACATAATGTGGATTACTTTTCAATTTGACATTTGGTTTAAGAAAAGTTTCTGTCATGATGGTAATATGAATTTTGTGAACTTTGAGAAAATTATAAAATTCATCTTCACTCGATTTCAAAGATCGAGCATTCCAATTTAAAATATTCAAATAATTATTTAACATCACTGTTAAATTTTAAATTCATTATAATATTATTTGCAAATTGCCATCCGATTTGAAATGCTTCAAAAAGTGATGAAGTCGAATTCATTCGGATGATCATTTGAAAAAGTTGATCTAGTAGGTAGATCATTTTATTTTCAGTTATATCGCCTAAATCGACTTCATTTAAAGAAGCGAATGGCATTGAAGGAATATTTGTAGGTAGACTGCCATTAGAAGAAGATGATTTGGCCGATCTACCTATTAATAAATTGTTTTCGTTAGAAAATGAACTGCAAGGCGTTCCTGTGTTTTGATTATTTACACAAGAAGAATTGAGTGGTAGATTTCTACCTGTTACACTAGCGTAACTGACATTAGAAGAAGATGATGACGAGGTCGATCTACCTGTCAATAAATTGTTTTCGTTAGAAGACGAATTGGAAGGCGTACCTCTTTCTTGTTTCAAATTCGAAGAAATAAGTGCCTTAGAAGAATTAGGCGTGGCATTTGTAACGGTTTTTTGATTTTCAGGTATGTTCTGTAAGTTTAAGGTCGTTGATTTGACTTGTTGTCTAAGCGAACGAGCGTTTAAATTTTTTTCCTTGACGTTTCAAATAATTGGATTTATGATTTCCATCGCAATTTGAACATGAAAATTTATCAGTGGTTTCATTCATTGGACGTCTTTCGAATGCGATTTACCACAATTCAAGCACCGTATATCCATATGACAATTTTTGGTTCCATGACCGAAGCCTTGGCAACGACGACATTGCGTTAAGTTTGCAATACGATTATGCCGTTTATAATGTTTCTAATGAATTTTAATGTGGGAAATGAAACGTACTTTTTCTAAAGTTTTCAAATTGTTTACATCACTTCGATTGAAGTGTATTAGGTAAAGTTCATGGGAAATTCCAGAGCGTGGTTTAGAAGTACCATCCGCTCTTTTTTTCATAAGTATTACTTGGGAAGGGGCAAAACCAAGCAGTTCATTATTAATTTCATCAATACTTTGATAATTTGATAAGCCTTTCAATAGAGCCTTGAAGGGTCTGTCTGATTTTATATTTATGATTTATATATTTATTATATGAATGAAATTTATGAAGTTTCTCGAACAAATATCGGATAAGACGTTCATAATCTTCCAATCCATCAACCACGACTCGACATTCTCTTCTTCGTCCGATTTGAAATGAGACTTTTACTTCCGGGAGAAAAGTAGAAAACTCAGTACGGAATGTTTTGAAGTCGGAAATCATCACCGTCACTGGTGGCATAGATTGATGTTTCTTCCCTGAACGACAAGCGTCCATTTTGGGAATTTTTGAAGAATTTTCTTCTATGTCGCTACAATCGAATTCAGGAAGAATCTCGAAAACATTGTTAGACGGCATAGGATCAACGGAAGGGAAATCCGTCCGTTGTCTTTTATTTTTACATTCAGATTCTATAAGATCGTGAATGTTATTAGAAAAATGTTGAATAACGGATTGTGATTTATTCCGTATTGGTTTATTTTTAGCCTTAGGCTTGTTGCCTTTCCGGTTGGACGCAGGCATTTTTGAAATGAATGAAATTTGAAATTAAATTAATTAGTCTTCGATTAGACTCCTAGTTCGGAAAAGTCTCAATAAAGACTGATTAGTTCGAAGAATAGTTCTTTGAATAGCTAGCTTTAAAAAAGGCTGATTAATTTCTTAGTCTTGAAAAAGACTGATTATATTAGAATATCACTCATTGTATAGCCTTGAGAAAGGCTGACTAATTGATAGTCTTTGAAAAGACTGTTAGTGATTCAGGTAGCCTTGAAAAAGACTGAAGCCTTGAATAAATGAAACTCTAGATATCCAGAAAAAATTTCCAGGAGTCAAGAGCCATACGCGTGCGGTGCGAACGACTGTTCAACACCGACTGAACATTAAGTAGTTCGTGAGTAAATGTATATTACATATCGTTGCAGTAATCCCTTCAATTCAAACACCATTGCCTGAAATCCATTCATCGTTATCCTGCCCTTCCTTAATCCCTTTAAGGAAAGTTTCACGTCTGGTAAACTTCATATCTTCGAGTCTGTTCCCAGTAAATTCGAACATCGGACGGATCGCGCACGGATGCTTACGATTGCGTTTCGAACAAGATTGACGTTTACATTATGTATCGCTAGTGCAAAAGAACCAAAACAATGAACACGAATATCTTGGAACGGGTATGACATCAAGGGTTAGTCGTTGTCTTTCATGCCGCCCATCCGGATTCGAGTCCCAAACCCGATCATATAGGGTCAGAGTTTTTCTGACACAATAAGGCGAATGACCTCAAGGTTAAAACCTGTTTAATAAAAAAAAATAAATGTTCGATACTCTTTATCACACTCTCTTTTGAGCTAGTAATACATAATGTAAACTGATATAAAGCTTTTAGGTTGCCGCGGATAATGCAAATGGTGCAGAATTCGATGTCAATATTTCATAAAGTCTAATTCAATGAGAGTTTCTCTTTGTTTACTTTCACATCTGTTTACAAATTCTTAATATTCACGTTTACTTACAAAATATTCATGTAGAATGAAAGCCAATATTTTCATCTTTCTAACAGTATCAGGTATCCAACGAATATTTATATGATAACGCGAAATAATCGAAAGTGAAACTAAACAAAGATGACGGCCTCATCACAGCCCTACGATCGGGCCCATATCGTACTCAATCGGGACGATGATCGTACCGATACGGCTTGACAGAATTTACTGGGAATGCTTGCGTTTAAAACAAGATTGACGTTTACATTGTGCATCATTGTGATACCAAAGCAAGAGGCGAGCGTTTTGATGCAAATGGGTTGCCAATTATTTATTTGTTACGATGATACAGGGTCATCCATCTTTTACGGCGGTATGTAAACGCTGAATAACTTTCACATTTATCAACCGAACAATTGCATCAGATATGTTTTGGAAACGTCATTTCAGTACAATTTTTGCCATGTATCGCTTCACACCGAAACAACGCGCTGAGATAGTTTGGGCCGGGATTTGCGTGAGAAAGATCTAGATGGTTACTGGTTGCCACACTGCAAATGCAAATTCCCAGGACGTCTGGTGCCAAAAAGACATTGGCTGGCCACCTCATTTAAAAGATGGAGCACTCTGTTTCAAATTTAGTACAAACAAAAGTAATGTTATGCTGTGTTTCGACATTAAACTGAGTTAGGCTGTGCGCATACCTAAAAAACAGTTTTTCTTGAAAACACGGACGATGCACTCCGCTTACGTTTCAGCGGTAGATTCAAAATGGAAGGAGGTGGAATCCAAGGATTCGTAATTTTGATTATTTTTTCTATGTCAGATCAATGTTTTTCATTATATATCTTCACCCTTCATAATTTTAGAAAGAAAATATTCAGTGAATTAACTCAACTATATTCTAAGGCGGAACATGAATATTAAAGACTGTCCCAGATAGTATGGACGCACTTTGATTTCGCTGTAAATAATTCACAAGTGTTAGATATTCACATTTTATTCGATATACTGATAATATTAGACTACAACAACAGAATATTATTCTCAACATTTGCTACTTAGCCATTGTAGACTAGCTAGCGCATCTTCTTGCGAAAGTTCCTCAATAAATTCCGTACAGACTTCTTGGTGACAAGTTTTGACACTTTTTTCCAACTGTTGAATGGTCTCGGCTGCCGAGACATGTTTCCTAAGATGTGCCTTGGGTCACCCAAAATTCCTCAATTGGTCGAAGTTGTGGGCAATGTGGTGGATTCATGTCTTTTGGGACGAAAGTGACATTTTTGGTAGTATACCATTCTACCGTTGATTTCGAGTAGTGGCAAGAAGCAAGATCTAGCCAGAAGACAACAGGACCTTGTGGCTTCGAATCATGGGTAGAAATCGTTTTTGTAAACATTCCTTGATGTATATTTCGCTGTTCATTCAAGAAATGGTGATGAAGGGTTTCGAAATCTTACCGCAGCTACAAATTGCTTTCCAGACCACAGCTTTCTTACCAAACCTTTCGACTTCAATCGATGTCTCAGACTAGTTCAACACTTGCCCTTCTCGCACCGTATAATATTGTGGTCCCGGCAAGGATTTGTAATCGAGTTTCACGTAGGTTTCGTCGTCGATGATCATGCAGTTCAAATTTCCAGCAAGAATCGTATTGTACAGCTTTCGAACCCTCGGCCTGATCGATGCTTCTTGTTTCGGACTACGTTTTGGTTGTTTCTGCTTCTTATAGGTTCGAAGATTCAAACGTTCTTTAGCACGAAGAACATTTGACTTCGAAGTGCCCACTTATTTGGCCACATCCCGAACTGAAACCTCCTTCTTTTGCTCGAACGCCTTCAGTATACGTTTATCCAACTGAAGGTTAGCAGGACCTTCTTTTCGACCCGTTTTCGGTTTACCCTCAAAGTTGTTATTCTCACCGAACTTCCTTATTGCATTTCGCACGGCTTTTTCACTTACTCCTTCCATTTTTGCTATCTTTATCAGTGACAGTCCGCGTTCTGTGTACCATTTGTACACCATTTTTCGACGTTGTTCTGCTGAAAGTTCATGCATTTCGGAACAAACTAATGAAAACGAATAAACAACTGCACAAGTGGTTAGAGAAGAGTGTAAACAACAGGACGCAACCATAAAAATTGACAGATTCTGAACCATTGCGAAATGGCAGCGGTTTTTGGTTGCGTCCATACTTTCTAGGATAGTCTTTACATTCAAAATGTCAACTTGTGGATAGCTATCTTTTGATATAGGGACACAAGAGTCCCTAACTGTTAAATTGAAATATTCTGCCACGGCCTAAAATATTCACATCTAAAAAGCAAACAGCTTTATACTCGTTTGATTCCTAAATAATCTCATCTAATCTCGCACAATCACTGACAAAATTTGACTGTGTGGTTATGGATGATGAAATAATTGTAAAAGTAGACTTCAGGTAGTCGGTCGCTTTTATTTTGATTTTTATACCGTATTAGGATCGCCGATCATTTCGAGGCTAAAAATTCGTCGAAGTTTTCTAAAAAAGGGCATGGTAGCATGAGGATCTTTTAATAATCTAAGCAAACCTTTTTTATTCCAGAGCTATTGGCTTTTATCGCTCCTGTGCCCACGCGTCACAAGCCATCCACGATTGGTCTTTCCAGGGTTTCATCTCCACTACCAAGCAGTTCTACGATACCAACCCCGCCGGACGTATTCTGAATCGATTTTCAAAGGATCTCGGTTCCATGGATGAGATGCTTCCGAAGGCAATCCTCGATGCTGCACAAGCCATTCTGGCCATCATCGGTGCCATGTTGGTGATTCTGGTGGTGCAGCCGTTTTTCATAATTCCGATACTGGTGTTACTGATGATTCTTCTGTACGCCCGGAAGATCTATTTGAGAACTTCCCAGAACACCAGACGGCTAGAGGGAATTAGTAAGTATAATCACTTTCAATGTTCAATAGCACATTTCAAAGATTCTTTTCAGCTCGATCACCAGTCTTCTCACATATCTCTACCACGCTGAACGGATTACCAACGATCCGTTCCTTCGGCGTACAGAAACTGCTGATCACAGAATTTGACCAACACCAGAACGTAAACACCGGTGCGTACTTCATGTTCCACTGCGGCCGTTTCGCGTTCGGAATGGTACTGGATCTGATATTTTTCACATTTTTGATCATTGTTACGTTCAGCTTTCTACTGCTAGATACGAGTGCTCTGGGCGATAAGGTCGGTCTAGTGGTGACTCAGATCACTGCCCTCGCCGGAACGTTACAGTTCGGGGTGCGACAATCCGCACAAATGTTCAACCATCTAATAGCAGTTGAACGTCTGTTGGAATATAAAAACTTACCCGCAGAACCGCAACCAATAGAGAACGCAAAACAAGTACAAAATACAAAGTGGCCTTCGAATGGGCGGATACAGTTTTGCAATGTGAGCTTCAGGTATTTCGAGGGAGCGCCCCTCGTGCTTCGAGATTTGAATTTTGAAATAAAGCCAAAGGAAAAGATAGGAATTGTCGGTCGCACAGGTGCCGGAAAATCTTCGATCGTTGGTGCTCTGTTCAGAACGGCGATCGTCGATGGTCACATCAAGATTGATGATGTTGATACCGATCAAATAACACTAGAAACTCTTCGGTCCAACATATCCATCATTCCACAGGATCCAGTACTGTTTAGTGGAACTCTGCGCAAAAACTTGGACCCGTTCGAAAAATATTCCGACACTGAACTGTGGAGAGCTTTAGAGCTGGTAGAACTGAAAGATATTGCCAGCGGGCCCTCGGGTCTCCAGATGTTCGTTGCGTGTGCAGGGTCTAATTTCAGCGTTGGCCAACGCCAGCTTCTATGCTTAGCCAGAGCGATTCTACGGAACAATAAGGTTTTGGTTTTGGATGAAGCGACTGCCAACGTTGATCCGGAGTAAGTTCAGAGGCGTTCCGGCTATCGAAAAAAATTTAAATTCATTTTCATCCCATTTTCAGAACTGACCGCCTAATACAGCTCACAATCAGAGAACGTTTCGTTGATTGCACCGTAATTACGATTGCTCACCGTCTCAATACGATCATGGATTACGATAGAGTTTTGGTGATGAGCGACGGAAAAGCGGTGGAAATGGGTACTCCATATGAACTGTTACAGTTGTCCGAGGGAGTATTTCGAGATATTGTTCTCGCGACGGGAGCCGTGGAAGCGGAAAATCTTATCAATATGGCTAGGAGATAATGAATATGTTATTGCAACCTATTTCTAGAATGCCAATTAGAACAACTCGTTGTACAGAAGTAGTACTTACTTTTAAAGTTACAGTGTATACAACCTGTTTAGTTGTTATCTATGAGATGTAAAAACCAGAAATGATTATTTAATAGAACGAATTTTCAATAAATCATATGTCAAATCTCTTACAATTCGGACTTTGACCATGGTGGTTTTGACTTCGAAATTATTGAGATAGATTATCCCGATATTTCTTTCCGGTTTGTTCGATTGTTCAGAGATTCCGGACCAGGGCGAGGAACTACGGTCTTTATCATTAGCATCGACTGCCGTTTGCGATGGCGCGTACCATCGAGCGTTTGGAACCAGATTTTCAACTTCTCCACAACTTCTTTAGAAGTAAGAGGATGTTGTAAATGCCAAATACGGATTTTTTTTCGAGAGATGTCTCTGCAGTCGCAGTAGAAACTATTTTTTTGCTGTAACATCACGTTCCGAAAAACCATTGCTACAAGTTACTGTCATATAATTTTAGTTAAGTGGTCGTCATGGGCTGAATGATAGCCGGAAAAATGTAAAAAAGGTTAGCGAAATTTTGCTTTCTTGAACAGAAACAAAGGGTTTTTTGCATATGATCGTGAGGGAAGACGAGAAATGAATTTATTTTAAGAATCCCAAACATAAGTCGTTCGGGACCTCACTGAATAAAGTACCTATTACTTACAACGTGCAAAAAAAAAAATTATTATTAACCGGTACAACTGTTTCGACATGATTGTTGCAAGCAACTAATAACGCTTCAATTTATTTATGCACGAACAGTAAACAGTATTAAACATATCCGTAGATATATTTGACGGTCATTAAAAAACCTGTTTTAATCCACCTAGTGGTGTAATGATGCCTTTCTCATGTACATATAATATTATGGTATTCTATTCAAAATTTTTCTCTTCGATTTTCAAAAGAAACCAAGAGATTGTTTATGCATAACGAACCCGAGAACCGGTCTAACCAAAGTCGGTTCGTATGGCCACCAACTAACATTACACACAAACTCTACTAGTACGCACTCTAAATCACGATATAAATGTTTGTTGCACCCGAAAATATTTTAAGTTACGATGTACAATATTGAACACACTTTACCCTAAAACTCCGGAACCGAAAGTCGGATCCGGATGAAATTCAGGAATTCCGTATGGGACCACGAGACCTTTCATTTGAATCTAAGTTTGTCAAAATCGGTTCAGCCATCTCCGAGAAAACCTAGCGAGATTATGTGACACATACACACTCTCACACATACATACACATACATACACACGGCGCCGATGTCAGCGTGGAGAACATCGTTCAAAGGATGTGCAGTGAGGAAGGAAAATGGAACGCGGTGAACCGGACAGTTGTTCAGATTATGTCCACACTGCAGAGGAGTTGGCGAGAAGAGCAGCGTCAAATGATCTAGGTCCAAAGACGAAGAATGCCGGACTGTTTTCGGCACCCTAAGAAGACGGACGAAGCGTGTGAAATGCTGCTCGGCTTTGGGATAGGTTTCTTCGCCGGGAAACTCTCCGTCGGGTAGGCTAGACCCACCACCGGGGGCTAGTTCAGTAGGCGCGTCGAAAAACCGGTTTCGGAACGTCGGTTTCGAGGGAACTTCCAGCGTCGGGGAACTCTCTGTCGCGTTAAGCTAGATCCTTCGGCGGGGATTAGTCGAGTAGCCACCACAACACCGACTTGTGTCGTCGGGGCACCAGCGAACCAGAAGCTAAGCTCCAACTGGAATCGCCGGACCGACCTCGGCACTCTCTCGTGTGTCCCGTGTGGTGCAACAGGGGACTCGGTGTCGGGAGAGCCTCTTTCGCCGGGGAACTCTCCGTCGGTGTAGTCTTGGTCTTTCATCGGGGATTAGACGAGTAGGTCGTGGTGTAGCACCGTTAAGATAGTCGGGGCACCAGTGAACCGGAAGCCATCCTCCAACCGGCATCATTGGATCGACCCAGGCATCCTTACGGTCGGGCCGTGGACGGGTATCGAAAACGTCGGTTTCGGGAGAACTTCCATCGTCGGGGAACTCTCTGTCGGTGTAGGCTAGATCCATCACCGGGGACTAGTCGAGTAGACGCCACAACACCGATTCGAGTCGTCGGGGCATCAGCAAACCGGAAGCCATGCTCCAACCGGAATCGCAGAGCAGACCTCGGCACTCCTTCGGGTGTCCCGCGTGGCGTAACAGGGGAAACTCTCAGTCGGTGTAGGCTAGATCCATCGTCGAGGATCAGTCGAGTAGTGTGGCGCGACGTAGCGGCATTGGGTCGTCGAGGCGCCAAAGGTGGATCGAGATATATAAAGAGAGAAACTCAGGAGCTCATTTTCTCAAAAACGAAGAAGTGCATGAGCACAGCCGAGATGGATAAAGAGAGAAGGAGCTCATTTTCTCCCAATCGAAGAAGTGCATGAGCACAGCCTCCACCGAAGTATTGAGCTTAGCTTAGTTCTGGGGGGTTCGAGGCAAGATGTCCAAGGTATTTTAGTGGGTAAGGTTCAACCAGTCCCACTCGCTGGTAGTCCCACAATAGCGGTAGCTTGACAACTACCGAGCGCGTGAGCTCGGGAAAGTACATAAGGTATTCAACTTTGTAAAAAAACACACACACACACACACACAGACATTGCTCAGCTCGATGAACTGAGTCGAATGGTTTATTGTTCACTAGTCGGTTTTTCAAGTGATTGCATAACCTTTCTATATGAGAAAGGCAAAACCTGTTTTAATCCACCTAGTGATTTCATTTTTCTATATTTCCATAAATATCACTAGAGGATTCTTCCCAAAAAAATTATTTCAAACTTGAATAAAAATTAGACTTTTTTCTTTTATTTTATAAATATAAAAAATAGGTATAGAATTCGCTTGTCTGAAAATGAACAAAGAAAGGAAATTGAATTTAGACATTCACCATCCAGCATTTAGTAAGCAGTGTCCTGTATATCTGAGGTTGCTTGAAACGAAAAAGAACAACATTATGTCAATGGAATAGCAACTAATCGATGGGAGGCATTCAGATATTTTGTATTTGAACATAGCCGGTTTGTCTTCTAATTATGTCGCAATGCGTCATCTTATAGAGGATAGACATCCTTCATTAGTTTTGCTCTCAGAGACACATATTGTTGATTCTGACGCTTTCGATCAGTTCAGTGTTCCGGGTTACACTGTTGCTTTTTGTTTGTCCCATTCCAGGCACACGGGTGGAGTTGCAATTTACGCCAGAGAATCAATTAAATTCAGCATTCAATCAAACGAAGCAGTTGGAAATAATTGGTTCTTGGGTATATCAGTTGAAAGAGGCATGCAGATGGGAAATTATGGAGTCGTTTACCACTCTCCAAGTTCAAGCGACCGCCAGTTTCTGGAAATTCTAGAAAACTGGTGGGAGAATTTCGTCGATTTTGGTAAACTAAATATTATTACTGGAGATTTTAATATTGATTGGCTCAGTGATCAAGGTTCGAATCAATTGAAACAGTTAGCAGAATTCTTCAATTTGAGGCAAACTGTGAATGAATTTACAAGAATTTCGAGATACAGTAAAACATTGATAGATCACGTGTATTCCAATTTCGACGGTGTTTATTCAAATGCGGAATCCGATTGCAAGATTTTAGATCATGAAACAATTGCAATTTCCGTAACGAGTAGCTCTAGAAATGAGGAAGATACGGTGAAAATCAAGAGTTGGAAAAACTATTCAAAGCAAACCATATCTCGACTTGTATCAAGAAGCTTGGGTTGTACACAGTTGACTGGAAATTTGGATCACAGGGCATCTATTCTTACTGACATACTGAAAAAGTGTACTAATGAATTAGTAATTGAAAAGTATGTTAGTTTGAACAGCTCGAGTAGTTGGTACTCAATAGACCTCTTACGGTTAAAACGGGAGAGGGATAAACAGTACAAGAGATTCTGTAGAACTAACAATGATAGTCACTGGAGTAGATATACACAAGCACGAAATATTTATTCACGGGCACTGAAGAAGACTAGATATGAATACATACAGAGGAGAATCGATCAAAATCAACAAAACAGTAGAGAGTTATGGAAAATTCTCAAACAGCTTATCAAGCCTACACATAGTGCATCGAAAAGTATAACTTTTGACGGTATAGAAGAACACACAGAACAAATTATATCTGAAAAGTTCAACAGTTATTTCATAAATAGTGTTCAGCAGATCAATCAAAGTATTGAATTGGTAGGTGAACCTGTTGAAATAACACAGCCGATGAATAACTATTGTAGACTTGATGAATTTCAACCAATCGCTTTTGAACAACTGAAAAATATTTGTTTTAATTTGGGAAAATCGACGGGTATTGACAATGTAAACTCAAAAGTGATACAGGATTGCTTTCATGTTATCGGACACGATCTACTGGATCTGGTAAATGAATCGTTGTACACGGGGCACGTGCCAAAAGTGTGGAAAGAATCTCTGGTTGTTCCTATCCCCAAGGTTACTGGAACGGATAAAGCCGAGGAGTACCGTCCCATTAACATGCTGCACACGCTGGAAAAAATTTTGGAACTTGTTGTTAAAGATCAGCTGATTAACTATTTGAACTCTAACAGTTTGCTAATACCGGAACAATCGGGATATCGTAAGGGTCACTCTTGTGAAACCGCTTTGAACCTAGTATTGGCAAAATGGAAGGAGAAAATCGAAGCCAAAGAGAGTATTTTTGCTGTGTTCTTGGATCTGAAGAGAGCCTTTGAAACAATTTCAAGACCTTTATTGTTGCAGACATTGCGGCGTTTTGGCATCGGGGGAATGGCACATGAATGGTTTGAAAACTATTTATGTGGTAGATCTCAAAAGACTGTTTTTAACGATGTAATGTCTAGTTCCCTCGGCAATTCACTTGGTGTGCCTCAGGGAAGTGTGTTAGGTCCTATTCTATTTATCATGTATATTAATGATATGAAGCGAGTCTTACGTTTCTGTGATATAAATTTGTTTGCTGATGATACTGTTCTGTTCATTACGGCTAGAGATTTCAATGAAGCTGTTGCACATTTAAACGAGGATCTAAGTTCGCTGGTTCGATGGTTAAAATTTAAGCAACTGAAACTAAACGTCGCGAAAACTAAATATATGGTTATTTCTTCTGTCAGCACCGGTCATGACGCCAATGTGGAAATTGATGGTGAAATTATTGATCGCGTTAGAGAAATGAAGTATCTTGGAGTCATAATTGATGAAAAGTTAACATTCAAATCTCATATCAATAACGTCATCAAGAAGATTGCCAAAAAATATGGTGTATTATGTCGTTTGAAAAATGACTTAACGACCCATAGTAAGATTCTTTTGTATAAAACAGTCATTTCACCACACATTGACTTTTGCCCATCCATTCTGTTTCTTGCTAATAACACACAAATCTTGAGATTACAGCGACTGCAAAATAAGATCATGCGATTAATTCTAAAATGTAGTAGATATACCTCCTCAGATTTTCTACTGAACGCATTACAATGGCTTTCAGTGAAACAGAGAATTTACTACTTAACCATGGTATTTATTTTCAAGATATTAAATGGCATGCTGCCTCGATATTTGTGTGATCGAGTTGAAAGAGGAACTGATTTGCATAGGTACAATACTAGAAACGCGTCTGATGCTAGAACACCAAGCTTTTTGTTAGCCAGATCGCAAAACTCATTGTTGTACAAGGGAATAAGTTTTTTCAATTCGATGCCAAGAGAGATCAAACGCGCGGCCTCATTGGTGGAGTTCAAAAAGTTATGTATTTCACACATAAAGTCCGCTTTGTAAGCAAATATTTAGTTAGTTAGTTCAATTTTTTTAGATTTTTTATTTTTTTACGTATTACGAAGATTGTATTTTTTTTTTGTTTATATATATTATTGTGAGACGTATTAAGTTACTATGTTCGGTATGATGATGATGGATTTTTAGTTTGTTTGAGAGTTAAAAATAATGAGCAGTCTACAAACGTTTGAGCCTCGCGCGCGAAGCAGGTAGTGACTATTTGGAAAGCGAACAGGACTGGCCGAAGAGCCTTAGCATTCAGTGTGTTAAGTTTGCTCTTGACCTTGATCGCAAGGTTGGATAATTATTTAAGGAATAGATTCGGGAAACTAATTGGGATCGACAGTTGTTGATGGAATTGGGCTTGGCTCTGCTCATCCGCAGTCTCGTTACTCCATCGTAGGTGATGTGTGTAGCGATGAACTGGTCCGGCGGGAAGGGCCAGGTGAATTACTGTCTGATACTGGTAAAGATATCGGGTTCGATTCCTGATGTGATCAAGGATCTTCCCGGGTTGGAAATTTTCTTGATTAACCCTGGATAGTAAATCCGAGATATTTGAATGTTATTTTGTGGTCAGTCGTTCTTTTGAAGAAGAATCTATACCTGCTAGATTAATCAGATCGTTTTCTTTTGTTTACTGGTTAAGATATGTGCAAAAATATTAATTATCATTTAGATAACTCGTTCTGCTCACACCTTTGTAGGGGTATGAGGTGGGACCATCATCATCATCATCAAACATTAGAAAAATATTCCGAATGTCATATACCAATCGATTCAGCTCGACGAACTGAGCAAATGTCCGTGTGTGTGGCTGTATGTGTGTTGTCAACTAAGAGGTCAAGATCTCAGAGATGGCTGGACCGATTTTGATCAAACTAGTCGCAAGTGAAAGGTCTCCCCGTCACCCATAGTGCTATTGAATGGTTTTGAGATTGGATGTTTACTTTTTGAGTTATACGAAGTTTTATATCAATATTGTCAGTTTTTTGACAGTATCTGTCACAATTGACCTTGAAAACAGAATATATTTTCAGACTTAGATTCCGCATGGTAATACCTATCCAACAAGCCATAGATTGTTAAAATCCGTCCATTTTTAACGGAGATATCGAAATTTTTGTGTAACCGACTTTTTCTCCTATTCCTGCAGTAAAAGTTTTGAGCGCTGTCTGGCAAAGAAATGCTTTGGAGCAACAGAAAACAAGATTTTTTGTGCTGTTACATACATTCGTTTCTAAGTACCCAAAAGACTGTGTACAGCATGATATTTTGCCTCGGGCCGATTTTAGCACGGTTCGTTTTTGGCAACATAATAGTTCGAATATGCCATATGTAAACCAGATGATGACAGAATTTTCGAGTTCAAAGCAATTCCATAATTTTATTGATTTAAACTACTTACAGTAATAAATGCTAGAATACAGGATGATATGTGAAACGAAATTAAAATTGTGTAACTCAGTTTTCTCGTAGATGGCTGAACCATTCTAAGATTCAAATGAAAAGTTTTAAGATTCTATGAAACATCTTGTTTTTCAGTCAGATCCAACTTCCGGTTTCGGAGATACAGGGTGATTAAAAATGTCTATCTCACATAAATTAATCAAGTTTATCGGGTTAGCCGATTTGGATAGTCGATAACCAAATAAACTTATTTCATTTTTGGTTGTATTCAGTTTTCGTTTCAGAAGGCAGACAAAAATTTTATTCGCACTACGATTTATCAAAGTTGTCTACATTGATTTTCAAACATTTTGAAACAAATGTAAACTATACAGCTACTCAGGCGAATTTGTCTGACTTCGACTACACCGAATTTCGAATTCCGGTTTCAGTATCGTTTCTGAAAGCTCAATTGTTTTCTCAAAGAAGCCTAATCGAATTTCAGAAACAAAAGTTCAATTTTAAATAAATCCAATTTTATTCAATTCCGACTTCCGATTCTGGAATTGTAGGATGATGAATTTTTAAAATTCAAAGCGATATAGAAGATGACAATCCCGAAAAGCTTTAAAGTTGGACTCAAAAATATTGCAATTCATTCGTCGTATAGCCATACGAATTGGTTTGGGTTATGCTGGTTCCTGAATACCGGCTCTGGAAGTACCTTAAATTACCCTAAACTCTAAAGTGGAAATTACTTCGATATATCATGGAATGTTTAATCGATTGTCACACTTTTAGATTCAAATTCGATCCGATTTGCAGTTTCGACGTTACAGAGTAATGAGTGATTAAAATCTCAAATTGCCACTTAAAACGACGGACATTAGAATAATGTCATAAAACTGAAACACCGAAAAATATTCATGCAAAAAGCACATGCGGATTGTAAAAGTAAAGTCATCATCATTAAAAGTCTTTATATATTTTAAAACTTAGACAAAATTACACATTATCCATGATCTTCAGAGTCGAGATCTTCGTGAAGCAATTGCGTTGATTGATACTCATACACCAAATAATATTCTCAAACAATAAAAAAAAGTTAAATATTCAAAATTTGGGTATCCGCAGTTGACAGTTACTGTTATGGTGATTTCGACAACCTGTTGAAACAGAATGGTAAAGTTTCACTGAAGAAATGTAATACAGTTCAGTTTTGTACAGTTGTAAATATTGATTCGAGAACTACTCTATTCTAAATTGGTTGCCTGTGGTCCTCATGTTTGCAGGGAAGTTTTTTGGCCGGTTCCTTTTTTTTCAATTTTGAAAGCCGAACAAATAAATTGACGACTCAGTATGGTAATGCAACGAGACTATCATTAGTAGTCCGCGAAAGTAAAGCATTTATTACTTCAAAAAGTAGAAAAAACTAACTAAGGTCTTTAAATCTGAAGAGCAGTGTTGTTTTTGTTTATTGGACCGTACAGAATCCCTGAGGTCAGTATCAGTGGCATCAGTAGATTGGAAGCGCCATGCGGTACCTTCCTTCATATAACATAGAAATAACGAATGACTTCGCGAAACGTCTCCTAGCAACGACTGATTACGATTGCCACACCTAAGTTACATCGAAATCATTTGATGTTGGCTTGGAAAACAACTGAACTGCAACAACGTGAAAATGCTTGCAAAGACCGGAGTGAGAGGAGTTTTAACGATGTTGTGATTCAACCATTGGACAGTGTGAAAAATAACAGAAAAAACCGCCACTTTTTTGAATAAGCAGGAATCTTAGCGGACACGATTTAAGTCGCAAGGCATACAGTCTTTTTAATTTTGATTTTATAATTATTTATAATTTGTTTTATTAAAATACACTCTCACTCACTTTACTCCTTCAATCGTATGGCTCACGCGGGCTCTCTGCTGTTTAGAGCATTCAACTTGGTTTTGAATGAACATGCTATAACTTTTCAAAATCAGTTGTCAAATGTTTATTCCAATTTAAATGGTTGTAATTAAAAATAAATACCAATCAATGATATCCGTCAAACATGAACATTAATCTTCGCGAGTTCATTCGTGTCTTGTACGACCTAACTCGACATATAGCTGTTCACCGCCCGTCTAGGTAGCAGTTAAGGGTTCACAGGGCATCTTCAACTAGATCGATCCATTTTACCAACTGTGCGTTCCTTTTTCTATTTTATTCCTAGGACTAAACCTAAACATAAAATACTAAAATACGATCCAAACTTGCGCACTGCAGTTTCACGGACAACAGTGTCGATGATTCGGAAACAGTGGTTTTGGGACGAAAGTTTGAACTCTTATAAATATTTTCTGATTACACAAACACAGCTGTGTACTAAAAACCTTTCACCCGAAGTAGGGTAAGGGCTCCCTATTTCATCTCATTTGTAAGGACGTCGCCTTCAAACCCCGATTTAGCCACTAAAATCACTATAACTATTTCATATTACTGCTTCAATCGCCTTGCTCCACGTTGAGAATTGATGGTAGTGTAATTGCGCGAAAAAGTGATCATGTTTTGAGACGAATCGATTAGTAGGTAATCAGAAACATGTCGAAATCTTGAGACGAAAATGTGTCCAAAATTGAAAAGTGAGTTTATTTTAAATGAAAAAAACGATAAACGAAAAACTTAAAATCATTTCTTTCAATAGGAAAGAGTGACAATAGCTTTTATAATCATTTTAAAACATTTCACAGTTTGGTTCAGGTAGGTTGTAAAATATTATTCATGTTCAAAGTAATGAGGTGAAGGGATGAGATGGAAATAGGAGCTCAGATGAAATAGGGAGCCGTTACCCTAGTTACAATAGTTAGTATATAAAAGAATATATTGAAAAGGCAGTTCATATGATTTAATCGAAATTCACGGTCATTGTCAAAAAGTTAGTCTGATACGAAATGATACAAAAATTCATAATAAAGTCTAAATCAATAATGTTCATATAAACCACAAGTGAATAGTATACTACTGTGTGCAAAAAATAGTAAGACTTTGTTAATAATATAATTTTTTTCATCCCCCCGGCCCCAATACACTTGTGCCAACGTTTTTCCAATTCTCGAAACAGTTGTTAAAGTCAATTTCCGGAATAGTCTCAAATGCGCGTAGCGATTTACGTTTGATATTACCCCCGGTGAATGACCGATAGGTTAAAACCGGGCTAAAATAAACAACTAACTAACTAACTACATTTGATATCTTCAATTAATTAAAATCGGGTTTTTCAGAGCGGTCGTTTGAATTTGCTGAGTAGCCAGAAGTCACACGGAGCTAAAACAGGCGCATACGGTGGTTCCGGAACGATATTGCCTGAATTTTAGGCGAAAAAATCACGAAGAATCTATGAAAACATTGAGTGAAAGTATCGTTTATTTGTATTCCAACGATCCCAGTAAGGTCTCTGATTATTAATCGTCGATTCTCGAGCACCAATTCCTTGATTTTATTGACGTGTTCATCAATTCTGAACGTTCCGGCACCAGAAATTTGATTCCACACACAAAATTTAATGAATCATCTTTGTTGAATAATTTCACTCATTATAAAAATCACCGATTGCATTTTTAATACAGACTTACTGACAGGACGCTCAAATTGGATTCTTTAATTAACGGTCATTTTTTAATATCCCTTCAGTTGGGACAGTACTCGCATATGTCATGATGGCGCCACGTTACCCTATCAAAAACAATCAGTCTGATCTAGACTATGTTTATTTTTCTCATCAGATATGCCAAGTAAAAGCTTCAAATATCTTCAGACAGGGTTGCAAAGGTCTGCATATACAAAAAAAAATCTGCAATTAGCAAGTATGTCTTGCTGGCAACAATTTCTCTATAAAGTATGATACGCTAAACTGACTTGACGAGCAAAAAAAAAACGATAGCGACAATGTCAAAAGTCTGTAAATTGTTACCGAAAATCTGCTAAAAACTCGATTTTCAAAAGTCTGCATAACAAAATATGTCTGCAGCACTCTGTCCGAAATCTGCAGATTTACAGACAAATCTGCAGATCTGGCATCTCTGTTTCTCATTTACAAACAGAGTTGCCATTGATACAGAATTATCTGTAATGTACTGATTTGTATACGTCCGTGCGGATTTCATGCAGGATACAGATTTAATACTTATTGCCAAAACTAAACACAGAATTGTGCCTACTTCTCATCCTCCAACGCAATACAAAATCGAACCCATATTCTGTTACGATATTTACTTGCTTCTGGCCTGCCGCCCCTTAATTTCGGATGAAAATTACCAACCCAATAAAAAATAACCTTAATGACTACAAATTCATTTTATTTCGTACCCGATAAAGAACTTTTTAATCATTCCATGCAAAAATCTAACTAAAAAGTATTAATATTACAGCTATGTATGTATATACCACAAACCAATAATCCACGTACATAAGAAGTCATTTTTTGAACAACGTTTAGAAAAAATAATTGTTGCAATCAAACATTGCTAAAAACGTTAAATATATTATTAGCGTAATCTCATAATTCATTGCGACGATTCATTTTCAAATATTCTACAAAGCCTGATGAAATGCAGCTGATATGTGTTGACAAACGGGGGGGGACCAACTAATAAAAAACCTTTACATACCACAAGGGGAGACCGATAGTAAATAGTTCGCGCAGTTCAATATAGGTGGAACTAGTGCCACACGAAAATATATATTTAGAAGAACTTAATCATGGTGTCATGTCTGTTAGTCTGTGTTTTTGATACTTTAGAAAGACAGACGTATATTAAACACTAATGAATATTTTGATGTGTAATGTAATGTAATCTTCTTCAATGTAATCTTCTTCAATACAATCATTCCAATGCTTCTCTAACTTCTCAAGGCTGTGCTTTACATTTGCCTTTTACCTCAAAATAGCATTCACATTAGGTAATGGCTTCTTCATTTCAGTTGAAATTCTTGTCGGAGAGCTTTCCTGAGCTTGTACAGCACTTTTTTCATCAAGAAGCAATGATAAATTGCTACAGGAAATTGTTTTGAATCCATTGTTTTGAAAGTGACAAAATTAGGTCCACTGAATTGGCTATCACTTTTCTCTGACTAATCGAAATGCTTTGAACTTTCACACACAGTCTTTCGAAAATGGGTACATCATAAAAATGTGGATTTGACAATAATAACCCCATCTATGTGTCAGTCACACGACTTATTGAGTGATATGTTAAATATATCACACTCGCTACGCACACCCTGATCCACTCGGCTAAGTAAAGAGTGTATCGAAAATAAGCTATCCACATACATTTGTGTTGTGCACATGTATTTGTGATGGTTTGTTGTGCTTGATCACAGCATGCTGTGCGTTTGGCTGTCAGCTTTCGTTTGTTTACTTGTTTGTGCGGTTGAAATTCTGCGTTTTTAAAATGTCGCGTATTGAAAAGGAAAAGAAAATTAAGGTTCTGGATACATGGCTATGTGAGAAGGGTTGCTATGCGAAAATAGGCGAAGCTGTTTGGAATTCATCATGCCAGTGTTAAAACCATCATTAATAAGTTTGGGGAACACTTTGGATGAGCTACCAGGAAAAGGCAGAAAACCCGGTTCTTCCAACCCGAAACTGGACCAGAAATTGGTATCTCTAATCATGATCAACAAATCAATGTCAATACGTGATTTGGCCAAAAAAGCAGGAACGGGTATCGGAATGATCCAGCGTATGAAGAGGCGAAATCACCTGAAGACCTACAAGAAGCAGAAAATCTCGAAACAAAGTGTAGAACAGGAGAAGCGAGCAGCAACAAGGGCCCGGAAATTGTATTCGCGTCTTTTGCAGTGTCCGGATGCATGCGTTTTGATGGACGATAAGACTTATGTAAAGGAGGACTCAAAAACCCTTCCAGTTCCACAATACTTAACTGTCGACGTTGGGGAGGATGTGAGCGATGTGGACAGGTCGATTCGAGTAGAGAAATTCGGTCGAAAGGAACTGGTATGGCAAGCAATGTGTTCCTGTGGTTTGAAGTAAACCATTTTTTACACTACCGGAACTATAAATGCAGAAACCTATCGATCTGAGTGTCTCCAGAGGAGATTGCTGCCTTCAAATAAGAAGCATAGTACACCTCCACTGTTTTGGCCGGATTTAGTGTCGGCTCACTATGCCAAAACCACTCTCAATTGGCTTGCGGAAAAGGGTATAAATCTCGTTGCGAAAAATATCAATCCACCAAATTGCCCTCAGTTTCGACCCATCGAACGTTACTGGGCAATCGTGAAGAGGGTCTTCAAGAAGACTGGTAAGGGAGCTGGGAACATGGAAGAGTTGAAAAAAAATGTCCGGAACTTGATGAAGAGCGTTCGATCAAAAGTTCACAATTTCGTGAAGGAATAACTTAAATTTCATCCGGTTTTCATTATGCTCAAGTTTAACCTCGTACAATAAAGGATCAATTTTTAGTTTGAATAAAATGTCGTTTTTTATCATGATTTAAAAGAAAAAAAATGTGGATAGCTTATTTTCGATACACTCCTTAACGTTCATTTATAGGAGTTTAAACTCAAATGAATTAATTGCTGATTGTTAGAATGACCACAGAAAACTAATCCTGCATCACCGCAAATCTTTCTCTAATCCGATTCTTCAATGAAATTGTACTTTTCGGGAGGAGTTTGGTGGAATCTTGTAATTGTTGAGTGAAATTTTAAAAGAAAACTATGAAAAATCTGTTCTGCTTCATTAAAGTAACTCTCGACTGTAGCGGCAGCTAGTCAAATTTGGACAGTAATTTTCGAGGGCTCTTCTGGGATTTGATGATTGGTAGAATGCGTTTTAGACACTCTCCTTGAGAGCATTTCGAATGCACAGGTATATATGTTACAAATCGCTTGCCAAGTCAGAATTTTCTTAACGAGTAAATCAACAAAACCGGATATTTGTCTTCTGGTGCTATCTTCTAGTGCCCAGTAAATGACTAGAGCTTAGTAAAAAATTAATAGCTCATATAGATATCAATTAACTCTAGCTTTAAAGAGAATGCTTACCAAAGTACATAAAATTCAACTCTAAAAATTAAACTATGCTGTGTAGAACATAACTGACAATCGAGTTGTAGACAGCAAGAATAAATATTTGTTTATGTTAACTAAGTTCTAATTCGTATGGTTCTGTCAATACTTTTATTTTAAAAAAAGGTATATTTTTTATACTTTTTCGCCCATTGTGCATTGTCAGTAGGACGAAAATATAATCATCTTAGATATAGATATACGACCAATCAAATATGTAATTGTTTTGCGACGTGAAGCGCTGTGGCTCTGCTGATATTATTGGTTCACTGTCAACGCACCGTTTCCGTGTTACATAGGGTGATGTACCTGTTTCAGTCGGAGGTTTAGGTGTAGAAGCTACGCTATTTTCGTAACTCATATTTCATTCGATAAATTACCATGAACAATAACAGAAAATGTGACGAACTTATATATGAATTACTAAAAAGATTTGTTAATACTATCATATTATTTTGGCAATTAATCGATCTACACTTATCGAATCGGGATGTGACCAGTAACCATTTAGTTGAGTGACTACTTATTAGGTAACACCAATTACATCTAGACTTAGTACCCTAATGTTTTTCTGTTTTATGGAAAAAGTTTGGCAGCAATGCGTTTTGTTTTGAAGCTGTGGACACATAACCCATAGGCAAGCGGTCAAATGATACGCATCGCGGATTTTCCCCCGAAAGTTAAAAAATGCAACCGAAGTTTGATTGGGCAGCAGAGCAGAAGAGAGGCAGCTTAGCTAGCTTAATACTGCTGGTTGAGATGATGTTCGTATTGCCGAAAAAGTGGCGAAAACTGATGATATAAAACCATCTAGTGTGATAGAGGAAAGTATCATTCGTTCGTGATCACTTGCTCAAATCACACATTGGAAAGGCAACCATGAAGGTAAGTTGATGAAATTCATTCATAAATCATATCTAAGCATTAAAACTGAATCGACAGGCGTCAAAAATAATCGTCGTTACACTAGTGATAGTGTCATGGGTTTCGGCCGAGAAACAGTCAGCAAAAGACAAGCGTAGCATTGCCGAACATGGGTCGCAGCTTGCGTCTTATCACAACCATGTCGCCCGTCAGCAACAGCAACAGCGTGTTCGTTATAATGCACCCGTTGTGCAGGACCACTACAACCAACATCACACGGAGACCCAGTGGTCTCAGCCAGATGAACTGCTAAACAACGCGGAACATCAGCACGAGCAACAGAACCAGCTAGAATGGGAACACCATAAGTTGCACACATCGGTCCAAAACGGACAAGGAGAGGGTCAACACTATCCTCAATATAACCATCAGCAGTATCAGCAAGGACAGGACGAGCAAGTGCAACAGAACCACATCGACTATCATTATAGTCAAAACCACAATCAGCCTCAATTAATCAACCACCACGCCCAGATTATGAATACTCACATTGACTATCAACCTCTTCAACAACAGAACCATGGTTACGAACATCAACATAACCATGGCTACGAACAACAACAACAGAGCCATGGTTACGAACATCAACAGACGCATGGTTACGAGCATCATCAGAACCAGAATCAGGTTCAGTACCAACCGGAAGTTCAAAAACACGTACCAGTAGCGATAAGTGTGCCATATCAAATGCACTATAAGAAGCAAGTTCCGGTTGTGGTGGAGAAAAAAGTTCCTATTTATGTGGAGAAGCAGGTTCCCTACAATTTTGAGCGACCGGTTCCCTATCCGGTCCAGGTGCACGTTGATCAACCAGTACACAAGGATGTCAACATCGGTTACGTTCCGAAACCAGTCGCAGTTCATGTCGAGAAGCCTTATCCGGTGTACGTTCCGCGCCCGGTTTACGTTGAGAAACCAGTGCCGCTGCAAGTGGTCATTGTCCGCGAGAAGAAGAAGCCCTGGTGGTCGAAATTTATGTAATTTGACATCTGTGGTTTGCTCTTCTGTAGTGTAGATATAGCTATAGCTTGTAAATGATGTAAACTTATAACAAATTATTTATTGTAAGGTTGTACTTACTGAGCAGAAAAATAATGAATTATACACTTATATCGATAATGATGTCTTTAATTTTTCAATTGATCTTGTGTCTGAAATAGACAATTCAGACTCTAGAAAAAAGTTCAACGAAAAAACTTTATTCTGCAGGAGTTAAAGTTCATGCTACAACTCCCAGAAGTTTGTCCAGGAAAACATGGCCTTGGCATCCATCAGCTGGAGTAATTTAACACATGGGCTGAAGAGTCCCGGGCCCAACAAAATTAACTTCATTCATCAACGTACGTAACGTAACTCCATCAAGAGCAACGTAATCATTCCAGCGCCGGTCTAACATTTCAATACCACTTTTGTAGAACGATTCATCTTCTGCCTCAAATTAGGCCTCAGTTTCTGCGATAACATCTTCATTTGTGCGAAATTTCTTACCGGCGCGAATTTTTTTCAGATCTGCGAACATCCAGTAGTCGCTGGGCGCCAAATCTGGTTAATACGGTGGATGTGGAAGCAATTCGAAGTTGCTTTTGATCCATTATCCTGAAAATAACAAAAGTAGCGTCACTCTTAGCACATTAACTTACAAACTAATGAATAGAATATAGTGAAATTTTGACAGCTGTCTTTTAAAGGTTAGTATTAATTGGAAAAGATGACTGCAATAAAACTAGCGCCATCTATGTGTTAGGGCTGGGATTTTTCAGTCCATGTGTTATAGCGAGGTAAATGTAGCAGGTGAGATAATTAAACTGTTGGCAGTTCTCAATATGTACGCTCATTTTACAAAATTGTATGCTTTCGAATGCGCTTTATGAATCTACCGACTTAATCTCATTGCAACTGCAAATTATTTAATATTTCACCAACCTATTTAATCGGTTGTCTCGTCGGAAGTTGTCTGTGTTAAATTCACGTAAGAGTAACTACAACATTATGAACATTCGTAGCTTTAAAATTATTTGATTTATTCGAACAAAACCGATTGATGAAGAAAGACAACCAGGATTTTATGGGGTATTTACAGGAAAGACAGGTAACTTTACCTCTTATACATTTATCTTTTTGTTTCATATTTTATCAGTATCTAACGAGGAAAACAGATTAGAAAAATGTCATGCGAATACAACTATGAAATGAAAATCGCGTAAAAACTACCACAGAGGCGGGACTCAAAGCAACCGTTTAGCCAATTAAACTACCGCAGAAACAGACTAATTGAACAGAAGAACCGAGCATATTCAGCTGTGTTCGGGCGCCACACCGTTCAAGTATAGTCATATCTCTATGGCAACCTCTCCGTCAGCAATCACTACACGTCGCATCGCAAGTTTATTTTCACGCTGATTTCAGATTTTGTATTTGTCCCTTTTGCTACCTATGAGGTACATCAATGTCATCATCTATGTAATGATCTCAGCTGATGTATGGTCACAACAGTGACGAATATGGTCTCGAACACAATATATCAAGTTGTACTCGCATGTCATTTTTCCAATCTGTTTTCCTCGTTAGTTACTGATCAAATTTAAAAACTTAGCACAACGCGGCACTACGTCTTGACAAAGCAAAGTCATGGCATTACATTCCTGTAGTGGAATTTGACCATCTGTTTCAACAGACTTCGCAGCCGATTCAGAGTGTACAGAACCATTGCATGGCTAGTGCAACGATTCTACTGACACTACGAATCCTTCGGGGCTCGAACATACGACTACTGGATTGTAAGACCCCTAAGTGCCCTATGCTTTGAACCGCCAATCCGGGACGTCTTGATAAAACTAAAACAAATTGTAGCCGTTTGTTGTTTCTTGATATTTTCTATGCTATGCCAAGCTTAACTTCGAAGAACAAAATGCACGAGTTACGTGAGCATTAGGTGTTAAGATACTTCAAGTCTATGGAGTTTGAATCAAAACATGCAGTTTGAATCTAAAAGAAGGTTGACTTCGCCTAATAGAAAAACGAGTTTTGCAGTTCAAACTACTACTATGCAGTTCCCGAGAGGTTAATAAGTCACAGATTTCACGTAACCCGATTTGAATGAAACGTTGCACACGTCTCCAGTATAGCAAAACATTTCTTTTTAGTAAATGGAAAGACCAATTTTCATCAAGACTGATTTACAAAATGGAAGTATGTATTTTGGCATGCACTTTCTTCGAATGGAAATAAATATGTGCTTTTTACTTTTTTATTTATGACTTCTGGTCAGTCAGTAATTTTTACTTTTTTCGGTATTTTAACGATATCAAACTAACTAGAGATTATAAGAGGAGAAAGAATATGAAATCAAAGAGCCATAGTACTCAAGGAAGAGCAAGGATGTGAAGAATAAAATGCGGAAAAGTGAGACGTGACAAGGGTCATTTAAGTAAGCAGAAGGCTTCTCGTATCTAAACTTTTACCTTCTACCAGAGGAGTCGAACTTAGGCATCTTAAAGATACGAGTCATCCGAGTCTCTGATATGTCAGAAAGTAAAGGCAAAGGTCGTTTGCCATTTACTATCCGAACCGGTTCACATATCAGAGACTCGGATGACTCGTATCTTTAAGATGCCTAAGTTCGACTCCTCTGGTAGAAGGTAAAAGTTTAGATTCGAGAAGCCTTCTGCTTACTTAAATGACCCTTGTCACGTCTCACTTTTCCGCACTTTATTCTTCACATCCTTGCTCTTCCTTGAGTACTATGGCTCTTTGATTTCATATTCTTTCTCCTCTTATAATCTCTAGTTAGTTTGATATCGTTAAAATACCGAAAAAAATAAATATGTGCTTTTTGCACAAACTAGTTGCTTTGTAAACTCCTCAATGTTAACTATCTGCCAGTCAGTTGTTACTCGTTTACGTCCGAGATTTAAGAAAGTTGCCATATCCATCGACGTGTACATTATCGAAATTTGAATGTCAGAACTGTTCCATCGTGCTTTGAGGTAAATTGAAGTTGGTCTCAGATGCAAACGATTGCTATGCAAAAATTGGTTGTGGAATTAGCTTCGCTTGCGAAATTCCGAGTATTTCTAATATTATAAAATTTCGGAGTAATATTTAAAAAAAAACTGTTAAAATATCTAGTTTGGTGATTTTTTCAGTGAATTTACTGATATCAAATTCAATCGATTGATGTACATAAATGCTCTACCTTTGGCTTAGCATTCCTCGCGAATTGTCGACTACATCAATATTAAAAAAATTTCTGCAACAAAAACAATTTTGGTGAGATTATTCAGTAAATTTGCTGCCGGATTAACCAGATCTTTTTTACCTTTTTTTATAAATATAAAAAATAGGTATAGAATTCGCTCAAACTTTAGAAAAATTTTCCGAGGCCCGGAGGGCCGAGTGTTATTAACCATTCGATTCATCTCGACGAACTGAGCAAATGTCCGTGTGTGTATGTGTGTGTGTGTGTTGTCAATTAAGAGGTCGAGATTTCAGAGATGGCTGGACCGATTTTGATCAAACTAGTCGCAAATGGAAGGTCTCCCCGTCAACCTGAACGCTATTGAATGGTTTTGAGATCGGATGTTTACTTTTTGAGTTATACGAAGTTTTATGTTAAAATTTTCAGTTTTTTGCCAATATCTGTCACAATTGACCTTGAAAACAGAATATGTTTTTATACTTAAATTCCGCACGGTAATAGTTATCCAGCAAGCCATAGATTGTTAAAATCCGTCCATTTTTAACGGAGATATCAATATTTTTATGTAAGCGACTTTTCCCCTTATTCCAGTAGTAGGAATTTTGAGCGCTGTGTGTCAAAGCAATGCTTGGGAGCAACGTGAAACACGATTTTTTATACTGTTACATAAAATTGTTTCTAAGTACCAAAAAGACTGTGTACAACATCCTTTTTCATTTTGCCCTGGGACCGATTTTAGCACGGTTCGTTTTTGGCAACATAATCGCTCGAATATGACATGTAAATCAGATGATGGCCAAGATGGCAGCATTTTCGATTTAAAAACGATTGCATATTGATTTAAACTACTGACAGAAATGAATGCTGAAAAAACATAACACCCATATACCAATCGAATCAGTTCGTCGAGATCAGAAAATGCGTGTGTGGGACATGATTTCACTCAGATTCATACCAGAAGTGCTTCCAAACAAAGTTCCTGAATTACGTCTGGATCTGACTTCTGGTTCCTGAGCTACAGGATGATATGTCAAACGAAATTAGAATAGTGTAACTCATTTTTCTCATATATGGCTGAACCGACCTAAGGTTCAAATGAAATCTAAGAACCATCTAAGATTCAAATGAAAGGTCTTAAGATCCTATAATACATCTTCCTTTTTAGTCAGTCTGCACTGATTTTCGAACATTTGGAAGCAAATGTAAACTTCGGCTATACCGATTTTCGGACTCCGGTTCCAGTATCGATTCGTTTCTTAAAAAAATCGAACTTCAAAAACAAAAATTCAAATTAAAGGATTAATGGTCCCATGCAAAATTAATGAATTTTATCCAATTCTGATTTCCGATTCTGGAATAACAGCGTGATAAGTTTTTAAAATTCAAGCCGATATAGAAGATCACAATTCTAAAAGGCTGAACTGGACTGAAAACTATTGCAATTTCGTCATATTTATTTTTTTGACCGTAAACTATAAACTGAAACTTTCTTCGACATCTCATGGAATGTTCAACCGATTGTCACACGTTTAGATTCAAATTCGATACGATTTGCAGATTCGACATTACAGGGTATTGAGTGATTAAAATCACAAATAGCCGCTTAAAACGACGGTCAATAAAATAATGTCATGAGAACTAAAACACCGAAGAATATTCATGCAAAAGAACTCATGCGGATTGATAAAAAAAAAGGTATCATCTCACTGCTATGTGGATTAAGCACGTTTTTTATATTTAATTAACTGGTTGCAATATGCGATGCAATATTTATTATCAGTCAGATAAAATCGTCCAGCTCACATCTTTGTAAGGGTATGAGGCGGGACCATCATAATCATAAAATATGTGGCTGAAATGATTGCATCTATTGGTGTATAAAAACAAAAGGTTTTCCATTATTTGAATTTTAGCTTATATTTTTATCGGGACTTCCATTTGCTATGCGTAATTTAATAACACTTTACTTTATGTATTTTGTGACAGATTAATATTTCTAATGATTGTATTTTTTTCGAAATCGAGCCGTTAAGGTGAAATGTAGTCTCAAAAATGGCGCGCAAAATATCAATCGCTTGAGTTGACCGAATCAAAGCATAACAGGAAAAACCGACACATAGAAACCAGGAATACTCTCAGGGATTAGGCGCAGTGGACTTACCACTCGTTTTGTTGATTTGTAAAAAAGACTCATTGATTCGTAATGGATTTTTGAATCCTTCACACAATATATTCCAATTGAATCGTTATTGTTATTAATAACTATTAAACGAGAACTATGAATCAGAAGTAATTATGATTGACTAACATGAGGTTATATGTATAACATAGGTATTGACTAACTTGCTTACTATGTATATGCCTGAGTTTAGTAGCAAACATAGATTATCCTACAAAAGAACGATCCAAGACAAGAAAAGATTCAAGTATTTTCGGTATCTTCGACAGTAGTTCACTAGATCCTTCACGCCGATAAGATGAAATTTGTGTAAAAGTATTCACTTGACACACATGATAGAGTGCGGTCGAGTTTTCTTATCGAATAAAACCCTGTTAAAATAAATTACTGGACTGACATTACTGCCAATATATTTTATTCTAATTGACTTTCATTGTCATCTTCGAATAAATAGAAAGTGGCTATATTATTAATTATCTTTGTGTCAATAGGATCGTAGCACTAGCTGTGTAATAGAAGCTATGCTATGAATCGGTTGCGAAGTCTGTTGAAACAGACTCCACAATAAACGTAATACCAAGACATATGAAAATTGTTCCAAATACATTATATTCTGATGCTCTATTCAGTATAATGATAAATTTTCCATGAACGTATATATTTTCGAATTCTGGTTCTGGCACCAAGTTATATAAATGTTATATTTTTAAATGTTCTACATGAACGATAACATTTGGCTAGTATTCATTTCATCCAGTAGCCTGTCAAGGTTGAATTTTTAGTTTTGCTAGATAGAATTGCAAAATTCTGAAGTAATACCTATTATATGATATTACACAGCCATGCATTATTGCTTCAGCAACATCAATGAATTGAACTCAACAGACTTGGACATTACTAGTATTATAAACGACATTTACTTATAAAATAAACGATTTCTTACAATACCCATTTTATTGTATTTAACTCGTGTTATTATTTGATATGTAACGATATAATGCCACCGTGCATTTCTCACACCATCACAATACGAAACAGCAGTGCGCAAGCAAAAATAATCTCAGAAAAGCAAAATTTCAAAATTCTAAGAATACTTAGTTGTGATAAATTTAATTGCAAAAACTAGTTTTTAGTTTTTCGAAAATCGGTCTAGTTATTGAATTATGACCAAAAACACGACGCGCGCATTCCGCGCACCTTAAGGGCTGAGGACAGTACCGTGAAGTGGTAGGTTTTTTGCTATTTTCCCGTTTCAAATTATATTTTCTTGGAAACGGTGCAGAATATAGAAAAAACTACCAGACAATCTCTTCGAAATTTAGTTTAAAATATTCTGTGAAATTTTCAGAATGATTCATTGAGTTTAGCGGTCGTGTTGTATTTTTTTCTGACTGAGGAACTGTTGAAAATTGGAACGCTCGGAAATGCATACCTCTACTTGTTCATCGAATATCTCGGCTTTGAAGGCTTGTATCATAAATCTACCATGACAAAGTCTAGATAATTTAGTTTAGATGCGATTCGTACATAAAACATATATGTTATCGCGATAAAAATAAAGTCTTGTATTTTCCTGTGAAACAAAGTCAGTTTCAATGCATCCGCCATTTTTTTTCGCTTTGGTTTCCTGATAGCATTCGGAAAAAGGAGAGAGAGATAAAATTTGTTGATTTCGTCAAGCAAATGTAGACTACATATAAATGTTTTACAATGTTTACTTAGATACTACGCATTATTTCTACGACTAAGCTGTAATTTCATTTCATTTTTGGACATATAAAGGTCAAGATGTTCGCAATATTGATTGTAGTGGCGCATTATACGATTGATTGGGCTATATTTTGCATAATTTGTTCTAGTGTTTCTTTCTACAAATAATTTCCTGGTTCGTAATTGACGGCTAGGTGTATAAAAATTTATTTGCGATAATAAAGAAGGTGATTGAATGCGTTGAGAAATAATGTCGCTGATAAAATACAGCATTGCAAGGTCGCGGCGTTCTTTAAGTGTTTGAATATTGATGAGCACGCAGCGTGCTTCATATGATGGTAGAGGAAATGCTGTTCAGTTAAATTTACGAAGTGCATATAAAAGAAACTGTTTTTGAATAGATTCGATGCGTTCTTCGTGAATAATATTATATGGATTCCATACTAGGCTGCAATATTCCATAATAGGTCTGACATATGTACTGTATAATATTTTAATTGTGTATGGGTCCTGAAAGTTATGGCTGAAGCGTTTAATAAAGCCCAGCATGCTATTTGCTTTATTGATTATGGTATTGTAGTGTTCCACAAAAGTGAGCTTGGAGTCTAAGATTACGCCTAAATCTACATAATTTTCTACAAGTTGATTTCATATATGTATGTTTGTGGATATAGTTTCATTTTTCCTACTGAAAGTTATTGAGTTACATTTTTTTACATTGAGTTGGAGTAGACTTTTGCAGCACCAAATGTGGAATAGATTGGTTTCGTTCTGGAATATTACAGCGTCGTTGATATTTTTTATTTCCATGAAGAGTTTCATGTCGTCTGCATATATAAGCACTTTCAGATTTTTAGTATGAAGGAAATGTCGTTTATATGTAAAATGAAAAGGAGAGGCCCTAAGTGAGAACCCTGAGGTACGCCAGAAGTTACATTAATTGGTTCAGACAGAATATTTTGGAAGCGGACTACCTGTACACGATTCGTTAAGTATGATTTGAGCCATTCCAGAAGAGTATGTTTTATGCCATATTTTTGTACTTTGTGTAGAAGTAATGGTATGTCAATACGGTCGAAGGCTTTGCTAAAGTCAGTGTAAAGAGTTTCTACGTAGTTTCCGGCGTCCATTGCATTCAGGGTGAATGTCATAAATTCTAAGAGATTTGTTGTAGTTGAGCGGCCTTTAAAAAAGCCATGTTGTTTGTTTGTTATTACATTTTTAAGTTGATGAAAAAGTTTTTCGTTTACAATTTTTTCAAATAATTTTGGAATGCATGAGATAATGGCTATTCCACGGTAGTTCCGAATGTTAGATTTTGCACCAGATTTAAATATTGGTACAAGAAAGGAAGATTTCCATGCTTTAGGAAAAGTACATTTATTAAGTGATAAGTTAAAAAGTAGTTGTAGTGGTAGTGTAAGTTCTTCAGAAAGATTTTTTAAGAATATTGGTGGTATACTGTCAGGTCTGGGCCCTTTTGAGGCGTCTAAGTTTTTCAGTGCTGCCGAAATGTCATGTTCTGATAGATAGTTTACAGAGATGGAGTTGGAAAATGCAGGTATGAAAGAGAAGTATTCACGATCACGGTCAGTTTCTGAATAAGATGTATATACTTCTTGAAAAAAATTTTCAAATTGATTGCAGATTTCTGTACTATTTTTCCCTACATGTTCGTCGAGGTGCATTTGAGATGGAAAGTTTAGTTTTTGTGTAGTTAAAAAAGTTCTTAGGACAAGTCTTTATTTCGTTTTCAATTTTGCGGTTATATTCTTCACGTGCTGTGTTAATGGCTATTCTGAGTTGATTGCATTGGTTCAAGTAATTTTGAAGATGAGCATAACTTTTTTCTTGTTTGTAAGTTTTGTGTGCTTTTTGTTTCCTATTTTTCAAATGTTTTAGTTGTGAATTGAACCATACAGGTAATTTGCAGTTATGATTTTTTCTTCTTCTTTTCATAGGCAAAGTTTCGGCTAATATTTTGTTTATAATGTCATAGAATTTGTTTACTTCGACGTCGACATTTCCTTCTGTACTTAGTATGTTCCGCCAATTTATTATACTTAGTCTACACTTGACTTCTTCAAAGTCAATTTTATTGTATTCCGGCATTTCTTCATATTCCAAGTCGTAGGGAAGGGATGCATTGTGTGTAAACAATGAATATTCAATTGCGGTGTGAAATGCTTCATTTTTCCATAATGGCAGGTTTGATGCATTCACACAAAAGTCTTCTGTGCAATTTGTGAAAAGAAGGTCTAAATATGCGTTTTGTTGATTTTTTACGGAGTTTACTTGATGTAGGCCAAAATTAGAAATTTTGTCGAAAAAGTAGTGCAATGTTTTCTCCTACGACTGGAAATAAGATTGATTCATTTTCAATGTCAGAAATGAAGTCCGCATTACGTTGATTGAAGTCGCCAAAAATATGAAGCTTTACTTCAGGTTCCATATTCGAAATGATTGTGTCTAAAGATTGAAAGAATAATTCAAAAGAGAATTTGTTCGCATTTTCGGGTGGGAAGTAGACAGAGCAGTAAATATGTTCTTCTCCCAATATTGAGACTTTGGCCCATACATGCTCAAATTCTTTATATTTAGGAGTAATAATTTCTTCAGAAGTAAAGCAAGAGTTAATGGCTATGAGGACTCCACCTCCAGATTTTTTCTGACAGAGATAAATATTGGTCGTGCCGAAATACGTTAAAATTATTTCCAAATACTTCTTCGCTTCTTACACTTTCATCCCAGCTGCTTTCAGTTCCAAGGATTACGTCGAAAGAGGAGGTTATTAAATTTTGATGAATTTCTTTCATTTTGGCCGGGCTTTTCATGCGGTTGAAATTTTGGCAATAGACCAAAATTTCAGTCACATTTTGTCTGTGAAGCGAAGAAGTTTTTGAGAATTCTGGAATACTTACATTACTAATTTCTGTGTCTATTCCTTCGTCAAAGGGCGTCGTTGTTTCCGAAAATTCGACCTTGTAAAATTGTGTTCGGCTTCCCGGATTAGTTGGAGTCGGCGGATATGTTCACTTGTCAAAAATTTCCCATAAGAGTCCAGGTCGGCCAGCGCTTCCTTAGGTTTCATTCTATATTCCTGATGCACTTCGATGAAGATTCGTAGGAGGTGGTCAGGTGTTGTTGGAAGGCCTTCTGATACTAATAGCATTTTTATACTAATTGGTGTCATACCCTCAATGCATACTGTAGGTTGTTGATTTTTCATGTATGACAAATACAGACGGGTGACGTGAATTATTTTCGGGTCACGAAGCCTTGCTTTTAAGAAGCGTTCGTCGCCATTTGCAGATTGTGAAGTAAGACGTACAATTGGAGGACGCATTGGATCAATTTCGAATTGGCTGTCTGTATTCATGTCCTGTGATATTGCAGATGTATTTATGTTCTGTGATATTGAAGATGTGTTCACATAGTTAGTGGATGGTGCAGCTTTGATGTCATTACTTCCTAAGACCGGAGTAGTGTTGTTATGAATACTTCTTGTTCCTTTGTAAGGGTTGATTGTTTCACCTTTTTGAAAATTTATGAATTTTGAGGCAATATCTGCACCTGGATTTCCAGAGAATTGAACCCGTGCAGCTGCTAGTAGGTCTTTGTTGTGACAGGTATTGTTACTATTTGTGTTGAAATTGCTGTTGGAGTGCCCGTTGTTGTTGTTGTCGTTGTTGTTGTTGTTGTTGCTGCTGCTGTTGTTGTTGCTGTTGTTGTTGCTGTTGTTGTCGTGTTTGCTGTTGTAGTAGTTGGCTCGACAAGGCTGCCAAAAACACAGACATTCAATCTTTGTGAAAGTTGAATATTTTCTCATTGTTCATTGGAATCCATGTAATGTTTAACCCATACGATAGATTCATGTCATAAAACTTCTCATCAAAATAATAAAATGTATACTGGCAACCCGGTACAGTTTACTCATATACGAGAGAGTAGAAAAGAAATACGATGCTCAAAGGGAATTGAGCGAGCCACGTGGTCGATTTGAAACTCAACACGTGGCCCTCTGTCCTAAGACCTTAAGGTGAAATGTAGCGTAATAAAATGCGCGCAAAATTTTATCCACTTCAGTTGAACGAACCGTCGCACAAAGCATACCAAGAAAAACGGACACATAGAAACAAGAACTTTTTTCAATGATTGAGCGCAGTGGGTTTACCTCTCGTTATATTGGCTTGTAAAAAAGACTGGACGTAATGGATTTTTGAATGCTTCACACTTTGAATATATGCTAATTCAATCGTTATTGTTAGTGATTACTCTTACACTAGAGCTATAAATCATGAGTAATTATGAATGATTAACATGAGGTTATATGTATGTGTAATGAATAACTTGATAACCATGTATATGCCTGAGCTTAGTAGCAAGCATGGATTATTCTTCAAAAGAACGATTGAAGACAAGAGAACATTCAAGTATTTTCGATATCTTTGCCAGTAGTTCACCAGGCCCTTCCCGCCGATGAGATAGAATATACGTAAAAGTATTTACTTGACTCGCATGAGTTTATCTTACCATGCAGTTAAAATTATTTAGTGAATCTTTTCTCAAGCACATATTTGAGACACGAAATTGAATATAAAGTTTTTTTGTAGTTCATTATTATTCAATCGATTTTGAAAGGAAAATCAAGCGTTGATTCATTGTATTCATAATAATTGAAAATCAATTAATTCCAATAAGTTTTCCATGCTGACTGGCTCGAAGCTGACTCTCAATTTTTATCACATTGTTTGTATCACAGGTTAATGAACGATAATACTTGGCTTGTATTCATTTCATTCAGTAGCTTGTCAATGATGAATTTATAGTTTTGCTATAAAAATTGCTATAATCTAAAATAATTTCGTTATACGATATTACACAGCCAAGCTTTATTGCTTCAGCAACATCAATGCATTGAACTGAACAGAATTGGACATTATTAGCATTATAAATGACAGTTACTTAGAAAATAAACGATTTCTTACTATACCCATTTTATTGTATTCAACTCGTATTTATTTCAACACAAAACCCAATGCTGCACAAATTCGTGTCATTATTTGATATGTAATTTTTGCTCACGATATAATGCCACCGAATCCACCGTGCATTTCTCACACCACCTCAATACGAAACAGTAGCGCGTAAGCAATAAAAAAATGCGGAAAAGTTTATGTAAACTTTTTCAAATTTCGGTTGTTTTAGCTAATGTTTTATAATTTTGAGTTGCATTTTCAGATTCTTTGTGAAATTTTGCTACAAACACTACTTTTCAGTTCTAAAATCATCCCCGTGGAACGGAACAGTAACCGTTTATACATTTCAAAAACCAATTACGGCTCGGCAAAGCAAAATTTCAAAATTCTAAGAATACTTAATTATGATAAATTTGATTTCTAAAACTTAAGTGTTTTTGGTTTTTCAAATCTAGTTTTTGAATAATTGATCAAAAACGTGATTTTCGCATTCCGCTACATTTCACCTTAAGGAATTGACTCACACGTCTGAGCAGAATTTGTTTCGCGTTCCGGGTTGGGTGTACGCCAAAATTTGGCCAGGCCCCCGGCTAAACAATTAAACGATAAAAAGAAAATAATTAACAAAACAATAGACTAACAATCAATCTATTCAACCATATTATAACAATATTTACATACAAATATAAAACAATGCTGAAACTCTTGCAGCCTTTGTACTCACCTATTAAACTATTGTACAGAATATAAAAAAAACTCGCGCTTCCAAAAATTTTGGACGTCTCAGTGGATCGCTAGAACAATGCCCTTAAATTGAGCCCTTCCTATCGGAGTTTTCGCCGGTACCCTCCAAGGCAGCGAAGAACCAAGAACCACTCGTGGAACAATACCACACGCGAAAACCAAAGGAAGCCGACTTTCACTCGTCGCCACTTTAAGATGTATACTCACTTTTAAATAGGAAACTTTATTTTAGTTCAATTTACTTAAAATACGTCCACTAGGATAGCTAGTCAGGATCGAAGTGCCTGATCAAATATATTTCCGAATTCAGCCTAACTCATATCTATTATGTACACAACTGACATATTTACATAGAGGGGGAATAGGGTTCGAGCTTTCACGCCGATATAACATCGATTCCGCCAATTACACACAAATTTCATTCAATTCATAAATTTAGTTCATTACAAAAAGAATGGCATATCCCGAGTAAATTCAAACTTAAACCAGAAAAGTGTCTATGAAAAAGTTTTAGAAAATCAACTGGGTACTCCAAAGCAACATTCACTCAACAAGTTCAAAACTTTTCCAAGAATTAGAAAATTTACCGAAAAGATGAACTAATAGAAATACCTCCTAGTTGTAAAAAACGTGTTTTCTTAAGCTGTGAGGAAGTTCACGCGGAACTTGTTTTGTACTTTCCATTTGTCAAAATCATCGTATTTTCTTAGGGTTTTTACATTTGTCAAAAACATCGTGTTTTCTTACAGTACTTGAAAGTTGCGGTACGTATCCCCCACGACCTCAGTGTAGTGTTTTTGTAAACAACTAGAAAGTTGATGCGAAACTTATTTTGTATTTTGCAGTTCTCAAGAAAACCACGTGTTTTCTTATGCTGCGCGGAAGTTTACACTGTTCTGTACTTTCAATTTATCAAAAAATCGTGTTTTCTTAGGCAGCTAGAAAATTCACGCGGAACTTATTTTGTACTTTAAAGTTGAATACACGTGTTTCCTTAGCAGCGAGAGGGTACACTCTAAGCTGTTAAGTTGTTAAAAAACCACTTGTTTTCAGTGATGCGAACGGTACCGGTAAAATACATTTCTTTCCCTACATTCTACACACTCTGAGTGCTACCGCCTGCTACAACTGCTGGTAGATACATTTACTCTAGAGAGTGTACCAGCGACGATGAGAACGGTGAAGGTAAAAATATATTTTGTTCTGCTTCATTCTACTCTTTCTTAGGTTTACAGCACTCTACAGTAGGCTGGGCGATACATTTGCTCAAAGCTACCGCCGCTTTTAAAAATGTAATATAGCTTTCTACCGCCGACGAAAAAAAAGTATTCTACCGCTGTACTTTACATTGTTCGCTCAGAATGGTAGCGCACGTGTTTACATTGAACGTTAACAAATGATTACTAGTTATTTAATATATAAACATTATGTGTTGACGATTTTTTTGTATTTTTCAAGACCAGATTATATTTTATTTAAATAGTAGATCGTTTGATATTCTTGATGATCTTCCCGAATGGTGTAATGAATTATTTGTTTTCAAGGCCCTTTTTAAATGAAGTATTCAATGCTTTGCTGCATTGAAACGTACTGATTAGATTTTAGCAGATGAAAAAGTAAACAAAGAGAAACAATTTACTTTTGTGACCTTATGAAATGGTTACGTCGACTTGTCAATTTTTTTCCCTTCATTAGCAGTGAACGTTGTTGTTCCTAAAATCGTTTTTTTTCCAAAGCAATTCATGATCGTGAAAAATGACTGATTCATCGAAAATAAAGCGTTTTTATCGGGACATAGCCAATGATTGTTATAAGTGTGAAGATGATTATATAATTTGTAACATTGATTCTACTCGAATCTGCACGTACAAAAAATTAAGAAGTAGTTATGATCCCGGAAATTTTGTTAAGCATTTACGAAATGTGCATCCGGAAAAGGCTCTGAAATACGGACTACTGAAGCAAGGATATGCACCAGAAAAGAAAAGGAAAATTCTTAAAACATCAATAGCACTCGACAGACAAGCTGTGATTGAATCTTTGGTAAAAATGGTATCACTTCATCACTTGCCCCTATGCGCCGTTGAATGGGAAGGTTTTCGAGAACTGCTAGATCCAATTTGCGAAGCACTTAAATTTAAAATCAATCGAGACAATATCTCTCGTCATATTGAATAATGCGCAACAAATATTAGGGAAAAAATTGCAGCTGAAATGCAAGGTCGATTAATATGCATCAAAGTCGACTCTGCGACCCGATATGGCCGTCATGTAGTGGGCATAAATGCGCAATTTAATAAAGATGATACTGTGATTATTAGAACCCTAGGTAAGGCTATTTTGATTTGGCCAAAGTAGTATAAGCATATAAATGATTTGTTTTGTAGCAATGATGGAAGTTAAATGTCGCCAGACTGGTAAAATCCTAAAGTCAAAAATCGATGATGTACTGATAACGTGCGGAGTCGCACAAGTCATTCCTATTGTGTATTTCGATGAAGTTTGAGCTTTCCATACAAAAAAACATCACTTGTTCGAAATGCAGAATCACATTTTTTACATTCAATCAAAACATTTCGAAATGCGGAAAATGGAAATTTTTCACTCAATCTAAAAACTTTAATTCGATCTAAATACCAAAAAAAAAATTTTTTTATCTTCATTTATATAACGGTTAAAATTATTTCACACCGGAGAACGATTAAATTATTATTTTCGAACGAAGGGCCCTTCTATTTGATTCGAAGACTGCGAGAAGCGATCTAACCACCTCAAAGATATCGATGTTAGTTTCATTCGAAATCTTTTGTGACCATTACTTTTTGGGCTTCCCGAATAGGAAAACGGTAACCAGTATAGCCAAGTTCAGTTTACTTGTCCAACCAACAAGCCCTTAAAACATTCATTGACTAGTCACACGTGCGAATACGTGAAAGTCATCTTCAAAATAATGAACGAAATAGGCAATGTGCAGCGCCTACCGTAAAGTACATTTTCTATCACACTCATGTACACTTTTCTACAACGGCAAAGTACTTTTTTCTACCGCCACGAGCTACTTTTTTTGTGGTACAGTAGCGCGAACAAGGAGGCAGTAAAATGTGGAAAAATATAATTTCTACCTACTTCGAACGGCTATGATTCCAGCCGTAGTTTTTTACGCGATACTGCTTCGCACGCGTACTGTAATAGAATTTTAGTTTGGATGCATCAACGCGGTACAGTAAGAAAAATTAAAAAAGGTAGATGTGGGTAAGCAGACTACAGTAATAAAAATGGGAGGCAGTTTGCATCCTTGCTTGTTTTCTTAAACAGCTAGCAATTTCACGCTGAACTTGTTTTGTACTTTCAGACTGCAAAAAGCTCCGGGTGCAGCAAAAAAGTAGAGAGAGTAATTGTGGAACCGACGACACGACCAGGCACTTCGAAGAAAAATCAGCATTAAAACTGTTCGCTAACGATTCACCGCCAGTTACCACAAATCTAGCGACCCCTTGTAAATGAAAAAAAATAATCTTCTCGAGCAACACTGTTTAAGTTGCTATGGACTAGTTACCAAGAAACCCCAAAACAAATAAACATGTTTTGAAAGCGGTGGAATTTTTCTATTAGTGTTAAACTTTGTTCAAATTTAGCAGAAATGCATTTAAATGAACTCGATTTTCGGAATTTAATCGAAACTAAGGATGAAACCAACGAACGAGGACAATGATCTGCTTCCAGCGATTCATCCGTACACTTCAACTGCTAGCTTTTCTGGGCAGTAGGATTCGGTGTAATATACCGGTGTCAAAATTGTTTTGTGTCGGTTGATTGCGCAGAAGTGGAAACAGTATTTCACCTTGTTGGCCACTATTCGAGGATTACTAGTGGAATTCCACAAAGAAGTCATTTTACCGTACGTTATACAGGTACCGCAGAGCACTAGCCTCGCTCAGCTCGTTGTCGGTCATTTCCATGTCTTCCTTCTCACACAACGGTTTCAAGTCAAGACCTGAATTTTGAACTTGGCTTTATAAAAGACATAACTCATGCTCCTCATTTTTTACATTACGCTCGAGTCAGGTAAATCCATTAAAATGTTCCGTAATATAATAACCGATCTGAAATTTATTTTGTTTACATTCATCTTGCCTTCGATATGCAGTAACCAAGGTTATGGTGACTGTTATTCAAAATCAATAAATATATCAACTTGTGCTGCCAGTTTAAAAAAATTCACTAGCGTTTTCGATTTGACATTTCCAGTTACTGAGGGGTAGTTAAATTTACGATACAGTTTTGATAGACGAGTGGCAGGTCGTGTCGTCGGTGGAACTTTTGATTAATTGGGGAACTTTTGATTTCTTACGTCAATAGTACGAATATTATCATGATCTGACTTCCAGTTATGGAATTAGACAGCGTTTTAGTCTGACAATGTTCCATTTTAAAAATTTGGAATTTCTTATTACCTCTTGTCGTGCTTCCGGTAATGGTGACCAGTATAACCGAAGTGAGGTTTTTAAAAAAAACCGTCGCAAAATCTGCACACTAGTATGATTTAATAGCAAGTTTTGAAGAATTCGCTTCAATTTACATAATCACTTATGAATGAAGTTTGACAAATAACGATGTAAAATAAAGCGAATTCTTCAGAACTAGTTACTAAATCATTCTAGCTTGCAGATCTTGTGAATGTTTTTCCAAACTAACTCATTTCGGTTAAACTGGTTCCTAGCTTTTGTATCCGGAAGCACGAGAAATGATAATCGAAAACTCTGAATTTTGCCTGGTGTGTGAAATGGTATCCGAACACTCCGTATACGTTTGGAGATACCTGTTTCTTTGAACTTGGATTTTGGAGATGGTAAAAAGCAATTCAATTCGCTGGACACATGCGTTATTCAACGGGTCACATGCCAATACTTTCAACAAACTACCCACTTCGGTACGGCTTGCGAGAAGTCGGACAAAGGATCACCTACATGCAAGGACATTGAAAAAAAAATCAATATCAACTCCATGAAATCCCAGTACTTTTGAGACTACGAAAATGGCAATAAAGTGCTAAAATTAGATACGTCTAATACGGCTAGAAAGTGCACTAGCAATAAAAAAATTAGTTGAATATAATATTGAAAAAAATCTTATAAAAATCAGTGACGAACCTGTAGTAAAATAAACTAATTTATAACAAAATTTTAAAAACTAACAAAAACTAAATCACAACGAAGAATTAATAAACGAAGGCGCGATTAGTGAACCAATGGCAAAGAGATTGCCAAGCAAATATTGCAGTGATTTAATTTATACATCGTCATCAAATCACAGTCGACCCGAGGTAGACCGCCTGAGGTGCCGGTTCGGGATGTGTTGGCGAGTCGGGATAGTTCATATATGCTTCTCATATACCAGTACCTCAAACACATTGATATACAAGTGTAATGTGTTATTCCTCGCTCAGAAAATATAATCTCCACCTACAGGTTCGACACTAACATCCGCCCGATTCTCTCGATCCCCGTCCCTGTTCACCATCTTCATTGGAATTAACAAGATCTTTTTTTTTGTCACTAACTTTTTCGTTCCCCTTTCCCTGTTTTTTCACCATCTCGATGGCAACTAATTAGATCTCTGTCGTTTTCAAACATTTTGTTCCCACACCCCTTTTTTACCCCGTTTCCCACAATATTTACTTCTTTTTTTCATTCTCTTCCGTAACATCACCATCACCGGAAGACCGCTCCAGTCAATGACCAGCATGCGGGCCACCCGCCGGGCCTTCGTAGCCTGGGGGTGTTTCCCGCGGACCCTCACGGACCGAAGAATGCGGCCAACATAGAAAATTACCATCGCCATCTGGAATCATCTCATCCTAAATTCAATTCACCGGCCACTACCGATCGCCAGATACTATATTACATAATGATACTACTCTAGTTTTAAGTTAGACGATAATTAAGATTAGTAAATACCCTTGGCATCTTAGAGCTTAAGCAGTGTGCCTTAATATTATATTATATTATTGAATAAAAAAAAAAAAATCACAGTCGAGGCATAATTCTTTAAGCGATTGCTCTTTCGATAGAATTTTTCGATTTTGTTAACAGAAGTACATTTGCCACGAACCAATATTGTTTCTGTATCGTAGATTGAATGGCAACGGTAGTAGTCTAGTCGTTATTAGATAACAGCTAAACTTAGCATCGTACTATTTATAACGTACGAATAAATTCAGCGCAATCAAAGCATCTTTTGAGTGTAATTAGAATGATCACAATTTGGATTTGCAAAATCATTTGAAATGATGTGAATATAATAATTTAAATACATTGAAAAAACAGAAGCATGATACTACATTGCGGAGCTGATCTTTTGTGTATTTCATTATGATTTTATTGGAGATTTGTGCCATATCAGTTACTCATACTCTGTAGAAACACACATCATCCAACACTGTTTTGAATCAACATCCTCAAAAGTAAATGAACTTATTCCGATGTCAAATTACTAAAATTCATAAATCGAAACCATGTAACGAGTATAGCTGCACCTTTCCAATATTGGCTATCGATTCCTATTGTACAACATGGCGAACAAAGTACCATTTAAGTTTATTTTATTTTATTTCGTCAAGCAAATGTAGACTACATATAAATTGTTTACAATGTTCACTTACATACTACACATTATTTCTACGACAAAGCTTAGATTTGATTTGATTTTTTGACATAGTAAGGTCAAGATGTTCGCAGTATTGATTGTAATGGCGCATTATTCGATTGACTGGACTGTATTTTGCATAATTTGTTCTAGCTTGTTTTTCTAAAAATAATTTCCTGGAACGTAGTTGGCGGCTAGGTATATAAAAATTTAATTGCGATAATAATGGAGCTGATTGAATGCGTTGAGAAATAATGTCGCTGATAAAATAAAGTATTGCAAAGTCGCGGCGTTCTTTAAGTGTTTGTATATTGATAAGCATGCAGCGTGCTTCATATGATGGTAGAGGAAATGCTGTCCAGTTTAATTTACGAAGTGCATATAAAAGAAATTGTTTTTGAATAGATTCGATGCGTTCTTCGTGAATAATATTGTATGGATTCCATACTAGGCTGCAATATTCCAAAATAGGTCTGACATATGTAGTGTATAATAATTTAATTGTATATGGATCCTGAAAGTTATGACTGAAGCGTTTAATAAAGCCCAGCATGCTATTAGCTTTATTGATTATGGTATTGTAGTGTTCCACAAAAGTGAGCTTGGAGTCTAAGATTACGCCTAAATCTCTTACAATTTTACATTTTTCTACAAGTTGATTTCCTAGATGTATGTTTATAGGTATAGTTTCATTTTTCCTACTGAAAGTTATTGAGTTACATTTTTTTACATTGAGTTGGAGTAGACTTTTGCAGCACCAAATGTGGAATAGATTGATTTCGTTCTGGAATATTACAGCGTCGTTGATATTTTTAATTTCCATGAAGAGTTTCATGTCGTCTGCATATATAAGCACTTTCAGATTTTTTAGTATGAAGGAAATGTCGTTTATATGTAAAATGAAAAGGAGAGGCCCTAAGTGAGAACCCTGAGGTACGCCAGAAGTTACATTAATTGGTTCAGACAGTATGTTTTGGAAGCGGACTACCTGTACACGATTCGTTAAGTATGATTTGAGCCATTCAAGAAGAGTATGTTTTATGCCATATTTTTGTAGTTTGTGTAGAAGTAAAGGTATGTCAATACGGTCGAAGGCTTTGCTAAAGTCAGTGTAAAGAGTTTCTACGTAGTTGCCAGCGTCCATTGCATTCAGTGTGAATGTCATAAATTCTAAGAGATTTGTTGTAGTTGAGCGGCCTTTAAAAAAGCCATGTTGTTTGTTTGTTATTACATTTTTAAGTTGATGAAAAAGTTTTTCGTTTACAATTTTTTCAAATAATTTTGGAATGCATGAGATAATTGCTATTCCACGGTAGTTCCGAATGTTAGATTTTGCACCAGATTTAAATATTGGTACAAGAAAGGAAGATTTCCATGCTTTAGGGAAAGTACATTTATTAAGTGATAAGTTAAAAAGTAGTTGTAGTGGTAGTGTAAGTTCTTCAGCAAGATTTTTTAAAAATATTGGTGGTATGCTGTCAGGTCCAGGCCCTTTTGAGGCGTCTAAGTTTTTCAGTGCTGTCGAAATATCATGTTCTGATAGATAGTTTACAGAGATAGAGTTGGAAAATGCAGGTATGAAAGAGAAGTATTCACGGTCACGGTCAGTTTCTGAATAAGATGTATATACTTCTTGGAAAAAATTTGCAAAGTGATTGCAGATTTCTGTACTATTTTTCCCTACATGTTCGTCGAGGTGCATTTGAGATGAAAAATTGTTGCTTTTTAGTTTAGTTTTCGTGTAGTTAAAAAAGTTCTAAGGGCAAGTCTTTATTTCGTTTTCAATTTTGCGGTTGTATTCTTCGTGTGCTGTGTTAATGGCTATTTTGAGTTGATTGCATAGATTTAAGTAATTTTGAAGATGGGCGTCACTTTTTTCTTGTTTGTAAGTTTTGTGCGCTTTTTGTTTCCTATTTTTCAAATGTTTTAGTTGTGAATTGAACCATACAGGTAATTTGCTGTTATGATTTTTTCTTCTTCTTTTCATGGGCAAAGTTTCGGATAATATTTTGTTTATAATGTGATAGAATTTGTTTATTTCGACGTCGACATTTCCTTCTGTACTCAGTATGTTCCGCCAATTTATTATACTTAGTCTACACTTGACTTCTTCAAAGTCAATTTTATTGTATTCCGGCACTTCCTCATATTCCAAGTCGTAGGGAAGGGATGCATTGTGTGTAAATAATGAATATTCAATTGCGGTGTGAAATGCTTCATTTTTCCATAATGGCAGGTTTGATGCATTCACACAAAAGTCTTCTGTGCAATTTGTGAAAAGAAGGTCTAAATATGCGTTTTGTTGATTTTTTACGGAGTTTACTTGATGTAGGCCAAAATTAGAAATTTTGTCGAAAAAGTAATGCAATGTTGGGTTTTCTCCTACGACTGGAAGTAAGATTGATTCATTTTCAATGTCAGAAATGAAGTCCGCATTACGTTGATTGAAGTCGCCAAAAATATGAAGCTTTACTTCAGGTTCCATATTCGAAATAATTGTGTCTAAAGATTGAAAGAATAATTCAAAAGAGAATTTGTTCGCATTTTCGGGTGGGAAGTAGACAGAGCAGTAAATATGTTCTTCTCCCAATATTGAGACTTTGGCCCATACATGCTCAAATTCTTTATATTTAGGAGTAATAATTTCTTCAGAAGTAAAGCAAGAGTTTATGGCTATGAGGACTCCACCTCCAGATTTTTTCTGACAGAGAGATAAATTTCGGTCGTGCCGGAATACGTTAAAATTATTTCCAAATACTTCTTCGCTTCTAACACTTTCATCCCAGCTGCTTTCAGTTCCAAGGATTACGTCGAAAGAGGAGGTTATTAAATTTTGATGAATTTCTTTCATTTTGGCCGAGCTTTTCATGCGGTTGAAATTTTGGCAATAGACCAAAATTTCAGTCACATTTTGTCTGTGAAGCGAAGAAGTTTTTGAGAATTCTGGAATACTTACATTACTAATTTCTGTGTCTATTCCTTCGTCAAAGGGCGTCGTTGTTTCCGAAAATTCGACCTTGTAAAATTGTGTTCGGCTTCCCGGATTAGTTGGAGTCGGCGGATATGTTCACTTGTCAAAAATTTCCCATAAGAGTCCAGGTCGGCCAGCGCTTCCTTAGGTTTCATTCTATATTCCTGATGCACTTCGATGAAGATTCGTAGGAGGTGGTCAGGTGTTGTTGGAAGGCCTTCTGATGCTAATAGCATTTTTATACTAGTTGGTGTCATACCCTCGATGCATACTGTAGGTTGTTGATTTTTCATGTATGACAAATACAGACGGACGACGTGCATTATTTTCGGGTCACGAAGTCTTGCTTTCAAGAAGAGCGTTCGTCGCCATTTGCAGATTGTGAAGTAAGACGTACAATGGGAGGACGCATTGGATCAATTTCGAATTGGCTGTCTGTATTTATGTCCTGTGATATTGCAGACGTATTTATGTTCTGTGATATTGCAGATGTGGGTGGGGCAGCTTTGATGTCATTACTTCCTAAGACCGGAGTAGTGTTGTTTTGAATACTTCTTGTTCCTTTGTAAGGGTTGATTGTTTCACCTTTTTGAAAATTTATGAATTTTGAGGCAATATCTGCACCTGGATTCCCGGAGAATTGAACCCGTGCAGCTGCTAGTAAGTCTTTGTCCAAGGGTAAGGTATATTGTAATGACACATTATTGTTATTGTTGTGGCAGGTATTGTTACTGTTAGTGTTCAAGTTGCTGTTGTAGTGCACATTATTGTCGTTGTTGTTGTTGTTGCTGCTGTTGTTGTTGTTGTTGTTGCTGCTGCTGCTGTTGTTGTTGCTGTTGTTGTTGTTGTTGTCGTGTTTGCTGTTGTTGGTGTAGTTGTTGTTTTTACTGCGTATACTGTAATTTGTATTATTTTGTTGTTTCCGCTTCCGTTGTTTTCGTCTGAGGTTTGCTTTTTCTGCTTGTTTTTCTTGCAGCCGTCGAGTGCGCTGTTTTTTATCATACACACTCCAGTCTCGTTTCCAGATTTTTTTACTTCCAATGAAGCGCCAGCCACTGTCGCATGTTTGATTTTCCTTCTCTTTGAGTTCTTCAGCTAGAGACTTAGGTTTGGTATTTTGGTCTTTGGTTCCGATACTGGAGATTGAAGTCGATATTGCTTTGACTTCATCTCTCAATTCTTCCAGAATAGTGTTAGGTATTATTGCAGGGACTTCAGATTTGGTAGGTCGTAAGAATTTTTCTTCGAGGCGAAGAAGCCGTTCGCTCATTTCCTGGATGTGCTGGTCATTTACTTTACTAAAATCGCTAACGTTTTTTATGGCACTGTGTAACGAGGCCTCGAATGACTGCATGCGCTGACCTACTTTACCGCAAATGTTGTGGTCGTTTCTGCTGATACTGGACAATGACTGCTTCACGTCGATGAGCAAGCGCTCGACACTGTCGAATATTTCCAGGTAATGGGTTTTCATGTCTGCAGTGGTCCGGTGATACGTTTCCGTTTGATTTTTTGTGTACTTAAGAAGTTGCTCCTGTTGATGAAGTAGCTTTAGAGTTTCAGCTCCTGTCCTTATTAAATGTTGACAGTCGGCACACACTGGTACCATAAATGCCAGAATAAAATTTTCTTGATGCCGCTGCACGCCGATGCAGGCTGAATGGTACGATTTTTCACAGAATTCGCATTTCCAAAGGAAGCGATCGTCAATATTAACACACGATTTTACACCGCACTTCATTATTCTAGATAGAATTTGTCCGAAAGGCTATAAAAAAAAGCCCGCGCGCGACGTAGACTACGCGTCAAAAAATAAATAAATATAAATTACTTGCGGAGCGCTCGAAAAAGCGAACCGCGCCCGATGACTGTTCGAGGCGAAAAAAAAAGTTGTAGGGTCTTCGGCAGTAAACAAAAACCAAATAGATATTTAAACTTCTAACAATTAAGGTTGTATTTGCACAAATACATGGCTTAGATTTCTACATTAAAAACAAAATCAATTTGTATCACATTCGTACAGATTTTTTTTTGTTACTGTACTGTTCAGTAGGCACTCCCATTCGATTCATCCGATCCAACCGTGTCCGATTTTACAGCTATTACTTTTGCAGTATCATTGCAGTTCGTTTTCCACGAGAGATATGTGTTCCAGAAGACCGCCACAAACTGTACCAGAAGGACTTGATAGTTCAGTGGCACAAGATAAAAATTGGTCAGTTGAACCCATGGCCAAATGTAATAGTTTGTCCGTAGAATGTCAGTGTATTCATTTTTAAGTTTAGCCTCGATTTCATCTTTGTTATGACCTTGCAAAAGTCCGATTGTTCCAATCAGCAATCCGAGAAACACCGGAGCGAATACTAGTTGATCGAGCGCTACTTTCTTGAAGGTGACAACTGCCCTGCTGCTGCCGGTAATGCGTTTGTCTAGAAAACCGTACCACTTTCTTAAACCTGGGCCCTGCAGAATGAGAACATTTTAGTCTAAGCTAAAACGTACGTTCCAGAATAAAGATACTCACGCCAATACAAAATCCAATCCCTAGAAATCGGAATGCTCGCATGCCGTCAATGTTGCTGAATTTACGCTTCTCAACAAGAGTTTGCGCAATGATATCGCCTGATCCCATTAGGATTCCTGACTGCACGGACTGCATCAAAATTGGATACCTGACAAGGGCACGCTTATATAAAGTGGATAGTGACATGGTGCCGGCCCAAGCAAGGGCTACAAATCTGGATTAAATCAGGATTTGAGATTGGGTTACAAATGAAGTAAATATAATAAGAATATTCTTACCAAAAACAATCCGTGATTTGCTTTATCACTGCTTACAATCTAAACCGTAAATCGCTCGTCACTTTCAATACAAAACACACCCCACTCCTCACTGACTTGAGATCAATAGAACAGAAATAGTTTATCAACCGAACAAATCAACGCAGACTACTGCTCCATACCGATCGATATGTTCTTTACACAAGGCTCATGTTTCATCGGACGATGTTGATGCACGAGGTATACTGCGTGGTGTTTCGGGGATACTAAACAAATAAAAACAAATGCACACTGCAACGGTGCAGTAGGAATAACTAGGTTGACACTTCAGTGCAAATAACATCAAATAGGGTTACCTCAAACATATTTTGCGCTTGTGTATGTGACGACGAAAGTGACGTCACAGTATAAGATTCAATGGGCCGTATGAATAAAACGTAGCAAGCTTGAATTCCTGTTCTAACTTTCGAACATGCTACAAAAAAGCAAAGTCTTGGCATTACATTCCTTTTGTGGAATTTGGCCTCCTGTAAATAGTGGGAATTTTGTAAATTTGAGTAATTGGAATTGCTCAAAGGTATATGAATCGAAGAAAATCCGAATCAATAAAAACCCGCGAAATTCTAAGGCAGTGTGTTTTATTAAATATATTGTTAAATAGAAAAAAATGTTTTGAAAAAATCATTTTAAACTTAATAACAAAACAAGATGTATGATTTTAACAACCAAAAGCGTAAGTTGAAATACTAATCATTTTTAGTTAATATTTTATCATTTATTTCAAAGTCGTCGTTTCAACTGTCAAGCTTATAAATTCAAAGCACCAGAATTATAAACTTTATCTAAAGTTTATTTATTTCAAAGTGATTTTGCAAGTTAAATTTACCATGAAATTGTTGCTCAAAAAATTGCCAGGAAAGCACTAGTAAACTATTCATTTTACCAATATATTTACTTAAACAAATTAATCCACGTAGAAAAATCAAATATCAAGGTTGTTAGCTTCAAGCAACAATGTTTGCTATATTAAACCAAATTTACTTTTGTTACTATTTCAATAACATAAATCGTTTCGTGAAACCCAAACTTTACTATATTTTGAGGCATGTACAAAATTTCATAACAATCTGGTTTTCGAGAATTTTATTGAATACATACACTCTATAAGTCAATTGAGCTTACATAAATAAATTAGGCATTCATTTTCTGCCTATAGAAAGGTATTAGAATTGCTGGAAAAACCGACATTCGAACGGACTTTCGACGGTTTTTAAGTAGTCAGACATATGTAATACTGGATCTGGATTCGTAAACTGAATTCTAGATTGGATTCTGGAAAAAAATTCTAGAACGGAATTCAGAACCTGTCCTGAACTTAATTTCAGGTATAGGACTTTGATTTAGAATTCAGTTCCAGGATTTAGTTTCAGAGTACAGGTTCAGAAATTAAAACTATGACTGTGGAACTGGTTTCTTAACTCCATTTTGAAACTGAATTTGAACCTAATCTATATTCAGAATTTGAATGCAGAATTCTGATGTAGGATTTCAGGGCTTCAAAGTTCTGGAACCAAATTCAGGATATGAATTTTAGATCAGGAATCTGGAACTAAGTGTTAGATCTGAATTTTGGAACTGACTTTTGAACCAGAATTTAATTCCTGAGTTCAGTTTCATAATTTAACTCCTAAATTCAGTTTTAGAATACATTTCCGAAATTCAGAACCTGCGTGCTGGAACTGGAATAAATTTTGGGATTACGTTCATAATATATTCAACATTTTTAGCGATGTTTGGAGGTAACAATTTATTTTGCTCAACGTTTATAAAAAAAAATGGCTTGTATGAATTGCAACTCTGTTGGTAAATGAAAAAAATACACTGAGGTCTCTTTTTACGCGGGGGATACGTATCGCATGAAAATCGACTTTGGGACATAGAAAAATTTTGAGACTTCCAAAATCGTAAAAAAAATTTTTAATGCCGAAAAAACGCATAACTTCCGCGTAAAAAAAACCGCGTAACTTCGGAAATCCGCATGAAATAATACCACAGACTAACAGACAGGACACTCAAATTAGATTCTTCAATCATTTTAACGGTCATTTCGAATATTCCTTTATTCGGGACAGTACTCACATGTGTCATGATGGCGCCACGTTACCTTATCAAAAACATCCTGTCTGTCATCTAGACTGTGTTTATTTTTTTCATTTACCAACAGAGTTGCCATTCATACAGAATTACCTGTAATGTATTGATTTGTATACTTCCATGCGAATTTCATGCAGGATACATATTGCCAAAACTAAATACATAATTGTGCCTACTTCTCATCCTCTTACGCAATACAAAATCGAACCCGTTTTGTTACAATATTTACTTGCTTCTGGTCTGCCGTCACTTAATTTCGGGTGAAAACTACCAACACAATAAATAATAGTCTAGATGAACAACGTTGAGTCAAATAAATGGTTACCTTAAAACATCGCGAAAAAGTTAAATATATTATCAACGTATTCCAATAATTTATAGTGACGATTCATTTTCCAATATTTTGATGAAATCAGGCATCCCTGCAAGCAGCTGATCGGTGTTGACAAACGAGGGGAAACCAACTAGTAAAAAAAACTTTTACATAACACAAGGGGTGTACAGATAGTAAATAGTTCGCGCAGTACAATATAGATGGAACTAGTGCATCACGAAAAATTATTTTCATAAGAATTTACTCATACTGTCATGTCTGTTAGTCTGTGATAATACGGCATAACTTCGGAAATCCGCGTAAAAAGAAACCGCATTAAAAAAACCGCGTTAAAAAAGACCCCAGTGTAAACACAATTTAGATGACAGACTGGATGTTTTTGATAAGGTAACATGACATATGCGAGTACTATCCCAACTAAAGGAATATTCGAAATGACCGTTAAAATGATTAAAGAATCCAATCTGAGTGTCCTGTCTTTTAGTCTGTACTATCACGCTATACCCGGCTCCCATGCTCATTGTTTATTTGTTTATTATTGTAAAATCAACAGACACATTGTAGTCCTAATGATAGTTTCTAATACTAAGTAAAAAATTTGCTTGAATTGTTTTCCGTGAAAGGTTGAAGTCAAATCCAGATGATACACGATTGAACGATCTTTGCAAGCCTATAACGGCACCGTTTGTTCCATAGTTGGTGCGACGTAGAGGTAGTCGAAGAAAGGCGTTGTTACGGAGAGCACGGGGACGAACATTAATATTAACCTCACGGAGCAAAGCGGGGCAGTCAATCCTATCACTCAAAATATCAGCTATCATCAAAGCACGCGACAGCTCTCGTCGTACTTGTAGTGTGTCAAGACCAATCAGCAATCCGCGACTTTCATAGCTCGGCAGTTGATGTGGATTATTCCAAGGTAATCGTCGAAGAACAAAACGTACGAATCTACGTTGTATAGATTCTATTCTATGAGCTCCATTGAGGTAAAGAGGGTTCCAGACTACTGAGCAATATTCCAAAGTAGAACGAACGAGTGTACAGTATAGAGTCTTCAGGCAATAAATATCATTGAAGTGCTTAGCCATTCTAAATATGAATCCTAAACAGCGTGAAGCTTTCGCAACAATGTAGTTAATGTGCTGTTTGAATGATAACTGCTCATCGAGAAAGACACCAAGATCTTTGACGCATGTCGATCTACTAATCATGAATCCTTCAAGATAATATTCGAATTTGAACGGTAACTTTTTCCTTGTGAACGTAATGATTGAGCACTTTTCGGGATTCACTATCATATGATTGGTTTTGCACCAATTCGCAAAGATTTCCAATTGCCGTTGAAGGAATGCCGCATCTTCTGAGCTGCGGATGGTGTTATAGATCTTGAGGTCATCAGCGAAAGAGACTCGTGGTACATCCAGACAAAGATTTACATCATTGAAGTACAGTAAGAAAATCAAAGGTCCAAGATGACTCCCCTGTGGAATTCCAGACGTTGCAACAAATTCTTCGGAAAAACAATCATCAATTTTGATAGTAAGACGTCGATTGCTGAGATATGATTGTATCCATTGAATGACGTTTGCACCAAAGCCGAGTCGATTTAATTTTGCAATTGTGATGTCGTGATTGATTTTATCGAAAGCAGAAGAGAGATCTGTATAGATAACGTCCGTCTGCAACCCGTCTGACGTAGCGTTTGTTATGTAAGATGTGAAAGATACGAGGTTAGTAGCTGTTGAACGCTTCGGCATAAACCCGTGTTGAGTATCATCAATGTACTGCTTGCAATGGTTAAAAATTTGAGTCAGAATGACTTTTTCGAATAATTTAGGAATTGCGCTAAGAGAAGTGATACCGCGGTAGTTGTTCATATCGCTCTTGTCGCCTTTCTTGTAAACCGGATACATGAACGAAGCTTTCCACAAATCCGGAAACACTGCTGTAGTTAATGAGGTTCTGAATAAACGATAAAGTGGTGATATTATTCCAGCTGAACATTTCTTCAAAATAACTGCCGGTATGCCATCTGGTCCTGCAGAACTCGAAGACTTCAATCCAGCGATAGTCATCTGTACCGAATTCACGTCTATGTCAATGGAGTGCAAAAAGCAATTAGATACCGGAACGTTGATGGCCGCTCGTTCGATTTGCTGTGGGGATAATGTTTCAGTAGAGAAAACACGAGCGAATTGTTCCGAAAAGAGCTGACAAATTTTTTGAGTACTCGAACCGGTACGCTCACCGAATCGCATTAACGATGGTAATCCAAATTCCTTTCTTTGCTCATTCACGTGCTTCCAGAAAGCTTTTGGGTTAGACTTTATCCTATGCTGTACCTTCTTTAAATAATTGGCATGGCAGCGCTTCACGGTTTTCTTGTATAACTTATTTATCTGAATATAATTATTGCGCAAAACGTAACCTCCATACTTGGAGTATCGTGTCAATGCAGCTCTTTTGGATGTTTTCAGATGTTTCAATTCAGCGGTTAGCCACGGCGGATGTTTGGAATGTCGGACGGATCGTTTCGGAACAAAGTAATCAATCGCGTAGATTAGTACATTGGAGAAGGTCTGTATAGCTGCGTTAACATCATCATTGTCGAGAATGTCATCCCAATCGATACTCATTAGGAAGGCAGTCATGCTATTATAGTCAGCTCTATTAAAATTATAGCTGATGATGCTGGAGGGGGCGCTGTCATGAGGTAAACGTTTAGTCTCGAGTACGATGTGTAGCGGAGGATGATGTCGAACACATTTCACTAGAGGAGACGGCGCAACGCAAATGTTGGGTGCGATATCGGTTTTACTGGAGAAGCAAAGGTCGAGCATTCGGCCATTCTCATTAACGATGTGGTTGAATTGCCGCAGCAAGTTGAGATTATAACCATCGAGCAAGGTAGTTATGCCAGCGTGAAATGCTGAAAGTGCGGGATCAGCAAATAAAAATTCATCAGAAGTGGCACACCAATTCAAACTAGGGAAGTTAAAGTCTCCAACAACCAGGATTTCGTCGATGGGCAGCGCTTGATTAGATGCAATTTCATGCAATGACTCGATATGTGACGTAATCAGCGATTGTTGTCTTGATTCCCGTTTTAATTCTTCTCCTTTCGAGGTGGCTTCACCTGACTGAAGATGATGTCAGTTTTGATTACACCGTAGTTAAGCTATATTGCCAGTTGATATTTCATGATTCTTGAGATTTGAGGACATTTTGGAATATATTTGGTCTTATAACAGACATTTGGAACTTTTCTGACTGTAACTGAAACGAAACAAAATTTTTAATAATTTCATATCATAGTGAAACCACAGACTAACAGACAGGACACTCAAATTCGATTCTTCAATCATTTTAACGGTCATTTCGAATATTCCTTTATTTGGGACAGTACCCACATGTGTCATGATGGCGCCACGTTACCCTATCAAAAACATCCTATCTGTCATCTAGACTGTGTTTATTTTTTTCATTTATCAACAGAGTTGCCATTCATACAGAATTACCTGTAATGTATTGATTTGTATACGTCCATGCGAATTTCATGCAGGATACAGATTTAATACATATTGCCAAAACTATATACATAATTGTGCCTACTTCTCATCGTCCAACGCAATACAAAATCAAACCCGTTTGGTTACAATATTTACTTGCTTCTTGTCTGCCGCCACTTAATTTCGGGTGAAAATTACCAACACAATAAAAAATAATCTAGATGAGCAACGTTGAGAAAAATAAATGGTTACTTTCTAACATCGCGATAAAGTTAAATATATTATCAACGTAATCCAATAATTTATTGTGACTATTCATTTTCAAATATTTTGATGAAATCAGGCATCCCTGCAAGCAGCTGATCGGTGTTGACAAACGAGGGGAAACCAACTAGTAAAAAAACTTTTACATAACACAAGGGGTGTACAGATAGTAAATAGTTCGCGCAGTACAATATAGGTGGAACTAGTGCATCACGAAAAAATATTTTTATAAGAATTTACTCATACTGTCATGTCTGTTAGTCTGTGGTGAAACTTAACAGCGGCAAGTTGCCCAATCGATTATAATATTTCAACAATTGTAAAGGGTGATTTGTTTGCTGATATCTTTTTGGCAACACTGTTTTTGATGGATCACGCGTGAATCGTGTCTTGTGTCATTGTCAAAATTGTTCAGCTTGGTCTATAATTTAATCATGAATCGTCGTTTGATCCTTGATTTAATCATGAATGGGCGCTGGCAAAGTTGGAGGAATCGAAAAATTGTGTTTAGCAACGAAGCTCATTTTTAGTTGAATATATACAAGCAAAATTGCAGTATCTACAGTGAATTCCTGCCAGAAGCATTGCCAGAGCTACTAATGCATCCGAGAGGGAGGGGGAAAAGGGGATCCCAAAAAAGTTACTATTTGGTGTGGATTATGGACCGGTGGCATTATTAGTGAAATACCGTCTATGGACCATCTAAAGCGGAGCCGCGGCCAACATTTGCATGAAGTCATCTACAAATTTTAAAATCTATTAATAGTTCTATCGATTCCAATAAGGATTGTATAAATTTTCTCAACATCAAATCCTATACCTCTAAAAAATCAGCAAGTTACGTTTAGCTACCCAGGGTTTTGCGGGCCATTCTAAAGCAGACACTATGCGTAGGAAAATTTTCTCAAATTCTCTAGAAAATCCAAAACTTTAATCCACTTATCTTCACAGGTTGTTGATTTTGTTTTATTCATAAACGTTTATTGTTCCGGCAATAAATAATTTATAGTTATGTAAATATATAATAATAATATAATAATCGTAACTGTTGCCTACAGCGTCACTTTGGTTAAGTTCAACGTATAAAATGCGCGTCTTCCTCCTTCGCTTTCGGCTCAGTTGAACTTGTTTGTGATTTCTTGTTGTGGGTGTTGTTTCAATTTCATCAACCTCTTAGTTCTAGATACGTTACGTTTAATTACAATGTCTTGTATGCTTTTTTTTCCTCTTTTACGCTGCAAGTGTCTTGGTATATAATAATTGTATGTTTTTTTTTCATTTTGGTTGTTGTTCTTGTTTCATTCAATTGACAGAATATGTAAGATTTAATCGGTGTGGTTCGCAATTAGCAGCTTATATATAAATGTGTTCGAAAAACGGTAGAAAGATTATCGGATTCATTTCCTATTTCAAGCGTCTGGGCTACCACATTCAAACGGTTCAGTTTTGATGAAGTAATTCTATAAATACCGGAAATACCGTAGCAACGAAAGTTTGAAATTTTGAAAATTCGTTTCTGCTTACTGTTAGGAACCTTTTGATTAATTTTGCAAAACACTCGAGACGAACTATAAAGCTTCTAAATTTGACTATGCATAACTTCGAGAGTAAGTTCTCTTTTCTAACGACTAAATTTTGACCTAAAACAATGTAGCCAGGCATCAACTAAATAGGAAGTGTGAATAACATTTTACAATAGATACTATGCGTTCTCTTTCTACCATACAATACTGTTCGGCGCAATTCACGCCTTACTTGGCATATCCTGTTATATTCCACTAACGAAATTCAAATTGAATTGAAAACAAAAAAAAATATGTGGACTAGTGAAGGCTAAAACTGGTTTCGATCAGGTGGATTAGGGATCATTCAAAAATTACATCCAATGTTCTGGGGATTGACGATTCGTGGTAGAGGAGGGACTAAGACTGGTAAAACCCTGTAAACGTAATTTATGAACGTTCCCTTGTATTATCTTGTTACTACTGTCAAAAATATTGTTATCGTTAACTTTTGTTCAATACACTGCTCTGTCATACGGATGTTTGATCTACGAGATACTTACAGGAGCTAATAAGCACCGAACGTTTAATCTCGACTCATCAGATTAGGTGCTGAAGCTCAGTACCGTGAATGGTAGGTTTGATGGAATTAATTTCAACAGTTTTAATTGGTAGCTGCGATAGCAAGATTAAATGTGTGTTAAAAATGGCTTACATAGATATGATCTTACGGTTCTAAGTCGTGTGATGCTGAAATATTAAATCTAAGCGGTGTTGGCTTTACTAGTTAATGACAACTAAATACTTGAAATGCACTGCAGAAACCTTGGTCAATATGACCTTGTCCGTTTGTTGTTACTGTTGTTGTTGTTCTTGTTGCAGATGTTCTGGATTTTTTTTTGCAAAAAAAAAATGATAATTTGATTCAACAGTTCACAGATTGTACGACACTACTGGGTGATCATCATTTCTTTGGCACTACATTCTAACTCAAATTTAGACTACATTTCACACTAGTTAAGCTAATACATTTAACAATTATTGATAGAGAGATTATTGAAAAATCGTATATCAGTGTTCGTGGTTTCATTTGTGCCGCCTACTAAGAATCAAGTACCAAAACTGTCAAACGAAAAGTCAAACGCTGCCTTGGAATGAAGTTTCTAGATTTTTATTCTGTGTTTTTTTTATGCGTGAATAAAACTGCGAAAGATATTCCGATTCTGTTTGAAAGAAACCATTAATTACAAGATGTTTAGCTCCCGGCATATCCAAAGTTTAAACCAAACCAACGTTGAGAACCAGAAGAAAAATGTACAGAGTATACAATGAGTTTGACGTCGATTTACAATTAACTTGATGAGAAATAATTCAAATTTCCAAACAACAAAATTGAACACTTGAGCTAAGTAATCAAGGAAGCATTACGATTGAGCCAAGTTGTCCTTCTGTGTAACATATGTCAACAAAATCACTTATTCTGGAAACAGTTAACGGCGAACAAATCCGAATAGTTCAAACTATCGCAGTCTTGTGTGTGTCGTTTTAGTGTGCAACTTGAGCACATTCAAGTAGCGCTAAAAAACATTGTTTTTGTGCAACCAAATTGTTTCAATAACAGTTGGAAAAAAGTGAACAAAATGAAAGTCATTTGATAATGAGTGAAATCTTTAAACAATTGCGTGTCAATAACCATCTGCAGCGTTAATTATAAATCTGTAATTTTAAAGATAGATGTGACATCACAGGCTTTCGTATACTGAGCTTTTTTGTATATGTGTACTGAGGGAAATGGACTATGCAAATATTTTTTTCGCAGGAGTCCAATCAAGTATAAAATGTGCCATAGCTATGCTTGGAAAAAGCAACAAACTTTGAAACATTTTCAGATTCAAATATGACAAACTACATACGTCTCAACGCGAGATTGTTATACCACCTCATCAAATTATTTATTTCAGAATTGCTGAAGTCTTCGATTTGAGTTCGTTTATTTCGGCATATCAATTTGTATAATCACATAACAGATTTCTGCTTGGACAATACTGTATTCACCTAGTTAATGAGATTACATCCTATCATTTCACGACAGTAGACACCAGCACGAGTATTCAACAGAGAAATGTCCGTAAAAAAACTACACTTTTACCAGCCGGTACCTAATTTTTGATAGAAACCTATATAAAAGTCAACTCGATAGTCCACGACAAAAGGGCTTAACTGCAAAGTGTCTCTTTGCTTACTTTTTCCTTCATGATTTACCGCACTGATTTTATATTTGACGCCTTACTTTTCGCAAATCTTTCAAGGTAAAACCACAAGCTTTCGATTGGAAACTTTAGAGAAATTGCAGTAATGGCTCCGTAATAATCGAAAGAGAAAGTAAACAAAGGGAGGCTCTCATTTGAAGCTAGGCCCTTTTGTCATGGGACTATCGAACTAAAGGGCATCTCCTCATTTTTTAGATAAATAGCGTATCCCATAAACCAGACTAACGAGTGATACCCCGCTATTTACGTAAATGGAAGATTACCCAAAGTGTTGTCATGGCAACTTTGTCAATGCTCGCTACCATTTTTTTACGATCAAGTCAAAGTTTGAAGTCAGTTACTATTCATTACGAACTCGAGAAGAGAAATCGGTTATTTAGCTGAAATTTGGGTGGTATCCAAATTTCTTTTCCTACCTAATTTTGGGTAACTCATAGAAAAACTGAATAATGAGTGATTTTCCTTAAAAAAAAAACCTTAACTCTCAGTGTATGTGTTCAAGTTGTCGTTGCTAACCACCACACAACCACTTGTCACGAAGATCACGAAGAGAAATGAAGCTTGTTTAGAATAACAAAACAATAAGTAGGGTAACGGTACCTTCATTCATCTCAGCTCCAGTAGTCATATCATATAAGAAATATGTTTCTAATATGATTGATTTTGAGGATAAGATAAAAACCGAAGCATTCGCGACGCTATAACAGCAGTATTACATAATTTTCAAACAATTTTCTCTGCGGTATACCTTCTTAGAGTCGAAGCAAACATAATGTATCCGGTTTGATCACAATTCGTTGATTGAAAGTCGAGTAATCGGCAAAATCTCACTCACGACTCTACTAATAAGATGACTATTTGTACAATAGCCCTAAATTTTTTGATTTGATTTCTGTTAATTTCAAGCTAGAATATGATTGTTTAGAATCAGTTTCTCCTTTTAACATCAACAACTATGTCTATGTTTGATTTGAAGCAAAATTATAATCTTAACGAACGAAAAAAAAGATTTATTTTATTGTTGAATTTAATTAAATATTTATAAAATGTCAACAAACGATGAGTTCACATTATTGGTGATGTATTAGTGGATTTATATCAAGAAAAAAATGGTTCATTTTATCTATGGGTGTTAGGGGTTCAACAAACCCTTGAAACTTAAGAAATTATTAAGTGAGGCCGGGGCTAGACCGAACACGAGGTTCAATCGAACAGCTGAAATATCTAATAAACCTGCAATTTTTTCGATCCATGGATTGACTTTATCAACGCGCTTTCCATGTGACAGATAGACATCAGTTAGCTGGAGGTTGAGACTTCAGTCTCACCAAAGGTGTGTCTCGAGATTTTGGCACCACATTGTATTCGTTCTTAATTTCATTTCATAACGAGTCCGGTTTAGCCCCGCGGTTCCAGGAATATAGGATTATTTTTTCAAAATCACAAACTGAGAATTGTAGCTGAAGGTGGAATCTACATAGCGACAGAGATAACTTGGGTAAAAACCTAGTTGTAAAGGATGTTTTCTTCAATTTCCAAAAAGTGTCCGGTTTAGCCCCGGTTTTCCCTATATTATGAAAACTCTTTTCTTTAGATATTTAAGTCCAATAAACGACTTTATAACCAAACTTTTCTGAATTTCCATACGTATGGAAATTGATTAACATGTTAGATTAGGGCGGGACAAGGTTGTATGGGAAAAGGATGAAAAGGTTTATTTTCTCACTCCACCAAACTTTTCATGTTCCTTTTGGGTCCCATAAGAACTATGCAAAACTTTATCTGGATCGGTGAAACTATATTTTCGCACCCAAGGTGGAAAATTTGTATGCGATTTAGTTTGGGGAAACTGTGCATGTGTTATTTTCGTAGGAAATTTAACGAAGAAGAAAAGCTTCGAAGACCGACATTTGTAGAAAAAGTTATTAAAGGAAAACCGACTCAAGGGCCGAACAACGGCTCATCGTTTAATATATCTAGCACCACTGCTGCTAGTGCTTGTAATATAATTTGACTTTCTTTTAATGTGCTATAACGGTTAATCTGAGTTATTTAATGTCTGCACGATAGTTACTCAGCTAAGTATGAAGATTCTTTTTAAGTGAAAATCCATATTCCAAAACTACTGATATTTTCTTCCATTGAAATTATTGTAATTCGTACCGTGTGTACTTCTGCAGGCGAGCAATGTTTTACTCTCTTGTTACCTAGCATAATTCAAAAAACATAATCACTTTATGAAAACGATTTTAGATATTCAGAAGTCTGAAGATACGTGTTAGTTTTATTCGCATTCACGTCAACCAGTTATGCCCCTGGCATTACCCACCCACTTTTGTGAATAACACTTACTGTAATATGGGGCGACTTTTCAAAATTTATCCTGTACAAGAATGGGCGATTTTCAATAGTGAAAATCTATTGTTGTACTTAATCCAACAACATAATTTTTTTTGCAAGCTATCGGAAATATAATCAGGAATTTGTGATTCAATTTTCCACCGGATGAGATAACCATAAATAACTCAAAAACGTCGCACCCGGACGACTCACAGTGGTCCAAAACTGGAAAAAGACGGTCAAAAGTCTGCACTGACTTTCTCTGATTTTTAAGAGCTAACGTGTCTTCGAAGAAGTTTTACAAGATTATATTATGCTTCTTTTGAAAGTGGCACCTTAATTTTCGTTAAGGGGGTAGTACCAATTTCGAATAAAAAATATGTTTTTTTCACAAAAAAATTTTTGTTTTCAATCTTATTTTGAAGATAAAAACATTTGAAGTATTTTTGCTGAAGATATAAATAATGTAAAACAAATATTTTTTGAGATATATTTACTTTATTTTAAAAACAGTTTTTTTGGATTTATCTGCGTAGAATCTCCCTCTATTAACTGAGTATCTACTACAAAGTGCGCGTAAACCAGGCATGGCAAAAATACGGATCCGTTCTGCACGGTACTCACCTTCACTCTTGAGCACACCGCCAGGAGTATTGAATGCTACGCTTCGTGCCCGTGTTGAAAAACAAACACCGAACGCAGTAGAAAAAGCACCCGTAGCGGTGGTCGTGTAATTGCCAAACAACGGTATTCTCAATACACGCGGTCGCGATGGTTATATGAAGCACGCAGTGCAGTGTTTGGACATGCCTGGCGTAAACACGCATAAACAAGCTGTTTACTTTTTGACAATTAATAATATTAGAAAAAATCTAAGTCGAACTCGATGCAATTTTTTAGGCCTTTTCAAAGTTAGTTTTAAATATTGAAAATCCGAAAAATTATCAAAAGTTCAACACATATTAAAAAAATGGAAAAATTGTTTTTCAAACAAAATATGAAAAAGGATTGTAAAAGTACAAACCTTTACAAAGAGATTTCATTTTTAAACGTGTAAATAAATTGAGTTATCGCGAAGCAACACGTTTTTTAAGACGATATGTTGATCGTGCAACGCTCACTTAGAGATGTTCGAAACAGCTTATACCGGTGAGCAGCTCCAAACCGATTAGCTCACTAAAGAGAATCGATTCAATGTATCAGCTCATCAGCTGATTTAGATTGAACTGAAAGTTTGTTTTGAGAGCCGTTTTTTTGTGTCGTTTCTCTTACTCCGTTTATCTTTCATATGCATGATCGAAATCAATGATGCACAAAGAACAATGCTATGCGAACTAACTTGTCTGCGGATTATTATTATGTCACATTTGAGAATACTGCAAAAGTGGCATCCCTGAATGTACCTTAGCCCAGTGAGTGAGAGGTAAGATTTCTTATTGACAATGGCTCATTCAATCTGTTAAAGAAGGATAGATGCACATTTTGAAGAACTGACAAGAGCTCATGCACACATTTATTCTCATTTATAACTCTCTATTCAAGAGCCGAAGATCCGTTCAGCTCGTAGATTGTTTCCACCTTACCAGCAGGGAAGCCAGGTCATTTTTTCAAAAATCTGTGATCAAGCTAAAAACCTGTCTGTGTACGTTTCCCCGTTTCCATAATAGCTGATCGGAATCATTTTGGTAAGCAAAAAAAAGGTCTCACTATTTCCTACCGCTCTGTAATTTTTGGTGCTAAACTGTGATCAATTTTAAACATCTGTGATCGATTTCAGAATCTGTGTAAATCTGTGACCATTTTCAGAAATCTGTAAAAATCCGTGCCATTTTTTAAATCAACCTATGCACTACTTTCTACAATATTATGGGATTTTATATTTTCTACAACTATTCCAAACAAAGTAAGGATTAAGAAATAACTTGAAACAAGTTATGATTAGAAAACCAGTTTTAGGGGGTTGTCATAATTCAATAACTAAAACTAACTTTGAAAAGGCATAAAAAAAAATTTCCATCGAGTTCCACTTAGATTTTTTTTTATAGTATTGGGCATATCTTTTCCTATAAATTTTGTTAAAATCAGCTGCATAAAGTTGCATATTTCGCTTCGGTGTGAGGTTTTATCATAGGTAATTTTTACCTAATGTTGTATAACGTTGCCAGGAAACAACAAACCTATGCACTACCTTCAATATGGTATTTTTTATTTTCTTCAATTATTCCAAAGAAAGTATGCATAAAAAAATAACTCGAAACAAGTTAAGAATAAAAAAAACTGATTTTAAGGGGGTTGCCATAAAAACGCTTTGTATATCCGAAACGGTGCGACGTAGACTTTTGGTATATTTGACAAAGTAAATTATTTTCAATAGTTCTAAAACTTTGTAAAAGAAAAAAAGTTTCTATCTCTTCAGCAAAAAAAGTTATGGTTATATTTTCTGTCAAAGTAGGCCATGCACAATTAGGGATACAATCAAATTACGCGGTATATATTTGTAAATAATTTCTATGCATTAAAAGAACGGTTTGGCAGCTACTGATTTATGTCCACGTTTTTATTGATTCGAACCACTGTGCGACGGTTTTGTGGTAGGCAGGTACATATCAGTCCCGATGTATTACTGGATGAGTGTAAAAGGTAAACTTTGATCGAAAATCGTTCGTTTCTTCTAGCGCGTTAGACGGAAGTGGATGTTGGGTGAGGTTTTTCCACCAACATTAGTAACAAGCGTGAAATTCTCAGGTCGTGCTCTCATTTGGTCTTCGAACGTCGGGAGGAACAGTCGCCAGCAGTGAAAGAAGACTTTCAGTGTGGTATAAAACCTCAAACGCTCAGATCGTGCCTTTATTTGGACGCCAATCACGTTCAGCATCTGCTGGATCTGGATTCGGGAACTGAATTGATTTCTGTAAATGAATTCTAGAACTGAATAACGAGTCTATTCTGGTCCACCTGAATTCTGAACTTAATTTCAGGTTTCAGAATCAAGTTCCAGAATTCAGAACCCGTATGATGGAAATGAATTCTGGAACTAGATTTCGGAGCTATATTCAATTTCGGAATTCAAATTCAGTTCTGCAACTAAATTGTAACTGAATTTTAAACCTAATATGTGCGATATCCACAAATAACTAAAAAATTAAGCACGGATGACTTTTATCGTGTTGAAGAACGTTCATTTGCAACTCTTCACACGATTCAAATAGTGCCATCAAAGAGAAACGGATATCATCGCAACAACAAAAAAAAACCGGCACGGTTCATTTAACATAGAATAGACACCAGTGCGAGAGCGAATTTCTCTCGATGACATTTCTGAGAATCAAAGGTTAGCACGCTGCTGTGGGGATCCTCTCTGAAGCAACAAACGGTCGCTCATTCTCGTTTTGCGATCCGATTCTATACAGGCAGTTGATAATTGCGATAGAATCATTTTACTTTTGCGCTTATTCTAACTATGTGCATATAACCTTTGTATAAGTTGTGTCTATGAAAATGTATGTCAATGCTCCACACAAGGGTTTTGAAATATTGCAACCTAGTATGAGAATCATCAAGTCGAATCATCGATTCGATTTTCTGCGATAAATGTCAACTTGCGATTCTCTCTTGGGAAATTCCACACAGCAACGATCATAATTAGACTGTAATTTTTTTAGGGCCGTGAAATAGTCAGAGTATGAAGTGGAGCGAAGGAATGTAGAAAAATTCTCTCGCGGTTCATGCATTGAGAGACTACCGGATTGAAAATGTTGTATACAATATAGATAAAAATCGAGCACCTTCTGTTAAATTTTCGGCAATTGCGAACACTGAAATTAAGTGTACCTAAACTTTCGGAAACAATGAGGAAAGCTGATTACGCTTGGTTGCCATCAACAGCAGCAACAACAGATCTACGTGGTGTAAAACCTCATTTAGATTGGATTCTGAAACTGAATTCTAAAACTAAATTCAGAACCTAGATTCTAGTCCACCTGAATTCAGGACCAGGATTCTGCTCCACCTTAATTCAGAATCATATTTTAGGTTTATAACTTGGTTTTAGAATTTAGTTCCGAAATAGAGGTGTAGAATTTAGAACTAGGACTCTGGAACTAAATCCCAATTTGGGACTTTTAGCTAGATTTTTGGAACTGGGTTTATGACTAGATTGTGAAACTAAATTTAGTGTCTTAACTGGAGCTAAATTTTAGATCTGAACACCAAATCAGAACTCCAGTTAAAACTGATTTTTCAAATGAAATTTACTGTCAAATTGTTCAAAAAATTGACAGGAACGCACAAGTAAAATATTTGTTATGTTTATCAAAATATTGATTGAAAGCAACTAATCCTCTGGGCAAAATTTATTATCTTGTTTTGTAGCTTCAAGCAACAGTATTTTCAATATCAAACCAGATTTTCTTCTGTCACTGTTTCAATAAAATAAATCGTTGTGTGAAACCCAAATTTGGTAAGTTTTACAATTTTTTTTCTCTACGTGAAGATATCTCACACTGTATGTTTCAAAATGGAAACTGCATGTAAGTAACAATTTGAGATCACAAGGGAGTGTACCTAGTAGCATATTGTCTATTAGGTTTCTGTAACCTTAAGACGGTATGTATGAACAAGTAAATGCTTCTCGTTTCTAGAAACACAAGTAACGGCCTTGCGGGAGTCGCGCGAAGAGCGGGCAACGACATGGTTGGCACGATTTTTAACAAGTCAGTTCAACTACTTGCTGGCAGAGAGTGAGAAGTTGTACTGATTGTAAGGAATACGAAGTACATGAACAGGACGATGACCTGCCAAATATCTTTCCTTTTTGCAGTGCATGGTGATGAGTTACTTGGGATAGCTGGTTACTGCCGATAACGATTACAAACGACCCTGGCATCTGTTCAAGTGCAACGTCGCACGAAAATGGTTATGTGGACAATACTGATTAGACTTATTGGGCCGTATGAATAAAATGTAGTATAGTCTGTTGTTTGTAGTATCTTCTCAAAAATAAAGTCCACAGAGTATAACGCGGTTTGGTATGAATAAAAAAACAAGTTCGAACATGTAGTTAATGCTATTTCCGAATTTAAGCATTTACTGCATACCGTATCGAAACAGAGCCGGCATAAACATGCACAAAGCAAGAAACGTACTTACATATGTAAAAATGCCACTTTTTTAGTTTCTGTACTTCACTTTTTCAGCAAACACACGAGTAGCAACCTCTAGAGCTACCTACCGAAAACTTGTAGTAAATACTACAGTTTGTAGCATGTTTTGACAGGAACGTGATCCACACGTAGCATTTACTACCGAAATTCAAGCATGCTACGTTTTATTCATACGGCCCATTGTCTTTCACGGCTTTTAGCCCAGGACGTGCCGTTAGAGTTTACGAACGAAAGGAGACAAGAAGGAAGCACTACCTATATGGAAAACTCTTAATCTGGACGGAAAAGCAAGAAGAATGCGATTCGTCGAAACCGTTTTTCTCGAATGAAGCGACTTGCTATCATACAAGAGAAAATGATTGAACCTAGATCGTGTTTTATTTTGAATATGCTTTCGGAAGTTTGCTCCGATCATTCCACAACGAAGAATGAATGAGTTGACAGGTACAGCACAGGACGACAAGAAAGAAAGTGAAACCTGTTTGTGCACATCGAATTTCAGAAAATAACCATATTTTCCAATTATTCAACAAAGAAATCAACAATTCTCACTGATACAAACAAACAAACAGCGCAAACCTACAGTTAATGTTTAAACTTTACCAATCGTTTCGCAATTCACTTATATTCTAAATGTATGAGATTAGCGTTGGATATTAGGGGTGATGTAGCATGTAAGGAACATGATGAAAGTGCGTTGGTGAGTAGAACACGTAGAATAAGAGGGATGTTTTACACTACATTTTTTTTTTTCAAAATGATACAGCAAACCAAGCGTTGTTTGGTTATGTTCTGTTCCTAGCCTAAATTCAATGGGACAAAGCGTGAAACTAATTTGTACTCTCAAGAAATACGAGTAAGATCACATCGAGTGTCGATAGCATACCAGCTGCCTAAACCTAAATTAAGAACTATTTTCTAATACAGCTGAAAGTAATCTCCTCAGTCGCAATCTTAATCGATCACCATTCCTCACAGCAAAGTATATTGTTTTCAATCAGCCAATGTTTATACCCTTCCTACTCAACCAGTCTTGCAGGAAATACCAGGAATTCTACGCGGAAATAATCATGCATGGGTACAAAGTTCTACTGATTAGTCATCTGCTAATCCATTTAACTGCACTTATGCGCTTCGAACCGACTAATCGATTGAGCTCTTGCTTTTACCAACGAAAAGAATTCCGTGAGACGTAGCCACATTTACGAACGGACGTCTGCTCCTTTACCTTACCGCATTATGAAATGGTACAACTAACAACTAAAATCGTAGATCCTCACTTTGCATTGCGACTACAAGCGCTGTCTACGGTTAATAATGATAATCCGAAGAGTCAAGAGATTTTGTCAACTCGAAACAGAGGGCCTAAGATCGACACTTGTCGTTACCTTGTCTGCAGATGTCTAAAGTCGAATGATGAGCCTGTTTTATGTGCCGCCACTGTTGGATGCATTTGCTGAGTTGTTGCTCATCATTGCGGTTCCATTACCCGTTGCAGATGTGTTTGCGGCTTTACTGGAACAGTCTGAAAACAAAAATGCAGTTACCAATTAGTACAATCATAGTATTTATCAGTGCTAATGTTCCTCAACGAAAAACCAAAATAATAGCCGAAAAAATTACACTTTGTACACGCAGAGAAACAGAACACATCAGATTTTAATATATTTAGTCTTTAAATCAACTTAAAACAACTGTTTGAATCAAATAAAAATATTTTTGAAATAACATTTGAGTCAAATAAAACTGTTTTTGAATCGAATTTCATGTGGCAATGTATATTAGATTCAATTATATTGAGATATGGGTCAAATTTCAAAATTTTATTGAAACAAATAAAAAATTTATTTGATTCAAATGCCTTTTACAGTACATTAAATGTATTTGAATCAAATATGTTGTTGGATAGATTCAAATGAAAAAAAAATGTTAACTCTTGCATTAAACTGAAGCAAATATACTGGGTCTTAGCTTCAAATTCATGGGTGTTGATTGAAATTTTTCGTCCTAATCAAATGCCAGATATTATTGATTCTAAGCCATTTTAATTGAATCACACATTGGTACTAGTTGATTTTGTGATATTTAACACAACTTTTGCTAAGATTTCATTTTTTTACATCATTCAAACGGAAAAAGTACGGAAGTAATAACTTTCGAAGCAGTTTACGAATTTAAACTATCTGCACTATTGAAATCGTTTGAATTGTGCGATACTATAGTGAGTGCTTTCATATGAAAGGTAGATTATTTTTTTATTTAAAAGATATTTTATTCAGGCCTATTTGCGTACAAGCTTTACGTGGCCGATTTAGCTGAGTTTTTAGATAATTTTTTTTTTGTATTGGATCTCGTTGTCAACCTTTTTCTAGGGGAGAGGAGCTTCCATTTTCCTCCTGCGAGGATTGAGGGGCAGTTTGTTCGCGGTTCGTCTCGTCATTCATTGCCACATCGATGGTATTGTTGTTGATTTCGTTGCTAGTTGCTGTAGATCCGTCTTGTTGTACATTGTTTGCAGTTGCTGGTTGGTTGGATGGTAAGTTGTTAACTGCAGCTGGTGTACTTTGTTCTATAGAGGATACGTTGGATGGTTTCGTTGAGGGGGATGCTTCACTGTTTTTGGTGACTGTCACAGGTGTACTGGGGTTGCTTGGTGTTGGTGTGAAGGAAGCACCGTTGTCCTTTGGTGTAGTTGTTTCCTTGTCCAGTTTATCACCTGGCTTACCGTAGTGAACAACTTTTTGGCAATATTGACATCTGGCCATCTGATTGTCATAGGTAACAAGTGATTTGCACGGGGTTCTTGTATCCTGACCGAATGTCACATAAGAAGGTATAGGCCTCCTCAAGCGCATGCGTAACAAACGTACGCCATTTAGAATACCGGGGAAAAAATTCTTTCACTTTTCTTTTTCCATAGAGAGAATCTCTCCGTATTGGGACATAGTTTTGCGAATATAAGGATCGATGACGCTTGAGGGAAGATCATGCACACGCACTTCTATAGCACTATCTTCCATATATACTGGAATGTTGTACTTGATATTTTCATGCTCCACATAGTGCACATTATTATTGTCTTTAGCGAATTGAATTGCATCCAACTCTTTATAGAACTGGATATAAACCACATTATTGGTCTTATTGCATTGAAGTAAATGCACACGTTTAATGTCAAGATGTATTTGCTGCAAATCTTCAAGTTCTCGTATCGAAAGTCGAATTTTGCACTGTGTGAAGTCAACAACAATTGTATTCTTTCGTTTAGGCGGTAGCTTTTGTTCATTTGGTTCACTCATTTCGAGGTCGTTCTATTGTTCACTACACAATACTGTACATGGTTTCTTCTGTCCCGAACGTAAGCGGTTTTGTTTTATCGACTGACTTGGATGAGATGAGAAAGCGAACTGAAAGGTAGATTATGAGTTATGTATGTAAAGCGAAATTACATTTGCATTCATTCCAGAGAACGGTTTCACGGTTGAGCTTTTATAAATTATTGAACGAAAGGAAGAAGAGGAGTCAATACCGCAACCGTACTCAGCTGAGCGCACAAAATGCATTCAATTATAAATAAAAATCTAATTTACAATAACTAGTCGAAAAATTCTTTTACATAACAATTTATTGAATTTAAAAAAATCCATCATTGAAGCTACACAGTCGCACGAAAGCCTGATTTTAGAAACAAAACTAATTTGCTTTGAATCAAATAAAAATTGTATTTGATTCCAAGTGAAATGAAATTCAGGTGGAAATGAAATATATTTGAAATCAAAGCACAATATATTTGAATTTAATATTTCTTTTATTTAATTCTAATAATAATTTGCTTTGATGTAAATATCAAATGTATTTGAATCAGAGGAAAATAAAAATAAGCGCTGATTCAAAATAAAATATCTTTGAATTCAAAGTGTAATATATTCAAATTTAAAATAATTTTTCGTGCGTGTAAACATATGTACATTATAAGCAATTGATTAATGTTGGGAGCACAGCTTAATTCGGTCCAATTTTTTGGGGTCAAAACTACCTTTATTTCAAAATCAAAAGAATTTAAAGATTAATCAAAATATCGTCCAGCACTACTTTTGCCCATCGCTCAGGTAACTTTCGAATTCCTTCTCGAAAAAATGTTTCGTCTTCAAGTTGGAAGCCACTTTTCGATTTCTGCGAAGTTCCAAGTTGGAAGCCACTTTTCGATTTCTGCGAAAGAAGTAAACCGATGACCTCGTGCTGCACATCCGTCGGAACAACCAGTAATCAGAAGGAGCAATGTCAGGAGAAGACAGCAGGTGCGGCGAAATGTCCCACTTGAGCGTTTCCAAATATTTGTTCACGACTTTTGCGACATTGCAAAACGACGAGAGTTGTCATGCAGGAGCCGGTCGTTCTTCTTGTAATACACGGTTCAAACGCATCAATTGCAGCCTATACCCGTTACAGTAACGCCTGGTTGTAGCAGCTCATAGTACACAACACCTTTTTGGTCCCAGCAGAAGAACAACATGACCTTCGAACCATGAATATTCGGCTTTGGTGTAGATGTTGAGGTCGATGGTAACAATTGACCTGGCGTAGCGTACTATTTTTTCTTCATGAAATTATAAAAGAATATCTATTTTTCATCCCCAGCAACGATTCGATGTAAACAAACCCTTTCTTTGTTGCCTTTGAATCAGCTGCTCGCAAGTGATAAATCCCCTTTCAATGTCCCTCGGTTTCAGTTCATAAGGCACCCAACTGCCTTGCTTTCGAATCATTCCCTTGGATTTTAATCGTACAAAAACTGCACTTTGAGTCACTTCCAATGATTCTGCAAGCTCCTCTTGCGTTTGATTCGGATTTATCAGTAGGATCATAAACACCATAAACATTCACAAGCAATTGATGCCAATCAGTTGCACTTTTCTTTTAATAAAAATAGTACACTATAACTTTCCGCAAATGATGCTAAGTAACACAGAACTGCTCATAATTAACACAGTTGAAAATAAGCTTAAAAAAACTCGAAGCAATATGAACTGAAAATTGCTGACAGATGTCAAACCTGTTGAAACTATCAACATCAGTTGTTAATAGCCAGAGTCATCCTTTGAAAATGGACCGAACTAATTTGTACTACCAATATGTCAATTCTTATGGCGTTTTCGTTTTTAATTTGCACTACATCGGTGCAGTGCTACACGGAGGCATGAATAAACGAACAAAACTGACGAAAACATAAACAGTAACCATTGACTACAATAAACGAGTCCATTGCACAGAGCTACACCAAACTTTTGATGAGTGCTACACCAGTGGTATCGGTGCAGAAAAAGTGTATCACTAGTGTAGTGCAATAGGCCAAAACGAACGGTTTCAGTGCAACTTTACCTACACCGGTGTAGTGCAATTTAAAAACGACATTAGTAAAATCAAAGATAAACTCGAGAAGGAGTAGTCTGCGATTTCTTATGTATCATTTGAATAGGACCCCTCGATGAGTTCGACTCATAGCGTTTTCGTTTTTAATTTGCACTACACCGGTGCAGTGCTACACTGAGGCATGAATAAACGAACAAAAATGACGAAAACATAAACAGTAACCATTGACTACAATAAACGAGTCCATTGCACAGAGCTACACCAAACTTTTGATGAGTGCTACACCAGTGGTATCGGTGCAGAAAAAGTGTAGCACTGGTGTAGTGCAATTGGTAAAAACGAACGGTTTAGGTGCAGCTTTCGCTACACCGGTGTAGTGAAATTTAAAACCGAAAACGACATCAGTTTCAGTTTTTTTTAATGGCGTTTTCGTTTTTAATTTGCACTACACCGGTGCAGTGCTACACTGAGGCATGAATAAACGAACAAAAATGACGAAAACATAAACAGTAACCATTGACTACAATAAACGAGTCCATTGCACAGAGCTACACCAAACTTTTGATGAGTGCTACACCAGTGGTATCGGTGCAGAAAAAGTGTAGCACTGGTGTAGTGCAATTGGTAAAAACGAACGGTTTCAGTGCAACTTTACCTACACCGGTGTAGTGCAATTTAAAAACGACATTAGTAAAATCAAAGATAAACTCGAGAAGGAGTAGTCTGCGATTTCTTATGCATCATTTGAATAGGACCCCTCGATGAGTTCGATTCACCCAGTGAAATTTGTAGACCCGTATCGGTCCGATCATCGGCCCGATTATCGGACCGATTGAGCACGATATGGGGCCGATCGTAGCGCTTCGATCGGCCCGTCATCGGACAATTCTGCACCATTTGCATCAACCGCGTCGACTTAAGAAAGCTTTATTTTTACATTATGTATCGCTAGAGAAACAGAGCGAAGGAAAATCAAACTAGGCATTTTCGGGCCGCCGTCTCCCCGATTGTGTGTGAAGGAGTGTTAAACGCTGTTTTGTTTTGATCATAGAGGCTTTACCGTTAAGGTCATTCGCCTCTTAGGGCCAGAAAAACTCTTGCCCTATGTTCGGGGTTGGAAATCCAAACCCCGATATATCGCATCTCTCCTGAGTATCAGACATCCGCTCTCTGCTTTAGTACATCTTCACTCTTTTGTTCTACCGATACACTACGTAAGCTCGAAACGCAATCGAAAGCTTTCGTGCACAATGCGTCCGATGCTCGGATTTACTGGGCAGTTTCAGTTTTTTGGAAGCAAAACAACAAGCATCTGATCGCTAGATGCGTCGTAACTATGACAATGATTGTTTATGTTTGGAAAAATATCAAGTTACAGTATGAACGATATTAAGCAATTTTGCTTCATATCCTGTGATTTTTACAATAAGAGAGTAAAAACTACTTATAACCATTGCCTATAATTTATTTAGTTTGTTATTTCCTCACCCCATGAAGCATTAAAGTCAGTTGAGGCAAGAAATCATTATGTGCTGAATGTAAACATATGTTTGATTATATCCTAACTTGTACCGTTTCCATGGCATTTTGTCGGAACTAATCGACGCTTATTAACGGAGGCTCAATAAAATTACATTATTACTGAACCAACTGGTTCACGATTACCCAACATTTTTCAATTAATCGTATGAGACATTGTAATCTTGAGTTTATCTTTGGTAAAATTATCGAACATTCTACGGTATCCTTAGATACGCCCGCCTGCGATTGCAGTTATCCATTTTCTCTTGCATACATCAATACCATATTATTTCTTCTTAATTTCGAAGAGTTTTCATTTCTGCTCTAGATCCCAGTTGGAGGCTCTATTGGGCGAAATAGTGGACTGTTTGGAGGATTGGCTGTTTTGGCACGTGTTTGACCTGTTGCAGACAATCTTTCTCGTACACATCCTTTATTGGTAGAGCCGGTTAAAACGAAACTGTTAGATTTTCGGCCACAAATACAGGGTTCCCACGAAAAATTTCGTATTCGAGAGTCTGGAAATGGTACAAGTTTTTTTTTGCATTTCTGTTTCATGCTCCTTTTTCAATGAAATTTTTCTTGTCAACTCCTTTTTCTCTTTGTACACCGCCTTCTGCACTTACCTCTGCTTCACTTTATTGTATGTATGGTTTTGAATTCCCAACTTTGTGAGCCACATTTCGTACAGAAATATTGGAATGTTTCCCTCTAATAGCTATCACTTTTTTACCCATCTGTTTCGATTTGTATTATTTTCACTCTTACGATCCACAGTCAAGAGCTGATCAGATGATTTCCAAGTACAAATGCCGGTATTTTTCGGTAGTTTTAATTTTTTGGTAAGATCGCGTACCGAAACATTCGAATGTTGCTACCACAAATTGCGTTTGAGCACTTGCACTTGATCCGCCGTCATTTTACTGAATTCAAGATGAATGTAACCATGTTATACCCTAAATTACTGTTTACTGCTTTATTCGAATCTAGACAAGAACGATTTACTGACGACAAACAAATTCTTCCATACAATTCAATAACACGGAAAAATACAGTTTTTTTGTTGAACAACAAGATATCCAGCTTTCACATTTCCCGAGCAAATCATTGGCAACATCCTTTTTTGCAAGCATGGTGCCCTCAAGCGAGTCCGCATCGAATCTCATCTATAGAAGTAGGGGAGAGAAATGTCAAAATTGTGCGCACCAAAATAACAACACTGCGCACCCATACAATTGACATGATATGTTGAATGTGATATAGTGCGATGGCGTTGCTGAGCTGAAGATTGATTTCGCTCCAAGCTGACAGGGTCTGGTAGAGGTAAACTTCGCATAATCATTTGGTTTTTTTTAATGGTTCTAAAGAGAACCGATTTGCGGAATTTATCCGATGTTTACTCCTATTGAGTACATTTCGCCATCATTTATTTATCTACACCAGAACCAAAATTCTGGACCGGGACTAAATCCTGAAGCTGGTTACAAAAACAAAATTCGAAGTGTGGGGCAGAGTGCAGTTGCAAAATTCAGGACATGAAACTGAGCTCATAACTGCGAATTTAGTTCTACACGCTGCCAAAAAATTACCTAATTTTAAGTACTTTCCACTCAATAGAGGGGTTGCGTGCAGGAAGCCAATTTTGGGTAAAATGGGTTTTACTTATTTTTGAGTAAAAGCATCAATAGTACTGATTAGGTAGAAACTACGCAAGCGATATAAAAATCAACTTGGGTAATTTGATTTCAGTTTTCGTTCGATGGTTCTATTCAGCTGCTGGAACTGCACCGTTGAGCGATCGAACGCATCTCAATATCTTCCATCGCCTGAAATGATATAGCGGTGTAATTATTATTTTAAAAAGAAATTATACAAAGCTACTCACACTGCGATTGATGACAATCATTGAATTATTCTTTCAAAACTGGCAATTTTACAAAATAATTTCACTCACTTCAAATCTGACCGATAGTTTCTGCAATGCAACACACAAAATTTTTTCACCCAACAGCAACTTATTGAAGTAAACTACACTGTTGAGTGAAAACTACTCAATCGATACAGTACTTTTCACCCCACAATTAAAAACATGCTTGATTACTTCACGTTAGGTGAATTTAAGTCAACCGTTGGGTTTTTTTTTGGCAGCGTGTAGAACTGAATTTCGAACCATATTAAAAGAACTGAATTCAGTTCCAGTAGGGAATGTGAAGTACGTACGCTAGGAATGTGCATAGGAGGAGTTGGATGAAAGGGGGGGAGAAGATTTAGAAGGCTTATGGCGATGCTCGGTAATTTATATTGTACATAACGGAATAAGATAAAATACCTACATTACCGAGTGAGATGAATTTTCCTATTCCATTACCGATTGGCATATGAAATTATTATTTTTGTGGTGATTTTTACTGGATTATTATTATATAATCTTTCGCAAACGCGAACGAAAACGATTTACGGCACAAACATTTCTATTAAAATCATATTCCAGTATAACGAATGTGCTTGCCTCTTTTATCTCCCAAACCATAAATTTCGGCATCGCTTCATTCGTTAATGCACTGCACTCTCTACTGTATTATTATATTTGTTGAAAAAAATGCTGTTGTTCAGCAATGTTGCAGCAAACAATTTCCTTCATATTTAATTATACGTCTTATTACCCACATGTTGACCATTCAAAGTTTACTGCACACTGAGGTGGCGTTGTTTTGGCGGTTGCGTTACTCACACCATCATATCTCCAGAACCAAAAGTCACAGCCATTTGATCTTTGAACTTGATCAATGCCCCGACAGTAGCTTCCAAATGAGCCTAAGTTTGTTAAAATCGGTTCAGCCATCTCTGAGAAAATTGAGCGGTAAAATTATTTTCGAAAAGTGGGTCTCCGAGGCTCCATTCAGAAGGCCAAAGGCAAAAAATATAATTCAATAATTGATATGAGATGAAGCAACTATACCAAAATTTCATTAAAAGCATCAATTTAAGCCTAAATTCCATCTCAATTAAAAAATCGATCTCTGAGAAAATTGAGGGAGTCTCGTTTTAAAGTTTTTTACCACTATTTCCGGTACTTCTGGAACCGGAAACTTAGAAACAGTATAGCCGAAATCGGTTGGTTTAGTAAGTAACTAATATAGCCTACAAATTAAATCAGTTTTGAGTCAAATCTTGAAGATTTTTTTTTCATCGTCGCTCTAAATGACGGTGTGCAATTTCAAACACACTTTACCCCATGAAAGCATGATGACATTCAATAGCAACCTATGGGACTATGAGATTTTTTATTTTATGAGTGACATTATTTGACACATACTCACACAAATGCATACACACACAGACATTGCTCAGCTCGATGAACTGTATCGAATGATATGGAACACTTAGCCATCTGGGCCAATTTTCACTAGTCAATTTTTCAAGTGATTGCATAAACTTTCTATATGAGAAAGGTAATAAGTGTACTTTTATAGAAAAGCATCGTTATCTTGATATTGTAAAAACACAAATTAAATTCAGGAAAATTGTATGAGGCCATAAGACCTGTCATTTAAATCTAAGTTTGTCAAAATCGGTTTAGCCATCTCTAAGAAACGTATATGACTATTTTTTTCCTTTTTTTGGTGCATATCACCCTGTAATTCCGGAGCCGGAAGTCGGATAAGGATAAAATTTAATAACATAGACTTTACCATAAGACTTTTCATTTGCATCTGGGTTTGTGAAAATCGGTTCAGCCATCTCTGAGAAAATTGAGAGACATTATTTGTCACATAAACACACACAGACATTTTGTGATCTCGACGAACTGTGTCGAATGGTATATGACACTCGGTTGTAAAGTCGGTTTTCACAGCGATTGCATAGCCTTTCTATATGAGAAAGGCAAAAAAATATACAAAAAACTACAAGGATCATGGGGTTATTCGAACCATTGATGTGGAACAATGAAACCAAAATTTCTAATGAATCGTCACACTTTTGAATCCGTAATTTCACGATAGTCTACTTAAATTTATCTTTATTAGAAACACCGAGCACGCGAACCCAGAATATAGACCCTGTTTGTCTTGATTTGTATTTGTTTTGTAGCCGATGAAATAACATCAATATCCCAAATGTAAGCAATTATATCTTTGTACACTTGAGATTCGGATTTCGATATTTAAGCTTCTCTTCGCCAAGCTTGTGTTCAAGTTTGATATGCACGCAGTTATTTTTATAGCGTCAAGTTTCTCTACCATTACTACCATTCTGCGATTTCGATTAAAGCGATAAACTTGTTCTCATTATTGATCGAGTTCATCTTATATGAATTAATTCAATTTTGAATAAAATAAGACATTTTCTTTGGGTATAAACTAACATAACATTTTCAATTTGTTATGTCAAGTTATGTCAAGTTAATAAGAAATTTTCTTTATTTTGCATCGTCGAACTAAGTAATTAAACACATTTTACCCTATAGTTCTGGAAGTCGGAATCGGATGAAATTAAACAGCAACCTATGAGACTATCGCCCTAATTTCGGAACCGAAAGTCGGATCAGGATGAAATTGCACAGTATATTTAAAGACAATGAGAGCCTTAATTTGAGTCATGATTCGTGCAAATCGGCTTAACCGCTGCTGAGAAATCGAAGTGAGTTTTGTTTTTGGAGATTTTCTTCACTATTATCGGTGCTTTCGGAAGCGGAAACCGAGGACTAGTAGTACCAAATTAGTTTTTTATATTCACTAACTAATAGGATCTAGTATTGAGATTATTTTCACACACAAATTTGCTCCTCTCAACGAGCTTCTTCGAATGGTATAAGGGTGTAAGAAGTTGTTTTCTTCCAGCAACTATTGTTGCAAGCAGAATAAATCAATATAAACACATCTAATATTGTTTTGACTTTGATACTGCCATCTTTCTAATACATATGTCATATACGAACGATTGTTGCCAAAAAGGACTGTGCTAAAATTGAAACGTCACAAAAAAGGGTGCTGTGCACAGTTTTTAGGTACCAAAAAACAATTGCTTCTCATCAAGCGCTTAAAACTCCCACTACTGGAAAAGTCGCCTACACAAAAATATCGATATTTCCGTTAAAAACGAACGGTTTTTAACAATCTATGGTTTGTTGGATAGATATTACCGTGGAATATTCTGTTTTCAAGGTCAATTGTGACAGATATTTTCAAAAAACTTTGACATAAAACGGAAAGTTTTGACATAGAATTTCGTATACTTAAAAAGTAAACACATCCGATCTCAAAACCATTCAATAGCGTTCAGGGTGACGGGGAGACTTTTCATTTGCCACTAGTTTGATCAAAAGCGGTACAGTCATCTCTGAGATCCCGACCTCTTTGTTGACAACACACATACAGACACCCACACATACACACACACGGACATTTACTCAGTTCGTCGACCTCGAAAAAACTTTCCAAAGTTTGAGCGAATTCTATAACTATTTTTTATATTTTCAAAAAAGGAAAATATGTACCTAAAAATGAGTTTCAGTGTTGAAACAACCTACCTCTGGCATGTTGGACTGAAACTTTAGCTATAATTTCACTTACATTTATAAATTCGCGTGCTTCCAACAGCTTCGCTGTTGCTTCGATTGATTCGACTTCAGGGAAACAGTCAAGCCAGTCTCTGAAAAATTCGGATCTCTAGTAACTATTTTCCGAATATTCTTATCCTTTTTTCCCCGGTCGCAATATACACAATGACACATCATACACATAAACTAAAACCAAAACAAAATTCGAACCAACTCACCGGTGGTGGACAACGCTCCCATCTGCCTTGGCAGGTCGGCCGTGGTGGTTGTGCAATGTGATCCCAAAATGTCCGGAAGAGCATTGCGTCGACCGATCCGTCCCGTATTGTAAAATTCGCTGTGAAACTCGTCACCTTCGCCAGTGCCTCCACCACCTTCCCCGGCACTGCTACCACCACCACCACCACCACCAGCACTTCCACCGGCTCCCCCTCCATTGGCTCCGGCCGTCGTAGAGTCTTTCATTTTATCCATTATGGCAAGTTTGATTATGTTTATCACTAAATTTTGGAAGAGAGAAAAACAAAATAAGATTATGAGGTTATAAGGTGCGTTTACAGTTCTGCGTTCAAAGTGTTATTATATTAAAGTAGCATCACTGCACGTGCAAATGCGATTAGGACTTATGTCTGTACGACTTAGAAGCGGCTTAGTTTCCCTATTTCTATCACTTTGTGGGTGGACAGCAGCATTGACTTACTATCACTTGCACAACTATAATCTACGTCAGACCGAATCTAGTCGCACGAAACCGATGATTGTTATTGGCCGATAAGATATGGAACTTTATACAGAATGCTGTTATCTCACAAACAAAGCATTAATATTGTACCTATTTCACACGTTGCCCGGTCACTCGGTCGGTCGTTAGTTGGCTCGTTCCTCTGTCGTCATCACGCGACGCGAATCAGTAGGAAATTAGTGCATTCATTTCATCGAATTGACCTTCCACACAAGCAATAGTTATACAATTGGATTGAACATGGATGTTTCGGCAGGCAAAACGGGAATGGAGGGCAAGCAAGTTAGCATTTCGTATTAGCAAAAATCGTACATCTATGGGGATGGATTACGCGTACTCTACCGAAGCCACAAGAAGCTTCTCATCTGAACCATAAATACCTTTAGAGCGATTTAACCGTTTCGCAAACTTTTGCTTGGCGATTGGATGATCGCGAACCGTGTTCGGCATGGTTCCGGTTTGCTTCCTTCCCGGTTGTACCGATGTTCTTCAGCCCTATCGAGCGGATCGAACGATTTCGACGATCGTTCACGATTTTGCGCGACACCGGCTACGGAGCAGTTCAAGAACGGACTGGCCGAAAACAAAAGATAAGACATGAATGACAACGGCAAGGCGAGGGAAACTTTGCGCTTCCAGAGAACGAGAATAGCAGCCCTTACACGAGACAATATTATTGTCAATACAAGGAGTATTGACAATACTTTTGATCGTGTAATGGAAACTTCATTCCCTCTCAGCAGGCCGTTCAATTTTGTTGATTTTTGATCGCTTGTTGAACGATATATTGCACGAAATATTCGTTCAATTTGCTGGAACGGTTTGTTGTTGTTTTTTCTCTTGCAAAAATAGTGTGAAAATTAAGTTTTACCTTTACATAGAAAGAAAATTTGTTGTTATTCTACGTGAAGTAGAAGTATTGTGCAGGTATGTATTGTTAGTTTAAACAAATGAGTGGAGAAAACTTCAGAAATTCTGCAGTAAAACTAGTCCAACGGGGCTCCAACTCCTCATGTTAAAAATGGCTCAACAATGGACCTCTGTCTGCCGGGTTTGTTGAACGAAAAAAATAGCATTCGGTTCAACGGTCTGTTTCAAAATCGGCAAACGAAGGACCCGTGTTGGCCTCCCGTTGAACGATTGATTGGACTTTCATTGGACCAATGATACAACGTATTGGACCAATGAAGGACCACCGTTGAACGTTTTTTTCTAAGTGGGTTGGATTGACGAAAATATTGTCAAAAAATCAAAACTGCTCATCAATCCGACAATACTTTTTCTGCAGAGAGGAAACTGTCAAATATGTACAATGGACTCTTCTCTCAATGTTACAATGTTCAGTTGCAATATTTGAAGTTTCAAACGCTTAATTATTTCGAAAAATGCGGACTCAAGTTACCAAGTCAATTGGATTGACGGTATTGACAATACTTTGGATTGACAATAATATTGTCACGTGTAAGGGCAGCTAATGACAATATTATCACTTCAAAAGTACAATTTATGTGTTATCATCTATTACTGGGAGCACTCCATCGCGAGACAGAGTTAGCAAAAAAAAATAATCTAGACCCGGAATATTTTTGTTTTATGAACGCAGGGTCAAGTTTCTTTTTTAGATAATCGATGAATTTCGCTTATCTGTTGTATTTCGATGCAAATACCGGTTACTGTTTAATTTCAACAAACTGTTGTCCTCTGATTATGTGTGGGTAAGCTATTTTTGATTTTTAATGTGGAACACATTTTTGTTTTCTATATAGGGGTGTAAATTAGAAACTGAAGAAAAATACACGTAGAAATGTGGTCAGGTTTTGAACATTTACAGCTCAGTCAATTTTGTATCAATTATTAACATTATGTCACCATTCGATCGGAAATAACAGTTCGACTGAAAAGTTCGTATCGTTTAATAGAAACACACATTTTTTGCCAAAATTCGTTTTTATTGTTCAACATAATTGCCATCAGAGGCGATACAGCGATTATAGCGATCTTCCAACTTTTCGATACCATTTTTGTAGTACGATTTGTCCGTGGCCTCAAAATAGGCCTCAGTTTCAACGATTACCTCTTCATTGCTTCTAAATTTTTTACCAGCGAGCATTCTCTTGAGGTCTGAGAACAGGAAAATGTCACTGGGGCCAAATCTGGAGAATACGGTGGATGAGGAAGCAATTCGAAGCCCAATTCGTTCAATTTCAGCATAGTTTTCATCGACTTGTGACAAGGTGCATTGTCTTGATGAAACAAAACTTTTTTCTTCTTCAAATGAGGCCGTTTTTTTGAAATTTCGTTCTTCAAACGCTCTAATAACGCTATATAATAGTCACTGTTGATGGTTTTACCCTTTTCAAGGTAGTCGATGAAAATTATACCATGCGAATCCCAAAATACAGACGCCATAACCTTACCGGCCGATTGTTGAGTCTTTCCACGCTTTGGATTCGGTTCATCGCGTGCAGTCCACTCAGCTGACTGTCGATTGGACTCCGGAGTGAAGTGATGGAGCCATGTTTCGTCCATTGTTATATATCGACGAAAAAAATCGGTTTTATTTCGATATAACAGCTCCAAACACTGCTCAGAATCGTCAATTCGTTGTTGTTTTTGATCGATTGTGAGCTCACGCGGCACCCATTTTGCACAAAGCTTTCTCATATCCAAATATTCGTGAATAATATGTCCAACACGTTCCTTTGATATCTTTAGGGTGTCAGCTATCTCGATCAACTTCACTTTACGGTCATTGAAAATCATTTTGTGGATTTTTTTCACGTTTTCATCGGTAACAGCCTCTTTTGGACGTCCACTGCGTTCATCGTCTTCGGTGCTCATATGACCAGTACAAAATTTTGCAAACCACATACGAATTGTTGCTTCGCCCGGTGCAGAGTCTGGATAACACTCATCAAGCCATTTTTTGGTATCGGCGGCACTTTTTTTCATCAAAAAGTAGTGTTTCATCAACACACGAAATTCCTTTTTTTCCATTTTTTTTCACAATAACAAAAGTAGCTTAACTCAAAATGCAATATCTCACAAACTAATAATCAGACAGCTGTCAAATTTATACACGTATCTTTTGAAGGTTGGTACTAACTGAAAATGGTATGGATTTATTTCTAGTGGCGCCCTCTCATAGAAACGATACGAACTTCTCAGCCGATCTGTTATTTCTACGCATTGATTTCAATGTTCATAGACATGTATTTTTAATTGTACATCATTGAAAGCATCGCTCTGATTGGTCAATCGATGCAAAAGCGAAGCTGTTGGAAGCACGCGAAGCTATAAATATAAGCAAAATCATAGCTAACGTTTCAGTCCTACGTGTAGCATGCTAGAGGTAGGTTGTTGCTAGACAGCAAGACTGTCTTGTGTCATGCAAGATCGGATGAAATTCCATGTTATGTCATTTCACCTGAGAAATTGACAACTACCCCAGGATAAATTTTGAGTGTATAATTTTTTTTTCTAATTTATATAAGATGAACTCGAATGATAATGAGAAAAATTTTATCGCTTCAACCGAAATCGCAGAATGGTAGAGAAACGCGATAAAAATAACTGCTTGCATACAAAACTTGAACACAAGCTGGGCGAAGAGATGCTCAAATATCGATATCCGTTTCGCAAGCATGTACAAACATATAATTGCATACATTTGGGTTATAGATGTAATTTCGTCGGCTATAAAACAAATACAAATCACGACAAATAAAATCTGTATTCTGGGTTCGCGTGTTTGGTATCGGTTCCTAATAAAGATCAATCTAAGCAGACTCTCGTACAATTGCGGATTCAAAAGTGTGACGGTTAATTAAAAATGTCGATCATTAGAAATTTTGGTTGCCTTGTTCCACATCAATGGCTCGAACAACCCCATGGGGCTGATCATTGTAGTTTTTTTTGTTATGAAACAACCTGATGGTTCTCAAAACGGGTACAGTTCCCCAACAAATATGAAGATTCCAATTGTGGTTGATAACAGTTCATGATATGCGAAACTAGTGCTAGCGAAAGAGCGTGGTACGAGAAAAGAAATATTACGCGCAGATTCGATTTGCTTAACATTGACAGAAGTTCAGAACAGTCGAAAGTCACTGGTAAGGCGGTAAAATCTATTTTAGATGCGTAATGATTGCGTCAATTTGTTCGAAAATTCGCATCTCCGCTCCATTACGAAATTGACGCTTGTTCTTCGTTGCCATACGCTTCTGGTACAGCGCTGATCGACGGCATGGATTTTTTAAATCTACATCAAGCAACCCCGTACAGAAATCATCTTGGGCGATTGCTCATGCGACTGGTATTTTGTTCTCCGGAGCATCAATTAATAGTTGATTGTAGTGTTACTCCACTGCTACCTGTCAATCCGCATCATCCACCTTTAAAGCTTGCTTCAGATAGAATTGGAACAAAGACAATTGCCTGTATTTCAGTTTAGTATTATTGAAATCAAGATCTTTTTTTATACAAATGTAGCGTTTTCTTCATACTTTTAAGAAGAAATACGGATAAAATTTTTGTCAAGGTTTCGAAGGAATTCTCGAATTTTTACTGTAACGCGGCTCATTAGGCGGCGCACACCTTCTTCGTCCATCGTTTTAGCTATCTTATTCCACCAGGTCGTCATCTGATTGATGTCTTTGACAACCTTTCCCTTTGCCTTGAGTCTCCTCTTCATGATTGCCCAGTATTTCTCAATAGGGCGGAACTGGGGGCAGTTGAGTGTGTTAAAGTTTTTCGGAACAAACTGGACGCCTTTTATCTGCATACCATTCTTGAACGACTTTGCTGTAATGATAGCTTGCCAAATCTGCCCAAAACATTACGGGATGGTCGTGGGATCGAATGATCGGCAAAATTCGTTTTTGGAGACACTCTTTTTGGTATAGTTCCGATGTCATTGTCTTTTTAGTAACGAAAACTTTCGTTTTTGCCACAGCTGCAAATGCCCTGCCAAATCATAAATTTTCTTGCAAATTTGTCGGTAAAAACAAATTTAAATTTGGCTGGAGCATCCCCCCGAGCCGTTGCCAAGTAAAATTTTTGACCTGGGATTTGCCCGAAGTCAGCCTTGACATAGGTTTCATCGTCCATCAGAAGACACCCGTCGATCTTGGTCAGCATCTGGTCATATAGTTCCCGAGCACGAATTTCGACCACACTATTCTGTTTTATGGTCCGATTTGGCCGTTTGCTAGCTAGATACGACTTGATTCTTTCCCGGAATCGAGTTCTCCTCACGGTACTATGGGCAGCACCGAGTTTTCTGGCCAAATCACGGTCCGACAGATTAGGATTCCTCTTAATCGTCTTCAAAATCTTACCACGCAGTTTCCGGTCGACAGTTCCACTCCGACGATTGCCTTGAGGCTTCCGAATCATCGTCAATGTTTCCTTATACCGTTTGATAACGCGCCATTCGGTATTTCTGGGCAATTTCAGCTGTTTAGCTAGCCTAGATGCAGACCACAATTTTCCAAATTTCCCTTCTTTCGGCTTCCATGTTGATTGTTTACAAAGTACAGTCGATTTGCGGAATGTCAAAAATCATACGTGAAGCAGACAAAAATCCCGACACGTGGGTGCCAAGAACTTCAAAATCCGTCCACCAGGAGCGCCACAATATGAGTAAAAGTTTGTTCCAATTCTAAATGAAGCAAGCTTTAGTTATCTGATTGCCTGCTGACTGCGAAAACAATTCCCGGAACATGGACTCCACTGGAATGAATCAAAAACGTTAACTGGAGTGCTTTGCAAGAGATCGACAACGTAAATGAAATGGCATCCTATTTCTGTAACAAAATAATTCAGTGGCTAAGTTCAAATTTGCCTTTCGTAAAACGGCCAATAAGTCCTCCTTGGAGCATAGTACTGCTTCGTAAATTAAATGAATTCGAAATGCTTGGCAGTGCAAAAATCGTCGCTGGAAGAGCACTGAAACAAAACGAATGTTCAAAAGTTCCAGTGAAAACTATCGCGGGGTTGTACAAATCCTACGTCAAGCTGTTTTTCTTCGCCGGAATCCCAAACATTTCTGGACTTCTGTAAACTCGAAACGCAAATGCTCATCAATTCCTTCAAAGTTTGTCTCGATGGTGTTGAATCCAGGTCATCCTTGGAGTCATGTGATCTGTTTGCAAAGTTCTTTGCTTCTGTGTTTGCAGAAAAAACAGCCTCCGGTATCGATGCGAGCACCGCCGCGGTGGATGTTCCTAAGAATTTAGTGCACATTGACACATTTTTTGTTACTCCCGATATGGTTGCCGCAGCGAAGTTGAAACGATCGTTCTCGGTCGGACCAGATGGCATAACTGCAGCGGTGTACAGTCATTGCGCTTCTGCTTTAGCCTTTATGCACTATATTTAACAAATCATTTGAGCAAGGTATTTTTCCGAATACTTGGAAGCAATCTTTCATGTTTCCTGTATACAAGAGCAGTGATCGTACAAATGTTAGAAATTATCGAGGCATATAAGCTATCTGAAATAATTGTGAACACTGAGGTAATTTTTCGTACTAAAAATTACATCTCTTTTTTTTTTGTTTCGATTATAGAGGTTTTAACCTTAAGGTCATTCGCCTCTTCGGGCCAGAAAAACTTTCTGACCCTATGTGCGGGGTTGGTTATCGAACCCAGGCGGGCAGCGTGAAAGGCATCGACTTACCCATCACACTATACCCGTCCCCAATTACATCTCTATCGATCAGCATGAAAGGTCGTTCAGTCAGCAAGAATCTCTTAGATTTCACTTCCACTTATTTTTCGAGTTTGGAGAACAGAGTACAAATTGATGCAGCGTACACTGATCTGAAAGCAGCTTTCGACCGTATCGAGCACCGAATACTCTTTTGCAAGATATTGCGGCTGGGCGCGACACAAAAGGTTGCTGACTGGCTACGCTCTTACTTATGTGGTAGAGTCCTGCGAATTAAGCTCGGCTCTTGTGTGTAATCTCCGTATTCAAAATTCTCAGGAGTTCCTCAAGACATCAATATGGGTCCACTTTTGTTCTTGCTGTTCTTCAACGATGCTGTTTCGGTGCTCGGAGTTGGCTGCAGATTAGTATATGCCGATGCTTTATATCTTGTAGTTCGCTTCGTAGTAATATCTTGTAGTTCGCTCTATTGACGACTGCATCCGGCTTCAAAAACTTCTTGATACAGTCGTCGCCTGGTGTCGTAGAAACTGGTTGATTGTCTGCATTTCAAAACGCTAGGTCATAACGTTTCATCGAATACTGAACTAAATTCGATTCGACTATATAACAGTTGTAACAACAGACGAGCTTTTGGAAAATCATAGGAACTTAAACCCAGATACATTCATTGGATCTTTATAACTATTGTTAGACCAATTTTAACATATGGTTGTCTTGTATGGTGGCAGAAAGAAGAAGTTGCGACAGTTTAGTCAAAGCAAAATCTTCTTCGAAGGTTGGTCCTAATGACGATGACAGTAGTATTCACTACAGTTCCTACTGCTGCTCTATAGGCGCATCTTGTTGTCTCGCTTGTGGTTGGTTACTTGGGATGAGTATTTACTCGCTCCTAGCGACTTAACTCTCACATGTAGTTTACTTTTCAAAACATTCAGTGTGAGATACCTCTTTTCGTGAGAATACATATTTGTTATACGGACGGTTCTCTGTTGGATGGTCGTGCTGGTCCTGGTGTCTACTGTCGTGAAATAAGGCTAGAGCAGTCACATTCACTTGGTGGATACTGTACTGTGTTCCAAGCAGAAATCTACGCGATTCTGTTTGAATTACAATCGGCACTTCAGCAGAAGTGAAATTATGATCAATGTCCTATTTTGCCTGCTAAACATCTAATACACTATGCTGGGTTACTGGCTTTCCCTAACGGAGACGATGGTTTTGAATGAATAAGCGACAAATCAGTTGGATAGAATTTCAATAGTTTTGAGGCAAGCTTAGAAATTAATTTATTTTTTATTTCCATTGCTTCCGGAATCAGAAACCGAGAACCAGCATAGCCGGAATCGGGTTGTTTGGTTGTCTGTTGACAATGGCTAAAAATTGGAATAGTTTCAAGGTAAGTTAAGAATTTTTTTACGTGTTTTGTTTCGCCGCTTCATGTGACGGTTTCCAATTTTTAACACAGTTCACCCTATAATTCCGGAACCGGAAGTCGGATCCGGATGAATTTCAGAAGTTTTGTATAAGACCTTTCATTTGAATCTAAGTTTGTTGAAATCGGTCACGCCATCTCTGAGGAAGTAATTTGAAATAAGATTTTTTTCTCTAATCACACTGTAACTTCGGAACCGGAAGTCGAATCAAAATAAAATTCAGGAACTTTGTATAGGACAATTGTATCTTTCATTTGAATCTAAGTTTGAAAGAATCGGTTCAATCGTTTTTGAGAAAAGCAAGTGCACTTATTTTAATTTTTTTGCACATATCACTCTGTAATTCCGGAACCGGAAGTCGGATTCGAATAAAATTCAAGAACTTGTGGTGGGGTTACAATACCTTTCATTTAAATCTAAGTTAATGAAAATCGGTTCACATACAGACATTTTGCGTAGTCGACGAACTGAGTCGCATGGTATATGACACTCGGCCATCCGGGCCTCGGTTCAAAAGTCGGGTTTCATAGTGATTGCATAACCTGTCTTGTTTATTATTATCATCGATGTTTTTCTAATTTCCAAACAAATCGAAAAGGTATGCGCTGTGGCTTTTGCACAATTGTATACCAAAGTCGACATGGGCTTTTCAAATGAGTATCGAGTTCTCTACGGAGAAAACTGAGCTGGTTGTATTTTCAAGGAAGCGAGAACCAGCATAACTACAGTTTCAACTAGGGGGTGAAACCATAGCTCAGGCCTTCACATGTAAATATCTCGGGGTCTGGTTCGACTCCAAAGGTACCTGGGGATGTCACATTAGGTATCTGAAACGAAAATATCTACAGAAAATCAATTTCCTTCGTATAATAACCGGAACTTGGTGGGGCTCTCACCTGGAGACCTGATCAGGTTGTACAAAACGACGATATTGTCAGTAATGGAATATGGATGTTTCTGTTTCCGCTCCGCTGCGAATATTCATTTCATTAAACTGGAAAGAATTCAGTATCGTTGTTTGCGTATTGCCTTGGGTTGCATGCAATCAACTCATACGATGAGTCTTGAAATGCTGGCGGGCGTTTTACCGTTGAAAAACAGATTCTGTGATCTCTCATATCGATTGCTTATCCGATGCGACATCTCGAATCCAATGGTGATAGAAAACTTTGAAAATCTTGTCGAGCGTAATTCACAGACCCGTTTTATGTCCTTGTATTTTGACTACATGGCTCAGACTATAAATCCTTCTTCGTTCGTTCCCAACCGTGTTCATTTTCTGGATACTTCTAATTCTACTGTGTTTTTCAACACATCCATGAAAGAAGAAATTCGTGGAATACCGGATCCTGTACGCCCTCAAGAGATCCCAAAAATATTTAATAATAAATTTAAAGAAATCGACTGTAATAAAATGTTTTACACTGGAGGATCATATCTCGACGGATCCATTGGCTTCGGTCCATTCAATGTAAATTTCACCGCTTCCTATAAACTCAGTGATCCAGCTTCAGTTTACGTCGCAGAACTAGCTGCAATTCAGTATACCCTTGAGATCATTGACACTTTGCCCACAGATCACAACTTCATTGTATCGAACAGTCTCACCTCCAATGAGGCTCTCCGTTCAGTGAAGCCTGGAAAGCACTCACCGCATTTCCTGGGGAAAATACGGGAACAATTGAGTGCTTTATCTGCAAAATCATACCAGATTACCTTGGCTTGGGTCCCCTCCCCTGTTTTATTGGAATTATCAGTCATTCCAAAGGTTCCACATTGATAGCTCGAACAACCTAATGGAGCTGATACTTCTAGTCTTTGTTCCGACAGTCAGGCAGCTGTAAATGTTCTCAATTCGAATGATTCACGGTCGACTTTAAAGCTCAGCCTTTCAAATGCAGTAAACAGCATGGGTACTTATGGGTACCCGGCCATTCTGGTATTACTGGAAATGAATGGACTGACTGGCTAGAACTGGTGCAATCAGAGATTTCGTTGGCACTGAACCAGTTGTACCACTATCGACTAGTTGGATAAAGCATAAGATCTGTTCTTGGGCTGCATCTGAACACGCCAGCTACTGGCGAAGCTTGCAAACTTGCGCTCAGTGAAAAGCATTTCTACCAGATTTGAATCTGAAAATGTCAAAATGCAGTATTCTGGTCAGACCTCTAACTGGACATTATAAACTATTCAACGTGCAGAGTATTATTCGTGTGATTTGTGTGAAAGCGATCACGGTACTTCATATCGTCAGATATGTAACTATCCCGCATTGACGCAACTACGTATCCAAGTTTTTGGTTTTCCATGCATGGTTGAATTCGTGTATGGGGATCTAAAATTGAAGAATAATCTATCGTTTCTCACCCAATGTGGTAAGGAGCTGTAGTCAGAGGGGTTCATCGCTCTTCTTGGAGTGAATGAATCCTTCCGGGAACGCCTCTAAAGCAGCGTTTGTATCCTCAAACGAACGGAGTAACAAAAAACATCCGCTGTGAACATTTTGCTTGACATTGCTGAATGAGAGACCTATATTTGAGAGAAACGGGATGCGTGCGAGTATATGCTACTGGGCAGACCCGTTCCCTTGCTTGGAAAATTGTCTATGCTCTCAGACTCAGTTAATACTAAGCAATCCATGGCAATGCAATGAAATGAAGAATTCGCTCTCGGTAGTGATGTACGAGAATAAAAAAAACTTTGCTTCACAGCGTGCTACAAGATGCGAAGTAAGGTCATACAGGCAATGTTCACAGTGTTTTTTCAAACGATGTTTCTTGGGAGTTTACACTGTGTATATAGTCTAGAAACGCTAAAAGCAATGTTCTTCAAATTTATATTCAACAAAACTAAAAGTTATGAATCTAGTTCTTCCATGGGTATCTTCAATTCCAGCATCCAGACCCTAGGCTTAGAATTCAGTTGCAGAGTCCATCGATGGTTTTGAATATAAACCGACATTCCATAAAACTAGTTCTGCTCGAAATTCTGATCCTGATTCAGACCTTAAGTCTGAACCTTTACCCAAGTTCAGATCCCGGTCTTTGCTAAATGTTAGTCATCCTGCCGGTCGTTGTCTCTAACAGTGCAACAAATTTTTGTGTGGGTTACAAAACTCTGCGTGCTTAAAATAATTCTCTAGACAATTATTTCACTTTTCTTTGATGATAATCAACTTTGTACTTGCTTCGATTATAGAGGTTTATAATCTATAAAAATGCGTAAAGAGCAAATGACCGTCGTTAGTAAAAAAACTCCGATCCTATGTGTGGGGTAAGGAATCGTACCTAAATCAATCACGTTCCAATAAGCTGTGCCCACCCCTCTAATAAAAGTGAGCAATCTTTCTTTGAAGTTTGATTACATTTATAATTAATGTTCTGCATAGTGCTGGTAGGTATTATTCTTTCCTTCGTCCGTAACGTGTACCGCATGTTTCAAATCAACATAGATATACATCAACATTGACCCAACAGAAGAATGAAATCCGGATCTTGCGAATGTAAAACACCGTGAAAAATCATATTATCTAATACAATTGCACAGTCTAAGAGTGTCACAAGAACAGGAATTTCCTCCAGCAATACAACGCTCAGTACAAAAGTTGCTAATTGCTTTAAAAACTGATTTAGAACTACATTTACTAGCTACCCATTAATTCAGTATCGGAAAAACCAGACATACAAAGTACTACACGATCAAACATGACACGCTATAATTGAACGCTAACACAACAAGATTGTTCCCACCCACGATTAATGAACTACTAGGAATGTGGTTTAATAATAGTTCTATTCGTGATTATTCAGCTTGTGTAAAAGTTTCTTGTTGTCGTGTAGACTTGCCTGACCTTTTCATTTGGTTTTTTTTTATACCTTTGCGTCCATCCGTTGCAGGTTTTGCATGTTATTTAAATTTCCAAGCATAATTCCATTTCTTACCTAGGTCAGCATTTTGAGCAAGAGTAATCACATAATACTTCAATAACTTATTCTATGGTATCCCCGTTTTTCAACTAATTATATGAATAAAAAATAAACGTTCAAGGGCACAGGAAGCCCGTCCTTTGACATTAGAAAGCACAACACTCATCTCTGCTTCAAACTATAATCTATGTTCCCACTGTGTATGATAATGCTGAAACAATAACAGACTATAAATTTATTATGCTAATGAACTTATAATTCCGCTTCCCCACGCATGAAGCAAATTTTCCAATGAGTCGCAGCGAGTGAATCTTGGATATAGTCGAATCAATACAAGACGTAGAATAATTCGGTACCGGTTTTCTTCGCGGAAAACATACCTCGTCAGAACGACTCGACGGAATCCGAACACTTGGTACTTAGATTTGGCTTCGCAGTGCAATTTTCGTCTGTTCAACTAAATCTCGCTTGAACCTGATAAAATCTACACACTTCAAAGAACACTAGTAACTACACTCGACGAAGGAGATTTTTGATTCGTGCTGCAAATGCCTATTTGCTAGCTTCCGAACGGATTATTATGACAGTGCAAAGGACCCGAAGTGTGACGTTCACTCGGATAGAAAAATTATACCTTCTCGTGTCGTTGCAAATGCAAAATAAACAAAGCACGATGTCATCACGACGATGGAAAACGGGTGGTCTCATGGCTACTATTTTAAAACATGATGATTGATTATCGATTATTTGAAGACCATTTTGCATACTGAACAATAAAATATAATTAAATACAAGGTAAACGAGGCCAGGATCTTATTGACAGATGGTAATTACTTAAATTCACTTAAATTCACAATTATTCGGCAATCCGTTTCACGCAGCTCATATTTATTATCACATCTTTATTAAATAAAATAAAGATAATAATATGAGTGTACAAAATCATTATTATTCATAATATAACTGTCAGTTAAAATAAACCATATTTTCTCACCTTTCTTTGATTCATCATGAATATGAATTATTTTGATCTGATGTGAACTGACAGCCTGGCAGCTTACAAAACAAGCCACGATGTAATAGTACAGGTGGAAACATTTTCCATATACGAATTAAGGACTATTCACACATTTCAGTTCCGTGACGGTTAGTGAAAGTGCCTTCAGTGCGCCGTCAGTGTTCTTTTTTGTGTCGGAACCCTTCCGTTACGTTTCCGTGCCGCTTCCGTTTCGGCACAGCAAATGCAGTGACATACCGACTTCAGCGAAAATAAAAAAAATATCGGTGATGACGAATTTGAGTTTTCCGGACGGACGCTACACTGACGGCGAACTGCACTGAAACGGCACGGTGCCGGATAGGTGTGAATGCGCGCATAGAAAACGACTGAAATAATATCAGTATCCGTGCACGGTGTCGTGCCGACACTGAACCGGAACGGATATGTGTGAATAGTCCTTTAGGATATAAAATTTTTGGCATACATCAATGTGTCCAAAACAAAGTACATTAGAGGAAGAGGCTCAAGAGAAAATAATATCAGTCGCACATAACGGATTCTGATGAAATCGAAACGATCGTCGAGTTTGTGTACTTGTGTACTCACTGGTGGCAGCATATAGAAGTTCCATTTGACCGGTATAATTCCATGTACACGCAGAGAAATAAAGCATGTTTAAAATAATGAAACTGTTAGTAGATTTTTGATTTATGATGAATTCTAACTATAACATGATTGTTCTTAACAATTTTTCCCTTCAACATCAACAATGTTCTCTGTTTGATTTGAAACAAAATTTTGGCGTAGTCAAATAAAAAAAATATATTTTTTTGGCTGATTCTATTGTTGAAATAATCTAACTATTTATTACATGTCAACCAAAGTTGAGTTGATGTTAATTGCAATGTTTATGTTGATTCAATTCTGCTATACCTTTATATCAAGAAAAAAATTGGTTCAATTTATTTATGATCTTTTTTGTGTTTAGATACAACAAAGACTGATATTTAAATGTACCATATTAAGTTTATGTCTTATAAACCAGAGCAATTTTTTCCGCTTGAATAAACAGCGTTTTTTCTCCCTCGGATAAAGTTTGTGCGCGTTTTGAAAGTAAAATTTGATATGCTTTTGGGGTTTGAACAATCATACGCTTGGATTGATTTATTCATTATTTGATTGCAGAAATCTTGACCGGACTGATGAAGCACCAAAACATTGGATACTAATTAAATTACCTGGGCTTTATTGTAGTTTGTTAATAATTTTTAAGAACTTAAAAAATAATTTTTTAAAAACATCAAAAATATGTGATTATAACAAACAAGCGTTAATTGAAATGGCAAAATTTAAATTCATTTATTTCAACTAAATAGTTTGTAAATTAAAAGCGCTAAAAATAATTAACTTAAACTAGAGTTCGTTCATTTTAAACAATTTTTTCCAATTGAATTTACTGTGAAATTGTTTGACAAGAAATTGACAGGAACGCACAAGTAAAATTTATATTATTTTTATCAAAATTTTGATTGAAACAAACTAATCCACTGAGAAAAATTAATCGTCATGTTTTGTAGTTTCAAGTAGCAATATTTGCAAAATCAACCCAGATTTTGTTTTGTCACTATTTCAATAAATTTATTCGTTGTGTAAAACACATATTTGGTTATTTCTACAATATTTTTCTCTGCGTGTATAATCCAAACCATATTATTGACCTTATTTAGGTTTTGGTACCTCAAGGGTACGGGTTGCCGTTTTTAATTGTTTTACTTCTCGCCTTTAGCTCTTCAATGCATTAGCAGATTATATTGGACTGTTAATGTAACCTCACGGATTAACATACTCCGTTTAGCAGACGTAAAGTCATTTCGATTTACAACGAACTTTTTTCCAACTTAGTACGGAGATTTCGTCCTTACACTTACGCTTTCATTAAAAATGACATTACTTGCCAATAAAGACTTTATTGATTTTCGTGTGAGATCCCCCAATGAAATAATTGCATTGTCAGCCACCAAAGACAAATAATAAGACCTGAATGTGACGAAGAGCATTTGAAATCATTTTGATTCATTGTTGAGTGTATCCGGTACCTTCTTTAATAACCGCACTCACCACTTGGCGAAAGCCATGGCAGGTAACACAACAACGAAGTTGCTATTTAAAAATTATAGCAGCAGTGGAAGAAAATGTTTTAACTCTGAGGTGGTAACGTTGATCCTAATTTATTGTGTGAAAACTAACGTTCATTTAGAATGGAGCATTAGACTTGGTGCAATACCATTTCTCAAATGCCCGAAGATAACAAATAAAGTAGCCAAAATAAATGGTACTTGATCGCTATACATTCTAGTACTCGAGAACTCAACATTACACTGGTTTCTGTTTAAAAAAATATTGAAATAAAAAATAAAATCTTACCTTACCAAATTTCACACATTTTTAAAAATTTTCCATGACACTAAAAAAGTAACAGTAGTCACTTTGAAATCGACTTTCTTCTACTCCGAGTTTACTTTTATTGCTGAATCCACTTGTACTATTGAATAAACGAAAAATATGTTGCAAATCACTACAGCCGATATGAAAATTTTCGGAAGAACCCTCCTTTTTTTGGTTCCATTTTTCATTTGTAGGTGTCGCTACCGATAATTCAGTTTAGCGACAATGTGCCAATATATTAAGCAATTCTGCATCGACTTTTTCAAATTAATATGCGTAGACAGAGGAGTTCGGTTCATTTCTGGTGGCAAATTTTCTTATTGTTTTTTGGAAAAAATGTATTTTGACTACGTAAAACTGTTTTCGTGAAACAAATGTATTATTAATAAACACAATTCTACTATACAAATTGTTTTTTCTCCAACTAGCTGCCAAAAACTTCCGGTTGGATATCCGCAACATGAGTACTAATTTGCAGTAGCTTGTTTTACAAATATGCGGATAAAACTTTTCAATAATAATACAAATTACTGCAAGAATAGGGCACAGTGCAGGTTGCGAAAAGATTTCATTCTGAGGTGATATCCCTGGAAATAGTAAGCGGGCGTGTTGTGATTTTGACATTTGCACTGTAAACAAATAGAGGTTGGAACTCAGCAGTGCTTGTAGTTTAACACAAAAAAATGGCCACTGTCTAGTCTGTGTGCAGCCACGACAGCATAGCAAATTGACGGGAAATAAAATAGAGTACGCAAAAACCATTAGCGGCCCTTACACGATCATTAAAAGTGTCATTACTAAGTAATGACACTTCTGCTCAATCGCTCATCATTACTGCATTACTGTACATTATTACTTTTTAGCATTACACGTTCATTATTAATGATGAGTATTTGTAACTACTCCAGCACGGGGCTTGTAACCAGAATAACTTTCCCCCCAGTAATTAAAGACTATTAGCAATATTCTTTATCTTAGTTTAGCTGAAAGAAATTTTTATTTGTCATTGAAACGTTAAGGTTAATGAAACTATAATTATTTAAATCTACACTTTGTCATTTCTAGAATTTTTTTCACGTATAGTTCTGAAGAGAATGTTTATTTCATGGTTGTCAAATTTTCTCATCTAATACAACTGACGATATTCAGCATTTCCACAAAAAAATAAGAAGAAGAAATAATGTTGGTAATGATGAAAAATCCGGAATTCCATCATTACTCGTGTCATTACTGAACTCGCAGACCTTACACGACCATTAAAAGTGTCATTACTTTTTAGTAATGACACTTTTAATGATCGTCTAAGGGCCGCTATTCTTTCACATGCTAGGAATTAAGTTTTTTAACTGATGCAACAGAAAAATTGTCAGTTAACATTCATTAATTTATCAGTAATAAATATATCAGGTCATTATTTTAACGAGTCTTTGCTTTTCATTGCCGCTTTTCAGCGTCTAGCATAATTCTAACTGCATATTGAGCAATGCAGTGAAAAAAGCGGACGGACCCTATTACCAAAGACATCATATTAACAAGATATCCAGCTCTTACATTTCCGAACAAATCATTGGCAACATTTTTTTGCGAGCATGGCGCCCTCAGGCGAGTTAGCATCGAATCTCGTACATAGAAGTAGGGGAGAGAAATGTCAAATTCGTGGGCGCCAAAATAGTAGCACTGCGCACCTATATAATTGATATCAGCTATTTTTCAACGAAGGGCGAATCTAACATTGACTGCAAATGGAGAAAAACATCGATGAATGTTTCGACTTTGGTTTCAAATCGTATTTAGAAATTATCGTATATTCTTAGATCAATTTTTGATTAGTCGATGAATTGTTGGTTTATCTTTAAAAGGCATGCAAATTTTACCACTTTCCTTCTATATCCACAGAATAAATCAACATAAAAAGAATTTCGTCCATTTTCGATTTGTTTACTGCTATGCTTCCTGTGTGAATTAAGAAGTTACGCCCTTGCGCATTTTTCTTAAAATTGGCTGGTTTCTGCGACTAAGACAAATCTGCGGATAATTTTATCGTCTCATTTACTATTTCCAGTCATTAAAGGTTCGGAAACCATCTAAAATAAAAGAAATAAATAGTTTCGCCCTTCCTTACTAGCAATTGAAGTATCGCCCTGTTTGTTGACATGGAACACGGAGCGCAAAACTTACATAAACAAATGGAATTACAGTTTCGCCCTTTATAGTTCTTTGTATTACTTAGATTAAGATTTTTATAGAACCCGAATTTTAAGGCAAAATTATAGGATTTTGAACCATTTATTTGTAGGAGAGAGAAACTCGATTTGTTTACTTTTGTGAGATTCGCCATTCCTTGAAAAACAGCGGATATGTTGAATGTGATACCGTTCGATGGCATTGCTGAACTGAAGATTGATTTCTCTCTAAGCTGACAAGGTCTGCTATTACTCTTCTCATTTCTGTGTCTATAAAAACATAAAATTGCTTTTAAATAGCTATTGTAGTCAAAAGTATTCCTTATTTCGGAACAATACTGTTTAAAAATACAACCTTTTTAATAACATTGATAAACAATTTGAACTGCTCTGCACTCTGCAAAAACGGTTATGTGCCCTAGCACAAAATTTGGTTAACCCCTAAATGACCAGACCTGCATCGGCCAGAAATAGTCACAAACACGTTTTCGTTCGGCACGTCGGAAAAGACATTGCACTCCGTTGCAAAACAAAAAGTGTTCTGTAAGTAGCAGAAACTTTACGTCTGCTTAGCGGTTTAAATTGAACTGCCGACTTTAGTACTAAGCAGTTCAATTTGAACTGCTCTGCACTGATGAGTCAAAGACGAAACGTAAAAATTAAAACATTGATAAAACTTTAGAATAACAACCAAGCAATAAAAAAATCGGTTCAGTGGCAAATCGGTAAATTTGGCAATACTGCATTATCGATGCGACGCTTTGAGAAAACGTCAAACTAATTCCTCAAATGCTGGCAATTTCGTTTTTGATCAGAGATGCCAGGTCTGCAGATTTGTCTGTAAATCTGCAGATTTGGGGTATAGTGCTGCAGACATTTTTTGTTGTGCAGATTTTTACAGACTTTTGAAATTCTCGCAGACTTTTGCAGATTTTTGAAATTCTCACAGACTTTCGTCTATATTTTGAAATTTCCGGAACCTTTTTTTTTTTTTTTGCTCGCCAAGTCAGTTTTGCGTGTCATACTTTATAGAGAAATTGCTGCCAGCAAGACATACTTCTGACTGCAGATTTTTTTTCAGATTTACAGACCCTGTCTGCAGATATTTGAAATTTTTACCTGGCATCTCTGTTTTTGATCGTCGCTCTTGTTTCCAGCCAAAAGCACGGTCGTCAGCAGCAATAGCAGCTGCGAATTAGTGGCTGAATGAAAGCATGTTAAGTGAAAATTTTTTCTAGAACATTGATTCAGGTGTTATAAAAGCTATTTTCTTTGTGCGGCTAGTAGAAAGATTTGTTATTTCCGCTATTCCCGTGAAAATCTGGTGAAGTTGTGCAGCCCTACACGGTAGTGGAAAATCGTGATTTGACCTGCACGAGTTTTGCTCGCACACGGCTGGTACTCTGGCAGCGCAAGGTGAATACTAAGGAAGAGGAAGAAGCAACAGAAGAAGAGCTGACCAGAGTGCGTGCAGACGGAAGAAAGCGAAAAATTGCCTTTTTCGAGTTAAACGGCAGCGAACCTATTTGAAAATAGGCCATGTCGACGCTACATTTCGTGGTGCATCCGCTGCCCGGAACGGAAGACCAGTTAAATGACAGGTAAAGGAAAAATTGCGGAATAAATTGTAGATCGAATATCGGAAAAGTAAGATGGCAGCCAGTCAGGGTTTGTTGAGCGAAAGCACATCAGCAGTGTACAGGGAGCGCTAGCGCTACTTGCTGCTAATCAAAAATGGCCGATTTCTATTTCTTTTGCTGTTATTTATGCACGGGCACAGGTTCATAACCGTGCAGCGTTGGAAGGTGACATTTGTTGTTGCTAATGATAAAGTTCCGTCGAGACATGAACGTTTTCGTGCGGAAATAATCGATTTGTTTACGGAGGGTTTCGATTTGACAGCTCGGGAGATTATGTTCTGTACTAGCTGTTTGAATGAAACTACAAACAAAAAATAAATATGACATGCAAATATAATATTACGTTGAGGCCAGGGATATAATGATTTGGTAGGTAATAGAAAAATACGATTAATCGAAAAATATTAATTTGAGCAATTCAAGAAATACTTATTTCAGTAGTTTTGATTCTTTGTCAATGTTCTAGAAAATCCAGAAGGTTGACATGTTTGTAGTTTGAGTCATCCTATTTGGATTGTACGACAGCTGACTAAGTCTCTTCTCTGGCATCTAGAATAACGTAATCGCCAAAGTGTTTATGCTGATGATTATAGGCTGAATGATTTTTTTTTTGTGTTGCATCGTGTTGCTGCTTGTATATAATATATATTTCATAAATTGTGAAAGAATAACAGCCCAGTCATCCTTATCAACGGGTTTAACTTAACATATTCCGATGCGGTTATTCAACATTGGATACTGATATGATTCCTTATTATTCTTATTTCCAGAATCCGAGAAGTCGCGGACAAAATCAACAAGTACGGAGTGCAAACATTGCCAGCACTTCAATCGCTAAAAGTTCCCGTAAAGCAAATTGTGATCGGTCCTGCCCATTTGGGAATTTTGCTGGAGGATGGTCGAGCCTTCCGTGTGGCATTTTCGATTATCCCCGAGCGGCTGGACCTAAGCAAGCAGGATGCAAATAAAACCGGTGGCAATGCTGGCAATGCGGCCAGCCAGTCGAACAACAATTCGAAAAATTCTCCGGCATCGAGACAGTGCCGGACCCGGGCCCGTATTATGCGTACCAGTAATTCGGTTCGAGGCGGCAGTAGTTCCCAAGGATCGGGTTCACGCAGTACCGGTGTCATAATGGGCGGTGGATCATCCGGCAGCCGCTCGCTAGTGTCCGTTCCGGCTCCGTTCGTACCGGAAGAGCTGGTCACACAGGCGCAGGTGGTCCTGCAGGGCAAGAGCCGTAATCTGATCATCAGAGAGCTGCAACGAACGAATCTGGACGTTAATTTAGCAGTGAACAATCTGCTGTCGCGTGATGACGAAGGCGGTGATGACACCGAAGAAGGAAGCGATAATTATGTGGCAGAGGATTTGATCTCACTACTGGACGGAGGTTTTCACGCGGACAATAGTGTAATCATTGACGCCGAAGCAATGTTCTCGGAGGATATGTTTGGGTTCTCGAACATTCGGAAGTAAGTTTTTTCTTTCCTGCGGGTGACTCAGAGTTGTAGGGGATTTCTGTTCCAATTCTTTTTATGCTGTCTTTTTGAGTTCGTATGATTTGTTAGATAATTCTCTTTTTTAAATAGCCTCAGACAAGAATGAATTCTGTTGGTCATTCTTCATTTGTTTAGCGAATTAGACAGTATTTTTAACATTCGAACTGTCAGCTTCTTTTATATTTGGAAGATAATTGAAAACATTTGCGAGAAGCTGACGTTTTTGAAATGATTGATGACGTCTAACGTATTGTAAATAACTGTATTCGAAGTATGTAATTAACTAATGTTTGTATAGAACCCGAATTGATTGGTGCTGGTAATAAGTGACGTCATCAGTCTGATCGAAATGTAATTTAGGCGTTTATCATTTGTTTGGGTATCCTGATTAGTTGTGTTTTGGGTTCAGTTCCTGTGTAAATTCACTGGTTTCGTGTTGCTGGTTCGATCAATCTGATGTTTTAAATACCTACCACTGCAATATCTGAGGGTTGGTCTTAGTAAAATTGTGGTTGTCATATAGCTATGCATTCATTGTAGATGGAATAGTCGGCATAATGATTTGGGAGCTCAACTGATTATATTGGTACAACTTCACTGAATATTATTATTTTTACGTTTCATCTTCGATTCATCAGTACTCGGCAACTTCGGCAACTCGGCAGTTCAATTTGAACCGCTAAGCAGACGTAAAGTTTCTGCTATTTACAGAACACTTTTTTTTTTGCAACGGAGTGCAATGTCTTTTCTGACGTGCCGAACGAAAACGTGTTTTCGACTATTTCTGGCCGATGCAGGTTTGGTCATTTAGGCGTTAGCCAAATTTTGTGCTAGGGCACATAACCGTTTTTATTATTTTTACGTTTCGTCTTTGACTCACCAGTGCAGAGCAGTTCAAATTGAACTGCTTAGTGCTAAACTCGGACATTTTCACCGAACATGTTTTGATTGCGAACTATTGGGGACAGTATAGCGTGATGGGTAAGTCGATGCCTTCACGCAGCCTACCTGGATTCGATTCCAAACCCCGCTCATAGGATCAGAAAGTTTTTCTAGCCAGAAGAGGTGAATGACCTTAAGGTTAAAATCTCTTTCTAAGCAGTTTGAAAAGGTTATTTTTGACCTCTATACTGTAATACAAATACGTTCTCCTAAAATACAGATAATTCACTGTTCATACAGACAGATATCGATTTTCGGTTTTGGTTTGATTTGGCAAGATGTTGGTGGGACTTTTTTTCGCCCACTTAAAAGCGTGAAGTTTTTTTTCAAAAATGTTTCCGAATGTAATCCTTGTAGCCAGCATAAGGTTAATTTGAAAAAAAGTTCATGTCATCGCATTATTTTTCCAAATAATTGTGAAAGATCATAAAAACATTCAGTTTTTCAAACGTTTTTTGAGTTTGGTAAATTTTTCAAATTTTTCAGCAAAAATATCCTGAAACCATCCTCGCGCATGGTACTTGGACGATGGCCTTAAATTAAATTAAAATTAGTTATCACTAAGGTAGAGAGGGTTCCAGATTACTGAGCAATATTCTAAAGTAGAACGAACGAGTGTACAGTATAGAGTCTTCAGGCAATAAATATCATTGAAGTGCTTAGTCATTCTAAATATGAATCCCAAACAGCGAGAAGCTTTCGCAACGATGTAGTTAATGTGCTGTTTGAATGATAACTACTCATCGAGAAAGACACCAAAATCTTTGACGCATGTCGATCTACTAATCATGAAGCTTTCAAGATAATATTCGAATTTGAACGGTAACTTTTTCCTTGTGAACGTAATGATTGACCACTTTTCGGGATTCACTATCATAATATTGGTTTTGCACCAATTCGCAAAGATTTCCAATTGCCGTTGAAGCCATGCCGCATCTTCTGAGCTTCAAATAATATAATAGATCTTGAGGTCATCAGCGAAAAAACTCGTGGTCCATTCAGACAAAGATTTACATCATTGAAGTACAGTAAAAAAATCAACGGGCCAAGATGACTCCCCTGTGGAATTCCAGACGTTGCGACAAATTCTTCGGAAACACAATCATCAATTTTGATAGTGAGACTTCGATTGCTGAGATATGATTGTATCCATTGAATGACGTTTGCACCAAAGCCTAGTCGATTTAATTTTGCAATTGTGATGTCCTGATTGATTTTATCGGAAGCGGAAGAGAGATCTGTATAGATAACGTCCGTCTGCAATCCTCGGACCATTAAAATTTTTCTGTATTTCAATGTCGTCAACTCTTTTCTGAAAGGCTCTCGTACATCCACAAGTCGGAAGACACAGCATCTCTCCAACGAACACACATTGAAAATCATTGCTCAGAGTGCATACTTTGATTACTGGTTAAAGTATGTAATAATATTAATTATCACTTAGATAACTCGTTCAGCTCACACCTTTGTAGGGCTATAAGGTGGGACCATCATCATCATCATCATGGCTAGTCGGTTCGACACCGATTCTTGTTTTGTGCGAGAGCTTTTCTTGAATGCGAACACACATTGAAAAGCATCACAGCGCATAAAATAAATCCACAGGGGGTCCACTTGCAGATTTGCACAATAACCTTCTCTACGGCCTTAACGAAATGCACAGAGAGTTCTAGTCGATTCAGTATTGATTGTTGTTTTGTGTGAGGGCTATTCTTAAATGCAAACACAAATTGCAAATTGAAGTGCGAAATCCCCGTCAAAATCGTGAACTAATTTATACGAAACTGTCGTCTCTATTAGAGAAAACCGTGATGATGGCTTGGAAAACGGGAAATTTGATCATCAATTATTTAAAATACACACTTTTATCTACGTGAATCAATACATAGAAGTATTTCCAAGCAAAGTGTAATGTTATAGAAAATCGTATCTAAATTGGTTGATCTGTAGCTGATGTTTAAAACCCGACAGTGCACTGTGTACGATTTTGTTTTTTGTATTTTAAATTCGCATCCCTTTACAGAATCAGGAATCACAAAATATTTGCTCATGTGGCACGAGGACGTTTATACCGTAGTTTATGCGGCGTAAAGGAATTCGAAGAAAGACGTTGCAGAACGCTCGAGGACAAATTTTAATATTGACTTCACGGAGCAAAGTGATCCTATCTTTCAAAACATCTGCTACCATTAAAGCACACGACAGCTCCCGTCTTACTTGCAGTGTGTCTAGATCAAACATCAGTCCATGGCTTTTATTGCCCGGTAGTTGATGAGGATTAGTCCAAGGTAAACAGCGAAGAGCGAATCGAACGAATTTACGTTGAATCGACTCGATGCTATCAACGCCATTAAGGTAGTGAGGGTTCCAATAAAACTGAACAATATTCCAGAGTATAGCGAACGAGTGAACAGTATAAAGATTTCATGCAGTAAACATTCGTATATTCCTTATCACGAATCCAAGACAACAAGAAGCTTTAGTTGGTATGTCTCTAAGCTGCGAATAACATGGTAGATCCGGTCCAGAGAAAAATTAACGTCGGTAAAATACTACAAGAAGATCAATGGGCCGAGATTGCTCCCCTGCGGAATTCCAGATGTTGCAAAAAATTCTTTCGAAACTAAATCGCCAATTTTAATCACAAGGTGACGATTCTTGAGATATGATTGTATCCGTCGAAGGACGTTTGTACCAAAACCATGTCGATCAAGTTTTGCTATAGTGATTTCATGATTAATTTTATCACAGACGGAGGAAAGATCAGTGTAGATGAGGTCAGTTTGAAAACTGTTTGACTTGACGTTTATCACGTAAGATTTAAAGGATAAGAGATTGGTGACTTTGGAACGCTTAGGCCTAAACCTGTGTCGGGAATCGTCGATATACTGCTTGCAATGATTGAAAATTGGAATCAGTATTACGTTTTCGAATGGCTTGTGGATAGCGATGTAGTTTGTTTATATTTTCTAAGTTGGGGAATACTCTCGAAGCTAGTGACATTCTCAATAAACGGCAAAGAATGCGATCTCGACGCGTCATGCAGTTCTAAGGTATTTGGCATCAAGCAAAAATGTTCGGTTTTGGTAATTTCATGTTTCTTCTATGGCGATATTTCAAAACCGAAAATTTTCAAACTTGTTTTTATCGTCGGGGGGCACCTATTACCCATATCCGATTTAGCTAAAATTTTGCGTAGGGATTTTTTTTTGAGGTGCTTAAACTTTTGAGCACTACCGCTTTACGGAATTAGAGATAAGCCCAAAATATTGGCACCGTAAACGCATAAAAAGTCAAAACAATTTTTCTGCTTTACATAAACAAACTTTGAAAGTAACATAAGTTGGTTAAACCATTATGTTTTCTAAATGGATTTTCCAAATCCAGATTATTCATTTACCTCGAACATTCTAAAAAACATATTGCTTTAGTTATATGCACTTGTAATGTTGTAAACACTTCTTTTTGCCTTTCTCATATAGAGAGGTTATGCAATCACTGTGAAAACCGACTTTTGAACCGAGGCCCGCAGTTCGTCGAGTACGCAAAAAGTCGGTGTGTGTGTGTTTATGTAACTTATTTTTGTACTAACTATTCACGAAGATGGCTGGACCGATTTTCACTGACCCAACCTAGGTTCAAATGAAAGTCTTGTGGTTCCATATAAAATTCCTGAATTTTGTTCGGATCTGACTTTGGGTTCCGGAGTAAAATGTGCAAAAAATGAAAATATGAGTAGGGGAGACCGGGGCTAGTTGACCGAGTTTCGCTTTCGGAATTTCTGTACTCTTTCTGGTTAGACATTTTGATAAACCCTTTGCTCTGAACTTTTGAGAACACGTGTGATTTTTTCATCTCTGTGTGAAAATCTGGAAAATAGTTATTAACAATCAAATGCGGAGAAAAAAATCGGCCAACTAACCCCGAGTTTGAAAAAATATATGAAACACATCAATTGTATCAATTAACGTTTTCATTAGGTAAAAAAGTCTGTATGCATCATTTTTACTATGTAAGTACGTGAAAAAACTCCCCTTCTCGGTTTTTGAGTCTCTTTAACTATTCTGGAATTAGTTTCGGCAGCATTGGTGAACTTTTTCAGTTTCCCTTCTACCTTTTCCTCCACCAGTGTTCGCGTTTACGCTGGGTTTCATTTTTTTACACCTCCTATGCTGCGTTTGTTAGAGAATTGTTAAAATTTTGAATTAATTCGGGATTCACGACTTTGACGCTCCTCCGAATGAGTCTTGGGGAGAGGTCTGTTATTTTCAGGATGGATTACATCTGCAGCAGATTCTATATTGATGGACGAGTTTTGTTCCGGGTTAGGTCAATCTGCGAGAAATCCTGTTAGGAACTCTAAATGCGAAAAGTTTTTATGGCATTTGAATCATAAAATATTGGAATCATATTTTCTATTGAAAATTTCCAATTTTTATTGATGCTAATCTCTTATTTCTATTTGTGAATGATTTTAATTCATTTCCATTACTTATTTCTCATGTATATTTTTCCTAATAAGCATAATTATAAACATACAATCCAATTCCGTCCAAAAAGGATAACATTTCACGAATATCCAAGTGCACTTTAAGCTAAAATTTCAACTCGGTCAACCAACCCCGCACAAAACTCGGCCAACCTGCCCCCAATGAATGTTTTCGAGAACAATCACGATTAACAAAAATGAAAGTAAGGGAATACTGAAAACCAATATGCCATTTGGTAAAGTTTTGAATATGGTACTACGTTTTTGGAAACCAAATATAAATTGATCCACGTAACACGTATTACATTATAAAAACAGAAATTTTCTCACCAGTACCGAAAAAAGAAAACACGTGCTCCTGCACAAACGATAACGAAGAAACACCTAAAATTACGTCGGTACGTGGGTGACCTAATGCTCCACCAAAATCATTACAGATGTCGCCACTGCGCATAATAGCCTTTTCAGGAAGGCAACTCTGTCAATCGGTCGTTCGGCCAACTAGCCCCGGTCTCCCCTACTAACCTTTCTTGGAGATGATTCAACCGATTTCCACAAAGTCAGATTCAAATGAAAGGTGTTTTGGTCCCATAAATTTATTTTTTTAAATTTTATTTTGATTCGACTTCCGGTTCCGGAATTACAGGGTGATTAATGTAAAAATTACAATTTTAAATTACTCATTTTTCTCAGAGATGGCATGACCGATTTCCACAAACTTAGATTCGAATGAATGGTCCCATACAAAACTTTTATTTCGATGCGACTTCCAGTTTCAGAATGATAGGGTAAAGTATGTTAAAAATTTTATACCATCACTTGAAGAGGTGAAAAAAAACGGGTAACGAATTCTAAACTGGCCTCAAAACTATCTCAATCAGTAGTTATTATCAATAGACTGCCAAACAAACCGACTGCGGCTTTCCTGATTTCCGGTTTCTGATTCCGAAGGAAATCATATTCATCATATTTTCCTAAATGGATCTCACTGACTTTTCTCAGCGATGGTTTCACCGATTTTCACAATTTTCAACTTAGTTTCAAATGAAAGGTCCTTAGGTCTCATACGAAATTTCTGAATTTCATACGGATCCGACTTCCGGTTCCGGAATTGTAGGGTAAAGCGTGTTCAAAATTGTATACCATCACTTGAAGGGTTGAAAAAATATCTAAACTGGCCTCAAAATCACTCCAATCGGTAGTCATTATCAGTCGACCAAACAAACCGATTCCGTTTCTGACTTTCTCATATAGGAAGGCTATACAACCACTGTGAAAACCGACTTTTGAACTGAATGTCATATACCATTCGACTCAGCTCAACGAACTGAGCAAATGTCTGTATGTGTGTTGTTTTGGTTCCGGAATTATAAGGCAATATGTGCAAATCTATGTGAAAATGCGCACTCAATTTTCTCTGAAATTTCTTAACCTATTTTTACAAACTAAGATGCAAATGGATGGTCTTGAAATTCTTTAAAAAATCCCCTTAAAATTCCGAACGCATCGGTAATAGTGAAGAAAAGCTCCAAAAACGGCACTCACTCTCAGCAACGGGTAATCCGATTTTCACAAATCATGATTCAATTAAAGCTCTCATTGTCTTGAAAGATACTGTGCAATTTCATCCAGATCCGACTTCCGGTTCCGAAATTATGGGACAATGAGTAACAAAACTTTCAAACTGTCATACTAAAATACACTAAGGTCTTTTTTTATGCGACTTTTTTATGCGAATTTTCAGAGTTATGCGGTTTTTTATGCGAAGTTTCAGAGTTATGCGTTTTTTTTGTGTGCGAATTTTTAGAGTTATGGAGTTTCCTTTCATGCGGTTTTTTATGAGAAATTTCAGAGTTATGTGTTTTTTTATGCGAATTTTCAGAGTTATGCGGTTTTTTTATGCGGTACGTAAACTCGCATAAAAAAAGACTTCAGTGTAATTCACAATCGGTACGCATCGGTACGTACGGAAGAACAAGAAAACGCCACCGTCTAGCACACAGCGTGCTTTGTTCAATTTTGTATAGCGTGTAGGGTTGTCACATTTAAATCATAAAGGCATCATTACACCACTGGGTGGATATCCAAATAATATATGCATTCTTAACTTGTTAGCGTGTTCAAATGCGGCGTACGATTTTTGTAGAAACGTTGGACGAAAGCAATATTCAAAAAGAAAAAAAAAAGTTTTTGAAGACTTCGAGCTCCATTTTAAAGATTTTGACTATTATTTCCGGTATTTCCGAAAACTGGATACCGATATTTTGAAATTCGGATCATTTAATATCAGATAATGTGAACTACAAACCGAAACATTTTAGGCCCAATTTAAAAGAATTTCCAAATTTTCTGCACCTTCTATTTAAATAGTGGTTTGAAATAAATGACGGGTCCAGTGTAACCAAAAAACAGTTCTTATAACCATAAACTAATATGACCTACAAATTGGGGAACAGTTTTGAGCCCAACTTAGAAGATTGTTTTCATTTTTTTTGGTGCATATCATCCTGTAATTCCGGAACCGGAAGTCGATTCCAAATGAAATTTAGGAACTTTGTAAAAGCCTATAAAACCGTTCATTTAAATTTAAGTCTCATTTATTTATTTATTTACAATCAACAGACACAATTTGGTCCTAATGATAATTCCTAATAATATTCAGAAAATTTGTACGTATTCTGCTTCGTGACACATTAAAATCATACCCAGATGAAACGCGGTTGAACGATCTCTGTAAACCAATAATAGAACCGTTTGCGCCATAGTTGGTACGTCGTATAGGAAGTCGAAGAAAAGCACTGTTGCGGAGAGCTCTGGGTCGCACATTAATATTAATTTCGTTGAGCAAAACGGGACAGTCGATCCTACCGTTGAATATATCTGCTATTATCAAAGCGCGTGATAATTCTCGTCGCACTTGTAATGTGTCGAGACCCATTAATAACCCGCGACTTTCATAACTAGGTAGTTGATGAGGATCGGTCCACGGCAATCGACGAAGAGCGAAGCGAACGAATCTACGCTGTATTCCCTCAATTCTATGAGCACCGTTCAGGTAGCATGGGTTCCAAACTGCCGAGCAATATTCGAGAGTTGAACGAACAAGCGAGCAGTAAAGCGATTTTAGACAGTGTATGTCTGTGAAGTGCTTAGTTATTCTCATTAAGAATCCTAAGCTACGGGAAGCTTTAGCTACAATGTAACTGATGTGATGCTTGAATGTAAGTTGCTCATCGAGATGGACGCCAAGATCCTTAACGCTAGTAGATCTTCCAATCGAGGATCCATCCAGAAAGTATTCGACATGCAATGGCATTTTTCTCCTCGTGAACGTAATGGCCGAGCATTTGTCTGGATTTACAATCATACGGTTAACTTTACACCAATCTGCGAAGATTACCAATTGCCGCTGGAGAAAGGCTACGTCTTCTAAGTTGCGGATGATGTGATAGATCTTGACATCATCAGCAAACGATAAGCGAGGACCTTCCAAGGCAAAATTGACATCATTGAAGTACAGTAAAAATATTAACGGTCCTAGATGACTACCCTGTGGTATTCCGGATGATGCGAGGAACTCTCCGGAAGTATGATCGTCAATTTTAACTGCTAAACGACGATTCCTAAGATACGACTGCAACCAACGAAGAATGTTCGAACTGAATCCAAGTCTGTCCAACTTAGCAACCGTGATGTCGTGGTTGATTATATCGAAAGCGGAGGAAAGATCTGTGTAGATAACGTCCGTTTGTAAACCGTTAGACATTGCATCAAACACATAAGACAAAAACGATAGTAAGTTTGTGGTTGTTGAGCGGTTAGGCATGAAACCGTGTTGAGTATCGACGATATATTGCTTGCAGTGATTGAAAATTGGTGTCAGTATAACCTTTTCGAACAGCTTTGGTATAGCGCTAAGGGAAGTGATACCGCGGTAGTTGTTTATATCCTTTTTATCGCCTTTCTTGTGGACTGGGAACATAAAGGAAGCTTTCCATAAATTGGGGAAAACTTCTGTAGCGAGAGACATTCGAAACAGTTTGCAGAGGGGAGCGATTACTCCACGCGAGCACTTTTTAAGAATAACTGCCGGTATTCCATCGGGGCCTGGAGAATTTGAGGCTTTCATTCCTACAATTGCCGTCCGTATTGAGTCTTCGTCAATATTGATGCAGTTCAATGAGTTATTAGACAGGGGAACGTTAAGTGCTGCGGCAGCAATTTGCTGCTGAGTCAGGATTTCATTTGAAAAAACCCTAGAAAACTTTTCCGCAAACATCTGGCAGATTTCCTGTGTGCACGAACCAGTACGATCTCCAAAGCTCATTGACGAGGGCAACCTAAATTCTTTCCTTTGCTCATTCACATGTTTCCAGAAATACCTTGGATTTGATTTCAGTTTTCGTTGTACGTTGTTCAAGTAGTTGGCATGGCAGCGCTTAACGGTTTTCTTGTACAACTGATTTATCTGCACGTAGTGATTACGCAGGGAAAATCCTCCATGTTTAGAATACCTCTTTAGAGCGGCTCTTTTGGTCGTTTTCAGATGTCTCGCTTCCGCAGTCAGCCATGGTGGATGCCGGGTCTGCCGTCTCGATCGTTTCGGTACATAGTAGTCGATTGCGTAGCTCATAACATTAGAAAACGTCTGCACAGCAGCATTGACATCATCGTTGTCGAGAACTTCATCCCAGTCGATTTGCGTCAAGAAGTCGGTCATATTGGTGTAGTCGGTTCTACTAAAATTATAGCAGATGATGTCCGTTGGAATGCAGGCGTTCTGTAAGCGATTTGAATCGAGCACAATATGTAGTGGAGGATGATGACGAACGGAATTGACCAGAGGGAACGGTGAAGCACTAATCTTTGGTGCAACATCTTCTCTACTTGAAAAGCAAAGATCCAACATCCGGTTATTTTCATTAACGACAGGATTCGACTGTCGAAGAAGGTTGAGGTTGTAGCCGTCGAGCATGGTTGTAATGCCAATGTGGAAAGTGGAGAGCGCCGGATCAGGAAAGAAGAAACCACCGGAACTTGTTTGCCATTTTATGCTGGAAAAGTTGAAGTCTCCCACAATCAAGATTTCATCTACGGGTAGTACATGAGTGGAAGTAATTTCTTGCAACGACTGTATGTGTGCATCGATTAGCGGTAGATCGCGGCATCGGTCCGGAGGAAGATATATCACACAAAGGTAGAGGGAAAAATTGACCAGTTTCAAACGCACCCAAACCTGCTCCACGCATTTACCAGATGCGGTTTCGATCAGTTGCGCCTTCAAACGACGATGCACTGCGATAAGCACCCCGCCTCCAATAGTTTTTGAGTTATTTAAGGGGCTGCGATCGGTACGGAAGACTTCGTAGTTGGATCCAAAACCTTGAACGGAGAGCGTACAATCACTGAGCCAGGTCTCCGAAAGAGCGATGATGTCGAAGCAATCATCCGAACAAGCCAGCAAATAGTCGGTGATGTGCATGTTCATGCCTCCAACGTTCTGGTAGTACAAGTGCAGCGGTTGACTAGATTGATCGTGCGATGGATAACTGCAAACGACGGGAAGTGAATCAACGCCTGAATCGTTTGAGACTGAATTGTACTTGCCGTCTGAGATGGTTTGGAAGACCCCTTCCGCGTTCCCACTCACAGGGCCGGGACGACTGATGACCGCTGGCTGCAATAGCTCGACTGTGGGGAACGTATCAGGGGCTTCCATGGTGCGAACATCTGTGCATCCCGGTATCCGATTCAAAGCGAGAGGAGGACATCTATAAGTGCGAGAGAGATCAGCACTTGGAAAGGACGGAATATGCAAATACTTGCCGAGATGAGACATTTGGAAGACTCTTTCACCACACCCACGCACAGGACCAGGACGACTGGAGAACGCTGGCTGCTGTGGCACGACTGTGGCGGGGGGTTCGAGAGCTTCCAAAATATCAACTTCAGTGCGTCCCGGTGTGGTTCCATTGTACTCTCATAACGTTTGCCGGGGCGGTGTTCTCATCAAACGGAGCGGGCTGGGTGTTACTTCGTCTACATTCATAACGGTGCTGCATCCATTTTCGTCGGGAATCGGTGGAGAAATATCGATTGGAGGATACCAGATGTTTTGCTTTTTGTTGTCTTCGAACTCGCGAAACAAAACACCTTGTGGCCAGGTGTCGGGATTAAGAGCCGCTTCCCGAAATTTGGGCAGTATCCCAACTTTGAAGGAGACAAAGTTCAGAGTATTTACGTCGACATCTCTTTTCACCAGCGGGATGACCGTGACATCTTCGCTGCACTCTAAACCATCTTTTGTTAGCTGCGAAACCATCTCCTTACTAACGCTGGGGTGGAAACGTGACAAGTAAATCCATACGAGGGAGCAGGGCGTTGGAACTGTGGCGATATTACAGTTATCCGATGGTTTCCGGCAACCTTCCAAGGTTTTACTTGGCTCAGAACTATCTTCCCGACGACGCTTCGCATTGGGACCAAATCCGTCGGGCTTCGGCGGCAGCGGCGACGAAACAGGCACTTTGCGCGAGAGACGAGATATTTGCTGGCTATTCTTTTTAATTTCGGCCTTCAGCTCAGCAAAAATCGATTCTGTTCTCTCTGCGATAGATGCAAATGCGCTTCCAAACGAAGAAACCGAGTCGCGGAAACGAGCAAGTTTGATCAGTTTACAACACTCATCGCATATCCAAAACAGGTTGGGATTTTCGTCCAAAACTTTCAGAAACGGCTTGTTGAGTTTTGCGCATTTCATATGTACCAAATGATGGCAAAAACCTGAACACTCAACAAAATCTTCCTCCGATTTTACAGTTTTGGCACAACGATCACAAGCATTAGCCATAGTGAACAAATCTCAGGATGCCAACAGTGAAATTCAGATGGCGCTTCGGTCGGGTAAGAGAGAGCGTGAAACTGAGTATCTTGATAAAACGATATCTTCGATAGGCTCATTCAAATCGGTTCATCAATTTTTGAGGAAATTAAGTGATATTATTTTCACTTTTTTGTGCCCATCATTCTGTAACTCTGGAACCGGAAGTCGCATCCAAATGAATTTCATTCCGTATTCGTTATTCCAGTGGGACATCTTCGTGATAAAATGCAAGATAGGTACGTCTTCATTACCAATTCCAGCAACACGAAACCTGCGAACCTCTCTTTCGTCCCTTCCCCGATATCATTTTCATTATTTTCATTTCGCTTTCATTAACTAACAAATTATCAAATTGTTTCAATTTCTGAAACAAGTTTGATGTTATACAGTCGTGCTCGTAGTGAACGAAATCAGAACAGCTCCTCGTCGGCCGGTGGCTCCGGCAATGGTTCCGCTGGCGGAGGTGGAGGTGGAGGAGGAGGAGGCGGCGGAGGCGGAGGTGGAAGCAGTGGTGCAGTTGCGGGCGGTGGAACATCCGGGGTCAGCGCTGGCGGTGCTGCAGCAAGTGGAACCGAACAAGCTAACACTGGATCAGTACGTCAGAGTAGCGGCGGTACATCTGCGGTAAATGTTTCCGGTGGCAACGGAACAGGCGGTGTATCGGCTGTCGGTGTAGCCGGGACTGCCGGTGTTGCCAGCAGTGGAAGCGGTGCTGGTGTTGCCGGCGGTTTAAGCAGTGCCGACCGGGAAGGATTCGGACGCTGGCGAGATCGACAGTATTTCGGACCGCGTCGTTGGTTTCAAAGTGGCCGAGAGGACGGATGGGACAAAGAAAGTGGTGAGTGCTGCGGGATAGTACGGGGGGAATCGGAAAGGTTGAACGTGTTGCAAGAGCAGACGCTATTGTTGAGCTGGTTCTCAGTACGGATCATACAAGAAGACGTCCATGACAAATGAAAACAGATCACTCGTGTACGATGTCCCCCGATACAAAAACCGTCACCGTATTTACCAAGTACAGCATTTACTATACTTCTAATAGTTAAACTTTACTATACTTTAGATCCAAAAAAGAAAGAATATTCATCTGGCTACCCGTTGTGGGTCTCGGATGAGCTGGAAGCGTGGCCAGAGAAGGAGCAACCGATTCGGTTCACCGAAATTGCTTCCCTGTATACGGAATTCATCGGGGTAACCAGCAAGGGTGAGCTCCACCAGTGGCGTTGGGCTGATGTGGAACCATACCGGAGTAGCGAGTCCAACAACATCTTTCATCCGAAAACGGTCCCGTTGAATCTGTTGTACGAGAAAGTAACGCACATCTCGGCGACATCGATCCGTTGTTCGGTGTCTACCGAGAGTGGTCGGATTGCTACTTGGATGGATGAACTGCTGGGTTATGCGGGAAACAAATTGGAACACGTAGCGACAAGCTACCCGGAGTTTGCTCTGGATAAGATTGTCTCACTGCACACCTGCACGCTGTACACGGTAGCAAGAACGGAAAGTGGTGAATTGTTTTGGTGGGGTGTTTTGCCTTTCGGTCAGCGCAAGCGTCTCTGGGACAAGTATAAAGCAAAAGCTAAGAAACCTGTTCGACCAAGCGTAAACGCACCGGAAGTGACTGTGGGTGCTCAAGTGTGTATGAAGAACAGTCCCATGTATCAGCACGGTGCAATCGGATTCACGATATCGAACGGTGTCCCGAAGGTTGGTCAACTGTTGAACGCAGCCTGGGATTTGACCAACATCTGTCGGTTCAAGTTGCTTTCAATGTCTACACTTTCACAACAGTTGGGCCTAGTGTCTGGGCCAATCCCGGTCAGTTCCAATAGTGGAATTATCGCTCAACCGGTGGAAACAAAGGAAAAACCACCCAGCACCGGGAGCGGTAGTAGCACAAAGCAAAGCTCCGGTGGTAACAATAAGGAAACGGCCGACCGAATGGATATGCCACCACCACCGTCGCCGGCGTCCAGTACCTGTAGCGATACGGGCAGTGTAAGCAACTCGCACAAACGACAGAAACGAATGGCTCCGAAGGAGGAACCCGACCCGAAGAAAGACGAAGAGCAGTGGCTTTTGAAGTAAGTAGACTGTGATCGGTTACATACTGACATTTCGCCGACAGTCATTTGGCATAACACTGGGAAGACAAGAACAAGGCACTTTGTTTGTCCTTGTCATCGCTGAGTTTTGCCGTATTAGCCTGTAAATAACTTTCGGTTAAACTGTTTTTTCTGTTTTCACAGGGATGTCATCTTCGTGGAAGACGTTCGTTCGGTTCCGATCGGACGAGTGCTGAAAGTGGACGGTGACTACGCGGCTGTAAAGTTTCCCCCGTTGCTTTCGGCTGGCAGCGGAGCCGGCAGTTCGTCCGGTGGGGGAGTCGCTAGCAGTGGCAGTAACTCGAAGGATAAATTTGACGATACAATCGAAGCGTGGCAGGATTGCCGTTTACTGCGAAAAGATGACCTACAGGTGATAAAATCGGCTACGACCTCTCGGGTGCCGGATTGTTTCCAGAAGATTCCGAGAAGAATTGTGCTAAATCCGCACCTACCGAGTGGAGAATCGGGATCCCAACTGTTGACGATTGCCGTGGATTCCAAGGGTATTCATGCGATTATGAAAACCGGCACGAAGCTGCACTATTGTCTGTTTAATTTGAACACCGGTCGTCAGGAGCAGGACAGCGTATTTCCAACGGACATTTCCTCATTTCTGGGTGCTTCGGCACAGAATGTGTCACTGACCTGTGCTGGTGATTGTTCGGATAGCGTCCTGTTGTTACGAGACGGAAATAATACCATCTATCCGATGGCGAAGGATTGCGTGGATGCCATTCGGGATCCAAGTTGGTTGGATTTGCCACCGATCAAGTGCATAGCAGCTGCATCATTGACACTTCCATCCGTGGGAGTGAATCTGAAGTCCCAGGTAGCGTTGGTTGTGCTGGCACCCGAACAGCAGCAGTTAATGTCCCGGATTTTACGATGTGACATCGAAGGCGTCCGTCACGTTTTAACGCAGCTGGGCGATGAATTGAAGAGTCAGCTAGTATCGGTTATATCGGAGCATACCGATAGGAACAGAAACATTATTCATGCGTGTATTAGCATATGCTCTCCGACTTCCAACAAAGACTCGGATCAGGATCTGCTAGCTCCGGGTGCCTCCAGTTCCGGGACCACCAACAGTGCTTCGGGAGGTCCGGGCTCGAATACAGCTGGATTGGAGTGCATAAACGTGATAACGAATACCATGATGGGAAATCGTCCGGTCAGCATAAGAGAAATAATGCGTCGTAGTGTTAATCGTGAAATTGACACCTCAAACTCTAACAGTGCTCCTCTGCCACCCGGAAGTGATGAGGCACCGGGTGGATCAATGCCGGTGGTTTATTGGCCTCCCGAATATGACCCTACCAGTGGCGATGAAGATAGTATGAGTGGTTTAAATGCACCGCAATCTCACAAAGGTCTTAACGAAATCTACATTTCCGATCCCAACGAACGTCGGGCGAATGCACTGCAAATTGTACAACTTCTTTGCGAAAGTTCGGTGCTTCAGCCATACCTGAGACAACTTCTGTGCGCAAAAGACGCCCAAGGACAGACGCCGTTTATGCTGGCCGTCACGTGCCGTGCCTATCAAGCGGGAATCATTGTGTTTAATGCTATCCTTAAAATCGCCAACGGAGATGCCAGTCTGCGTGATTCTATGATCTTTCCACCGGGAAGTGCTCCCGATCAGTCACCGCTGGGAACTCTCTGCTGCAACGATACGTGTTCGTTTACGTGGACCGGAGCCGATCACATCAATCAGGACATCTTCGAGTGTCGCACTTGTGGGCTGACGGGATCTCTGTGCTGTTGCACGGAATGTGCCAAGGTTTGCCACAAGGGTCACGACTGCAAACTAAAGCGAACTTCTCCGACGGCGTACTGCGACTGCTGGGAAAAATGCAAATGTAAAGCGTTGATTGCTGGTAATCAAACGAAACGCTACGAACTGTTGTGCAAAATGGCCACCGATACGGATCTCGTCACGAAATTTAATTCTCGTGGCGAATCTATTCTGCTATTTCTGATCCAAACCGTCGGTCGTCAGATGGTCGAACAGCGTCAGTATCGTGCCACTTCCCGGGTGAGAAATTCCGGAAACGTTAGAAAAACACCATCGCTGGAGGCCGACAGCGATATGCCGGAACATGATTTAGAACCACCACGCTTCGCTAGGAAAGCACTGGATCGATTGTTGAATGACTGGCCGGCGGTACGTTCGATGATTATGACGGGAGCTGAGCTGGAAAAACCCATCGTGCCGAATCCGGCACAACCGTTCTACGACGACGACAATCAGCAAGTCTATCTACAATCGCAAAGTGGCACAACACTGCTGGATAAATTCACTCATAGTCTAATTGTAAGATGCAGTAATGATCCGCTGGAAAAACTCCTAGTTACTTTGGTAAATGAACTGCAAAACGAAACCATACCGAGTCGGATCGAGGAAGCCCAAAAGGTAGCCCGGCGATTCGTACGCTCGGTTGCACGCGTATTTGTGATATTCAGCATCGAACGTTTCCACAATCCGGAGAAGACTAGAAATTCTACGACCCAAGCGAAACATTTGCAGGCCTACCGGAGAGTTTTTACGACACTGTTCAAGTTTGCCATCGAAGAGCTAATTGAAATTTCCGATGCGTTGATAACTCCGGTGCGGCTGGGAGTGGTCAAACCAACGGCTCCCTTCTCGTTGTCATCCAGCAGCGTTGATGTGAGTGATCATTATTTTATTTTAGAAAACGTTCATTCGTAATTTTTCTTTTTTTAGAGTACGGATGATCTGTTCTCGGTAGAACCACTGGCACCGCCGACAAATCGAAGTTCGAACATTGTCGATATTAGTGCCGGCAGTGCCCGCGGAGAACCGGCCGAAGGTGAGCGGAACTCCAATTCTGGGTTCATGTCTCGTATCAACCTACGTCTGCGTGATATCGAAGATAACAACGATGCGGATGCAATGGTTCAGGACGACGGAGAAACGTCGGAACAGGAAGAGATGTCCGAACGGGAACAACCGCCTCCGAGAAGAAGTTCCGGTGTTCGTGCGGTTGCCAGTTCAGCCGCTATCAGTGCCACCGAGGAGGAATCACAGGATCCGTTGAGAAACGAAGATGTAGCGCAAGGGGAAAGCGATACCGAGTTCAATTTCCACGAAGCCGAAACCGAATCGGACTCGGACGATAATCAGAGCACACAGGACGCGCAGCGAAGTGTGCAAACCGGAGCAACGGCGGGATCGGACACAGGTGACGATCTGAGTGGGGTGAACGTTTCAAACGGAAGTTAAATTTTGCTACAACTTTTAGGTCTGGCAATGCTGTTCGACAACGAAGATGACTCAGGCGATTCGAGCCAACCGGATGACGAAGGATCGGAGGATGGTGAGAGCGATGATCATTCGCACGAAGATTTCAGTTTAGGCGATGAACAACTGGAGCGTAGACAAACTACCAGCGGTAATCAGCGTACGAATTTGGCTCCTCAATCGATGCAGTGGGCTATCCGTAGTCGGGATACGGCTGGACCGGAGCGTGTTCGCCTAACTACTGGAGGATCCAATTTGGTTTTCATCGATCCTAATGCCTTGAGACGAACTACGACGGCCAGTGCTGCTGTTACCGCAGCGCAGCAACAGGAATCACCCACAATGACAACTACCGCTAGTGCGTTGGCACGTGCTTTCGGAATTGTCTTGAGACAAATTTCAGATTTGATCGGTATGCTGCCGACTAGCTTTACGGGTGCGTCGTCCGCGTTGGATGTTACTCATCAGGAGGCAGTTCAATTGCAAGTAAGGATTGACATTTGACGTTTTGATTGGGTTCAGTTATTTATTATCTTTCACTCAGATGTACGTTGAGAAACGGCTCAGACCTACTTGGGAGTGGATTCTAACCGTTATGGAGGCTACAGAAGCTCAGCTTCGGTTCGGTGCTTCGTTAACGGATTCTACGGATTCGACTCATCCACTACACCCGTTGAATACACCGAGTTCATCGAACAATAATAACAACACATCCAGCGGTATTATGACCGGAGTGGTTGGTAAGTGTTTCGTTTTTGGTACATCGTGAATGACAGTTAGTAACAATGGATTTTCTCATTTTCAGCACGCAGTAGAAATCGAGCTGCCATCAGTACTTTAGGTGCAACCACCGCTCGAAGTCTCGGATTCAGTGACAACAGTAACAACGAGCGCAGCACGCGAGATGGTAAGTTTACCGTATATGCATAAATTTTCTTTCGTGAATACACACACGTCTCCGAAACAAGTGAGAGCTAGTTCTAGATTTTAAAGAAACTCGATTTCAATCCCCATCTATTAAAATTCCTGCTTTGCAACCGCACGCATATGCTTCTCGGATGCATCCAGTGAACGAAAAGCTTCGTGCTGTTGACAACTTATAAACTGCTAACGCACTGATGAGTCGAAAACGAAACGTAAAACTAGAATCTTTTTCGTAAAAATAGAACTTTTCTTTTAGAATAATTCACATCGTGTGTAGTTCTTAGGACGAGTTATTTTATTGCATTACTCGATACCTGCAAAAAAAACCTTTTGGAAGATTTGCATCGTGTGTCGTTCGCACACAATTTCAGCGTTGTTACGGCTGCGCATTTTTGTACAGGTTTGAGTGGGGTGGTACGGGTTTCGAGCGGCTTATGAAATTTCAGGAATAGAATATTTCTGTTGCAAATTTTAAACACGTGTCGAGATTAGAGATGGAACTTTTTGGCATAAGAAAGTTTTGAGGACTGAGTGGAATAATTCTAGACTTCAAAGAATAAAAGTTTCAATAAGTGAAACGAAGTTGAACTTCTTACCATCTGATATGTAATTATTTCGCATTAACGCAAAACGTATCCGGGTTCTTGGTTCTCCCTACATTGTTGAGTATGTGTATGGGGAGCAAAAATTGAAGGATATTCTATCATTTCTTACCTAATGTGATGGAGAGCTCTAGTCAGAGGGAGTTAATTAATCCTTTCTGTATTGACTATATCGATAATGATTGGGTCTTTTCGGCAAGCATTAACTGAGAGAGACGAAAGACATGAAATGAAAAGACGGATAGGTATTCTAGATTGAATCAGTTATAAATTCAGAACGGAAAAGATAGCTTAGACAGGCTCATATAAGTATGCTCGAAAGAAAGCCGACAGACACGTGACACGACCATACTTGAACACTCGAATTCATTGTTCGACTCCCTCTAGTAGAAGGTAAAATAGAATTCATTTCTTTCTTCTTTTTTTTTTTTTTTTTTTCAATAGTATAATATATATTTTCAGGCACACTGCTTAAGCTCTAAGATGCCAAGGGTATTTCCTAATCTTAATTAACGACTAACTTAAAACTAGAATAGTATTATTAGATTATGTCGTCTAGAATTTTTGAAAAAAGCTTTTAGCTGGTATTCGGCAGGTGTCGGTGAATTGAATATTGCATGAATTCCAAATGGTGCTATATATGGCCGCTTCCTTTCGGTTCGTGTGGGTCCGCGGGAAACACCCCCAGGCTACGAAGGCCCGGCGGGTGGCCCGCATGCTGGTCATCGTTTGGAGCGTAGGACCGTAGGCGGTGATGGTGATGTTACGAAGAGATGAGAAAATAAAAAAAGTAAATATTGTGAAAACCGAGGTAAATAGGGGGTATGGAAACAAAATGTCTGAAAACTACAGAGATCTAATTAGTTGCCATCGAGATGGTGAAGAGACATGGAAGGGGGGAACGAAAAGTTAGTGACAAAAAAAGATCTTGTTAGTTCCAATGAAGATGGTGGACAGGGACGGTGATCGAGAGAATCGAGCGGATGTTAGTGTCGAACCTGTAGGTGGAGATTATACTTTCTGAGCGAGGTATAACAGATTACACTTGGATATTAATGTGTTTGAGGTACTGGTATATAAGAAGCGAAGCATATAAGAGATATCCCGACTAGCCAACACATCTCGGACCGGAACTTCAGGTGGTCTACCTCGGGCCCTTAGGGAGTCCTTTAATAAAGACCTGGCGTCACGATACTCCGTACACGTCCATACGACATGCTCGATGTCCTGATAACCGTCACCACAAGCGCAGAGACCGCTCTCCACGATTCCAATACGCCGGAGGTGCGCGTTGAAGGTGTAATGGTTTGACATGAGCCGAGACATCACACGAATGAAGTCACGACTCACGTTCATCCCCCTGAACCAAGGTTTCGTCGATACCCTAGGGATAATGGAATGCAGCCATCGTCCCAGTTCGCCATTGCTCCATGAAGTTTGCCAACTTTCGAGAGTTTTCTGACGAGAGATACTGAAAAATTCATTGAAGCAGATTGGTCTTTCATAAATATCACCTTCTAATGCGCCCACCTTAGCCAATGAGTCTGCCTTTTCATTGCCCGGAATGGAACAATGCGAAGGGACCCAGACTAACGATATTAAATAAGACCGTTCAGATAAAGTTCTCAAATGTTCCCGTATTTTCCCCAGGAAATATGGGGGATACTTTCCTGACTTCATTGCCCGGAGAGCTTCTATTGAGCTTAGACTGTCCGTGACAATGAAGTAATGGTCTTTGGGCAAGGTTTCAATGATCTCGAGGGTGTACTGAATAGCAGCTAATTCTGCGACGTAGACTGAAGCCGGATCACTGAGTTTGTACGAAGCGGTGATGTTCTGATTGAAGATTCCGAAGCCTGTGGACCTGTTGATGTTTGATCCGTCAGTGTAAAACATCTTTTCACAGTTGACTGTTCTAAATTTATTATAAAAAATATTTGGGGCCACTTGAGGGCGCACGTGGTCCGGAATTCCACGAATTTCTTCTCTCATGGATGTGTCGAAAAACACAGTAGAATTAGTAGTATCCAAGAAATGAGCACGGTTGGAAACAAACGAAGAAGGATTAATATTCTGAGCCATGTAATCAAAATACAAGGACATAAAACGGGTCTGAGAATTGAGCTCGACAAGCCTTTCGAAGTTTTCAATCACCATCGGATTTAAGATATCGCATCGGATTAGCAATCGATATGAGAGATCCCAGAATCGGTTTTTCAACGGTAAGACGCCCGCGAGCACTTCGAGACTCATCGTATGAGTCGACTGCATGCAACCTAAGGCAATACGCAAACAACGATACTGAATTCTTTCCAGTTTAATGAAATGGGTGTTCGCGGCAGATCGGAAGCAGAAGCATCCATATTCCATTACGGACAATATCGTTGTTTGGTACAGCCTGATCAGGTCTCCTGGGTTTGCACCCCACCAAGTTCCGGTTATTGTGCGAAGAAAATTGATTCTCTGCTGGCATTTTTGTTTCAGATATCTAATGTGACATCCCCAGGTGCCTTTGGAGTCGAACCAGACCCCGAGATATTTAAATGTGAAGACCTGAGCTATGGTTCCACCCCCTAGTTGAAGCTGTAGTTGTGCTGGTTCTCGCTTTCTTGAAAATACGACCAGCTCAGTTTTCTCCGTAGAGAACTCGATACCCATTTGAAGAGCCCATGTCGACAAGTTGTCGAGGGTATCTTGTAATGGTCCTTGGAGATCGGCAGCTTTGGGTCCTATAATGGACACAACGCTGTCGTCGGCAAGTTGTCTTAGCGTGCAAGATGTGTTGATACATTCATCAATGTTGTTTACGTAAAAGTTGTATAAAAGGGGGCTTAAGCATGAGCCCTGAGGAAGACCCATGTAACTGAATCGTATTGTCGACAAATCACCATGTGCAAAATACATGTGTTTCTCGGACAATAGATTATGTAAAAAGGTATTCAAAACCGGCGAAAGACCATGCTGGTGCAGCTTCTTAGATAGGATATTTATAGAAACTGAATCAAAAGCCCCCTTGATATCTAGAAATACTGATGCCATTTGTTCTTTACGAGCAAATGCCATTTGAATTTCGGTTGAGAGCAACGCAAGACAATCGTTCGTTCCTTTACCCCTGCGGAAGCCGAATTGTGTATCTGAAAGTAAACCATTAGTCTCGACCCAATTGTCTAGACGGAAGAGAATCATTTTTTCGAACAACTTCCGGATACAGGAAAGCATAGCAATCGGCCGATACGAATTGTGATCGGAGGCTGGTTTCCCAGGTTTTTGAATGGCGATAACTCTCACTTGTCTCCAGTCGTGTGGAACAATATTACCCTCGAGGAACTTGTTAAACAAATTCAGCAAGCGCCTTTTGGCAGAGTCAGGAAGCTTTTTCAACAAGTTGAATTTAATTCTGTCTAACCCCGGGGCCTTATTGTTACACGACAAGAGCGCAAGTGAGAACTCTACCATCGAAAACGGTGTTTCGTTTGTATTCGAAGTCGCGGCGCGGGATATCTTCTGTTCCGGAACAGAATCAGGACATACTTTTTTAGCGAAATCGAATATCCAGCGGTTAGAATATTCCTCGCTTTCGTTCGTTGTGTTTTGGTTTCGCATTCGTCGGGCTGTGTTCCAAAGAGTGCTCATCGATGTTTCTTTTGTTAATCCGTCAACAAACCGTCGCCAGTAACCTAGTTTCTTTGCTTTAACTAAGTTCTTCATTTGCTTATCTAGCGCTGCGTAATTTCTATAATTATCAGGTGTTCCATATTTTCTGAACTTTTTGAATGCTAAAGATCTTTCCGCGTTCAGTGATGAGCACTCTTTGTCCCACCACGGGTTGGGAGGACGAATGTTAGTATTCGCGCCGGGTATACGTTTCGTCTGAGCTTGAATCGCAGTGTCGAGAATCAAGCCAGCCATAAACGTATACTCTTCCTCCGGAGGAAGTTCTTGTGTTGTTTCTAGTTTCTCAGATATCGATATTGCGTAGTATTTCCAATCAATATTTCGTGTGAGGTCATACAAAACATTGATTGTTTCCGATGGTCTTAATCCGCTGGCGATTGAAATTACGATAGGCAGATGATCGCTACCGTGGGGATCAGGGATTACCTTCCACGTGCAATCCAACCGTAGCGATGTCGAGCAGAGGGATAAGTCCAGCGCACTTGGTCTTGCTGGTGGTGCGGGAATTCGTGTCATTTCTCCCGTATTCAAGATTGTCATATTGAAGTTGTCGCAAATATCATGGATCATAGCTGATCTGTTATCATCATGAAGACAACCCCATCCCGCACCGTGAGAGTTAAAGTCTCCTAAAACTAACGTCGGTGCGGGAAGAAGTTGCATGATACTGCTGAGCCAGTGGTACCCAACTGAGGCTCTAGGGGGAATATAGATGGAAGCAATACAAAGGTCCTTGCCTTTAATTGTGACATGACATGCGACAACTTCAATACCTGATATCGAGGGGAGGTTAATTCGAAAGAAGGAATAGCACTTTTTGATCCCCAAAAGTACTCCTCCGTAGGGATTATCTCGATCCAGGCGAATAATGTTAAAATCGTGGAAGTTTAGTGATACATCAGAAGTTAACCAAGTTTCGCACAATGCAAATGCGTCACATTTCAGATTATTTACTAAGTATTTAAAAGGATCTATTTTCGGGATGATACTTCTACAGTTCCACTGTAAAACAGTGATCGAATCCTTGACCTCGTTCGAAAAATTAGCCATCGAAGGAAACGATTGCTGAGAGGAGGGGCCATTTTGCAGTCAGCTGCATCAAAAACATTTTAACTTTTGGCAGGAAAGTCATCAAAATACCTTTTAGGGGGTCAGAAATGTTGAAGACGGATTTTCTTTCTTCTGATCATGCTTGTATGAGCCTGCCTAAGCTAGCTTTTCTGTTCTAAATTTATAACTGATTCAATCTAGAATACCTATCCGTCTTTTCATTTCATGTCTTTCGTCTCTCTCAGGTAATGCTTGCCGAAAAGAAACAATCAAACTCCAAAACGTAGTCCGAAACAAGAAGCATCGATCAGGCCGAGGGTTCGAAAGCTGTACAATACGATTCTTGCTGGAATTTTGAACTGCATAATCATGGACGACGAAACCTACGTGAAACTCTATTACAAATCCTTGCCGGTACCACAATATTATACGGTGCGAGAAGATAAAGTTTAAAACCACTCCGAGACATCGATTGAAGTCGAAAAATTTGGTTAGAAAGCTACGGTCTGGCAAGCAATTTGTAGCTGCGGTAAGATTTCGAAACCCTTCATCACCACTGCTTCAATGAACAGTGAAACATACATCAAAGAATGTTTACAAAAACGACTTCTACCCATGATTCGAAGCCACATGGATCCTGTTGTCTTCTAGCCAGATCTTGCTTCTTGCCACTACTCGAAATCAACGGTAGAATGGTATACTACCAAAAATGTCACTTTTGTCCCAAAAGACATAAATTCACCAAATTGCCCACAACTTCGACCAATTGAGGAATTTTGGGCATTAGCGAAGGCACATCTTAGGAAACATGTCTCGGCAGCCGGTTCGGTTTTACATCTTATCCAAGTCAGTCGATAAAACAAAACCGCTTACGATCGGGACAGAAGAAACCAAGTACACTATTGTGTAGTGAACAATAGAACGACCTTGACATGAGTGAACCAAACGAACAAAAGCTTCCACCGACACGAAAGAATACAACTGTTGTTGACTTCAGGCAGTGCAAAATTCGACCTTCGATACGAGAACTTGAAGGTTTGCTTAAGGAGCAAATGCATCTTGACACTAAACGTGTGCATTTACTTCAATGCAATAAGACAAATAATGTTGTTTACATCCAGTTTTATAAAGAGTTGGATGCAATCCAATTCGCAAAAGACTAACAATGTGCACTATGTGGAGCACGAGAACATTAGGTACAACATCCCAGTATATATGGATGATAGTGCTATAGAAGTGCGTGTGTATGATCTTCACTCAAACGTCACCGATTCTTATATTCGCAACACTATGTCCCAATACGAAGAGATTCTCTGTCGAAAAAGAAAAGTGGAAGAATTTTTTCCCGGTATTCTAAATGGCGTACGTTTATTACGCATACACTTGAAGAGGCTGATACCTTCTTATGTGATTTTCGGTCAAGATACAAGAATTCCGTGCAAACCACTTGTTACCTATGACAATCAGATGGCCACATGTCAATATTGCCAAAAAAGCTGTTCACTACGGTAAGCCTTATGGAAAACTGGACAAGGAGACAACCAAACCAAAGGACAACGGTGCTTCCTTCACACCAACCCCAAGTAACTCCAGTACACCTGTGACAGCCGCCAACAACAGGGAAGTATCCCCTTCAACGAATCCATCATCATCCCCTATAGAACAAAGTACACCAGCTGCAGTTAACAACTTACCCTCCAACCAACCGGCAATTGCAATCAATGTACAAAAAGGTGCATCTACAGCAACTAGCAACGAAAAGAAGACGGAAATAGGCAACAATACCATCGATGCGGCAATGGATGGCGAGAAAAATGGTGATAACGAGATCCAACTCAAAAAAAATTATTTAAAAAATCGGCTCAATCGGCCACGTAAAGCTTGTACGCAAATGGGCTTAAATAAAAATATCTTTTAAATAAAAAAGAAAACATTTTTACTCTGGTAGAAGATGCTACAAGAACTCGCTGTCTCTCAATGCATGAACCGTGAGAGAATTTTTCTACATTTCTTCGCTCCACTTCACTTCACTGAGTATTTCACAGCCCTAATAAAATATATACAGTCCGGCAATGATCGGCGCTGTGAGTAATTTACCAAGAGAAAATCGCAAGTTGATAATTCGACTTGATGATTCTCATCCTAGGTTACAATATACAATATTTCCAAACCCTGGTCTGGAGAATTCACAGCTATTTTCATAGATACAACTTATACAAATGTTACATGCACATAGTCAGAATAAGCGGCAATAGTAAAAGAATCGGATCACAAAACGAAAATAAGCGACCGTTTGTTGCTTCAGATAAAATCCTCACAGCAGTGTGCTAACCCGTGATGCTCAGACAGGTCATCGGTGTAATGTAACGTTTTTTGCATTAACTTTTCTCGGAGATGGCTGAACCGATTTTCAAAAACTTAGGCCTCAGACTCCCATTAACAAATTCTTTTGAAAATTCAATTTCTTGTTTTTTTAATATTGATGTAAAATACTTACCAATTTCCGCGGATGGTCAAATAAACAAAACTTTTTTAGCATGAATATTTAAAATAACAATTTATATCAAACAATATGGCGTCGATATCTAGGCATTGTCGACCCCTCTATAGTCAGTTTACGTCGACCCTCACAAAAAGGATATTGACCCCAAGGGGTCTATATGGACCACTTTGGGAACCCCTGGTCTAACGGTTTCCACTCAATCATTGCAAAACTGATCTTAGTAACTTGGGCGACTTTGTCAAATCAACTAAAAAAAAAATAATAAATCGTTATATTCGGAAGTTTTCCCGACAAAGGCTAAATGTCTGGATTATTTACGTCTTACTTGATTACAATATCCACGTTGCAAATAACTACAACACTCTTTTCTCTCTTCTTCACAACAGGATCATCTTCATCAGATGCCGCCTCAAGTCGTCGCGATTTCCTGACCTACTGTCTGTCGCTGATGCGAGCACACAATTCGGAACATCGGGACTTCCTGCCGGTGTTGGACGTGACGGCACTGCGTCATGTGGCGTATGTTCTGGATGCCATTCTGTTCTATATGCGGGCTACCAACGATTGTGACATAGATCGTACCACAACCGGTTCGAATGTGTGGGACGATCAAGATGAGAACGAAAACGAAGATACCGAAGAGGACATTTCGACTTCGATTGTGATGGACACCGATTCGGTGGATGATGATATGATGCGCCCGTCCTTAGGACGTCGGCATTCGTTTTTCCAGCGGTCCGATTCGACGCTGTGTTTAGGATGTCCCGCACCGGATCCCTTCAACAATGCGCTAGCGGAAGCATTACCGCTTGCCGATCAGCCCCATCTGCTGCAACCGAACGCTCGCCGGGAAGAATTATTCGGTATGCCGAAACGTCCGATAACATTGCCTGCCAATACGTCACAACCACCGACCGGTGATGGGAATGTAAACCTAGAAATTCCACCAGTTCGACTGAGTTTGTCATCTGGCATTAGAGACGATGGATCCGTCACACAGGGAGAAGGTTCGGCTGTAACCGGAGGAAACGTTGAGACTGTTGCGATGGAAATTTATCAAGATGAGTCATCTCAAGACAGAAAACAAAGTAGCACCAGTGGTACGGTTGAAATTGCCATTCCGGTCAGTATCTACCAGGATGCGAAACAGCACAAAACCACGATCGTTGTGAATGAGAAAGGCGAACCCGTTACTCCGGCCAAAGAAATCCCGGTTGGTTCGGATGCGGAACCGAAAGCCGGCCCGTCTGGTGAGCAATCACAATCTCCGAAACCACCACCACCGCCACCGCCGGTTGCGACCGGATCGAGTTCATCTGGAGAAGTCTACTACAAGAAGAACCGACTATTCTACATCAAAAACAAGTACAATGAGGAATCCGATATAGATATCGACGAAATAAGCATTAGTTCCGATGAGCCGCAGGATTTATCACAGTGTATTAAACTGGATCTAGACACAGATCAAGATCATGACGAATTGTCCGAATCCGACTCGGAGGATTCACATCAGATTATAAAACGTCAGAAAATGGATGAAAGCGTAACGAATGAAGATGGGGGTTCGGTTGTTGTGGGTTCCCAGGATGCTTCCGCATCAACAATTCGGCCACCGATTATTGTCACACGTCGGAAAGTAGCCATGGAAACGTCGCAGCAGCCAAGCGGAAGTGGTACGTTTCATTTGATTGATTATTTGATATTGTGTTCGGTCGATATTTGATTAAACAATTGATTGATTTTCAGGATCAGATGGACCACCTGCCGTAATTACACCGCAGAGTAGTTCCGCGTCTGTATCATCCTTATCGGAGCAACAGGGCAGTATGGCTTCGTTTGTGACATACTCGACGTCACAAGTGACGGTAGCTACCGGATCTGGAACGGTTGTAGCCGCCAGTGGATCCCCCGGAAAAAGTGTTATCGTTCGGGCTGGACCATCAACGGTAAGTTTGTCATTTCCTGCAATGTTTCTACTGTTTGAGCACTTTGATACGGAGACTGCTTCGAATGTATTACGGCAATCCTCTCACCATGTAGCTCGTAGAGAAAATACGCTTTCTGATGACCTCGGAAGATGAAGGAGTTTCACCGAGGACAGATACGAAGTGCACATACAAATTAAATCGAATCTAGTTTAGCAAAGAGCATGTTCTATGACAATAACAATCGTTTTTCGTTTTTTTTTCTTCTATTGTAGTCATTCTCGCCATCATCTAACGCTACAACTGAGGTAATACAACATGCGGAAGCAATGGATTTACAGGAAATTTCCGCTCACGTTACAGTTGAAACGACACCAAATGTGCAGCAGACAGTTCAGCAAGAACTTCCCCCACGGGGAATTTATCTCCGTTCCGGCAATCAAATGAACTCGTCCATTCTATCCGACATTCTGCTAGGCCGTTGGCGTCTATCGTTGATATTGTTTGGACGGGTATTCCTCGAAGACGTAGGCATCGAGCCGGGCAGTGTTATCTACGAACTGAACGGATTCCCCGTAAAAGAAGCAAAGTTCAGGCGGTATATGGAGAAATTACGCAATGCACAGCAGAAAGATCTTACGTTGTCGAAGATGGAGCGAAACAGGGCGGCACTGCTAACGCAGACGTTCAAAGAACTGAACACCCACTACAACAACCGAAGACTGCAATCACCGTTGGCGTTTAGTCGAGTGAAAGTAACGTTCAAGGACGAACCTGGAGAAGGTTCCGGTGTTGCCAGAAGCTTCTACACTTCAATTGCGGAAGCACTTCTAGCAAATGAAAAATTGCCTAATTTGGACGCAGCGCAAACCGGTGCAGCAAAGTATACATCCGTTCCTTTCAATAGTATGTTACAGCGACCGCGTGGTACAAGCGGAAGCGGTTCCACACCTGCTGTCGGTGGCGGTAATGGCAACGGAGGTACCAATCGGGATTCTAATGTACGCCGTGGATTGTCCAGCAAGCAACCGTTGTGGAGGCCAAATCGGGACTCGAGAAAAACGCTTAATTACGACGCAAGGCCATTCCGACCGGCTAGCGAGCAGGTTCAAGGACCTAGCAGTGGCAACGCAGGCGTCGGTGGAAACAATAGTCCACCATTCTTGCAAATTAACGATACTCTACCCGCCCATCAACAACAGCTTGGAGAGCGTTTGTATCCAAAAGTCCAAGCATTATATCCAAACAATGCACCGAAAATTACTGGAATGTTGTTGGATCTGCCGGCAACTCAGATTCTAATGCTGCTGGCTTCGGAAGAGAGCCTTCGTCAAAAGGCTAATGAAGCACTGGAGATTATTCTGAGTCGACAACGATTAGAAATAGATAATTTGAGTGTTGCCGGGGCCCCTGGATCATCGGCATCGGTGACTGTCGCAGGAAGTCCAGTCGAACAACAACAAACCACTGGAAACACTATATACTCACCAAATCAGAACGCGGGTCTGTCGAAAAAAAGTGGTCCGGTTTTGATTTTAGAAGACTGTCAACTTGACGCCCCGCTTTTCTATTCGCCTGGTAAGCGCGGATTCTACAGTCCTCGTCAAGGGTATCCTTCCAGTGAACGACTGAATGCATTTAGAAATGTTGGAAGGTAGGTTTTAAAATTTGAAGGATTTTTTTTTTGGTACGAAGTTTTTACGATCCTTTTTCGCAGGCTGATCGGACTGTGTTTATTACAAAACGAACTGTTTCCACTGTTCCTTCAACGACACGTTCTTAAGTATGTCCTGGGCCGGCAGATCCGTTTTCACGATCTGGCATTCTTCGATCCGGTTGTGTACGATTCGTTGCGACAGCTGGTGAAAGATTCGCAAACCAAGAGTGGAATCACCATTCTGCAGAGCTTGGAGTTGAATTTTGTGTGAGTATGGTTACCAAGGTAGATGTTAGCTATTCGTTCTGTTATATCGAGGGGGTTCTCTAGTGGGACGGCCGTTTTCTAATGCTATTCTGATGATTATTTTTGTTGTTGGGATACAGTCGAAACAAAATAAGTATTATACTTCATATCTGTTTTGAATTCATTTAAACAATCTTTGTAAGCTTTAAGAAGTCAAAATATTTTTGTACAGGTGCTGCGATCACGAAAAGGAACTGCTGATTTCGGTTTCGTGTTTTGAGAACAACGTGCTTAGAAGTTGAACGAGCCCAGCACGTACAACTTCAAAAAGCGAAATATCCTTGAATGTATTTTTTTCTCACATACTAGAAGACCGCCTTGAATTGTGTGCGGTTTTCAAAACCAAGGCTTTGATTCAAGAACTATATACAGAATAGAAATTAGAACTGTTGAGAAAATTTATGAACGTAAAACAAAAAGACTCAATTTGGTTATTGTAAAAATAATTACAGTTTGTTGATAATGTAGCTATGGTTACTTTTTTCTTCGGGTACTCTGGCTTTTATACCAGACAACATCAAACAGTTGATTGTAATACTTGAACATCGTGACAGAGAGACTATCGGTCTTTTGCGGATGCTTGCAATCGATCGAAAATTGCCGAGTCGACCAAAATGCTGAAAAGAAGTATATCAACACTATTCAATATTATCGAATCAAAATGTTTCGATCGAATGTTAAAACTTACATTTTATCATTCGATCGAGTTTTGTATGGAAATATCGAACGAGATCGACGACGGAGAGATACGGAATGCAAAATTCCGTATTCGATAGAAATAATCTGATTCGAAAGAATCACCCCTATTCTGTACGTCGATCGATTCGAAATATTCCGATCGAATGTGCAATTTCCATTCTGCATTCCGTTCGAGTTGAGTATGAACTCGAATATCATTCGTTCGAGTTGTTAAATTTTCGAACATTACTCGATCGACTTGCGTACGTGCGACTTCTGCTCGGTTTAGAATCGTTCTAACTTGTTTATACAAGTGTGACGGTTTCGTTTACTAAGAAATGAATAATATAAATAATATAGAACGTGTAAGTAGTGTTGACAGCTTTGATGGTTAGTGTTCGAAATTTCAAGTATTCCCTAACGAGAGCCGATCGAATCATACAAGTCGAACGAAATAAAGAATGCAAAATTCGAACTCGAACGAAAGTGTAGATTCGTTCGTATCACAAATCCGTCGGATTGCAGAATCGGGGTGAATACGTCTTACTTTACTATGCGCCTTCTTTTCAAAATTTGTCATGTGTGAGAGTGATAAGTTTTGTTTGGGAATATATCTGGTTTCACCAAACATAAACACATTATTCTTTCATTGCTATCAGAAATATACACCCCGATTTTGTATTTCGTTCGAATCGGAATGTCTCGATCGAATACGAAATGTTGCATTTTGTCACCCCAATTCTGTATTTCGTTCGAATCGGATTATTTCGATCGAATACGTAATTTTGCATTCTGTATCTCGATCGAGTTCGAGTATTCCATACTAAACCATTATTCGATCGAATTACAGAATACACATTTTTGCATTCGATCGAAATATACCGACTCGATCGGAATACAGAATTGGGGTGTGTAGCTCGATTGATTTACATTTACATCACTCGATTGATTCACAGAATGCAAATTTTTACATTCGTTCGACAAAATCCGACTCGATCGAAATACAGAATAGGGGTGATTAATCTCGCAGAGCAAACTGGGGCAATCGATCTTGTCTTTCAAAACACCTGCTATCTTTAAAGCACGCGACAGCTCCCGTCTCTACCTGTAGTATGTCTAGATCAATTAGCTATCCGGCACTTTCACAGCTCGATAGCTGACAAGGATTATTTCAAGGTTAAGGGCGAATAGCGAGTCTACACTGTATCGACTCGATTCTATGAGCACCATTGAAGTAGAGAAAGTTCCAAACAACTGAACAATGTTACAGAGTACAAAGAATGAATAAACTGTATAGGGATTTCAAGCAGCAAATCCTCGGCCACCCTTATTACGAGTTCCAGACAGTGAGAATCTTTAGCAACAATGTAACTGGTATGTTGCATGAATGTCAACTGTTCGTCAAGAAAAACATCCTTATTCTTGATGCATGTTGATCTACCATTCATAAATTTTTCATTATAGTTTTCGAGTTTAGAACACACCTTTTTTCTCGTAAATTTACACCCCTATTCTGTATTTCGATCGAATCGGATTTTGTCGAACGAATGTAAAAATTTGCATTCTGTAAATCGATCGAGTGAAGCTTTTGTATGGAAAACTCGAACTCGATCGAGCAACAGAATGCAAAATTTCGTATTCGATCGATACATTCGGATTCGAACGAAGTACAGAATCGGGGTAGTAATGATCGAGCTTTTGTCAAAGATTACCAATTGTCGCTGAAGGAACGTCTCATCCTTTGAGCAGCGAATAACATGGTAGATTTGATGGCTTCTGCGAAAAGTATCCGCGGTACTTAACGTCGTTAAAGTACAGTAAGAAGATCAATGGCTTGAGATGGCTCCCCTGCAGAATTCCAGATGTTGCCAAATATTCCCCTGAAACATTATGGTCAATTTTAACCACAAGATGACGATTCTTCAAATATGATTGCAAGATTGCAAGTGACCGGAAAAACCGGAACAAAGTCGGGGATTTGGTTTCACCGGTAATTTTAGTGAAAAATCGGGGAAAATTATACTACCTTAAATATGAGTATATGAGTGAAGTGAAAGGTAGAATATAATACAAAATTTTGTGTATGAGTGAGATGTTCAGCAAAATTGTTGAAACAACTTATTGTCCCATACAGGTTCTATCCTGAACAATCTATTGGCGAACACCCCATGTCTCGTGCAACTATTATTTAAGCATTTTGATGCAGTTTTATATCAATCAAAAAGCATTAGAGCTTTTATTTAATGTCATCTTGTGACCATACTTGAGCTATGCTCATATTTGTGTGAGATATTGATTTCAATAGGACTCACACAATTGAAAATTTGATCTTATCCAATGTTTGTAGGGAGTATTTAATTTTCATCTTTAAGAACTGAAACTAGTTTGAACGGATGACCGTAAATATTTTTTAGAATATGGTTTGATTTGTTCAGTGAATCTATGCTTAATTTTCTTTTGAATGTGCTCAACTATGAATTTCATAGTAGGATCACAAGAATGTTAGTATTGATGCCGACAAAGTGTAATATATAGGAATTTCTTCCTTCGGCGACGGAAAGCCAACTAGCCCAAATAAAATCATTTTGTGTATCGTTTCATATTGCTTATATATTTTCGAGCATGTACTCCAATCTACTTTTCCGCCTCCTCACTTTCTTTCTCTAAACCTAAAGCACTTCTTTCGCTATCCAGCTCTACACATTTCATTTAACCTGACTATCATTTTCCTACATTATTACACACCGTCATCTTACAAAAATCGTTCTACTCACGGTAAGGTGGACACAAGCACTTGGCCTACCCCAATGATTACTGCTTTCACACATCACCCCTGACTGCACGGAGCAGGAACTGACTCGTCTAGCAGAGCCATTCATTCAGCAATTCCTCCGTAGAACACTTGATGACGTCATGACAGCCAAAGGCGTCAGCCTACTAGCGCGGATCCTCGAACTCATGCGTGTCCGATACGTTTGTCGACGACGTTCAAACCCTTCCTCAATCACTTAGTTGCCGATCGCGGCACGTGTCCACAGCTGTCGAACCGTACGGTTTGTCGTCCAGCGCCAGTTGATGGTTGTCCACGCCGTTCTTCTCTGGCCGTTGCGGCTCAACCTGAAGTGTTCCGTTTGGCTCTTGGATCGTGGTCTGCCGCTGCGCATTAAAACCCTGAAACATTGGATCCATTGTACATTGCGCTCATTTAATTTCGCGTCTTTAATTTTTCTTACCCTTTTAGGGGAATCTGTTGCGTGTACTCTATCTCGATTATTGAAATTCGTGATTGCTGTACTTGTGAACACAGGTTTCCTATCTTGCGGTCGCGTCTTAATCTGGAATCGGCTTCGCTTCGACACGGTAGCCCTTGAATATTCTCCGGAATGTTTATTCCTTCGGCTGTGACCGCTCTTTCGAGTCGGGTACGCTCTTGTTAGCACGTTCCGTCGCAGTGAGCAATGGTAAACCGCACGAAACCACTTTTTCTTCTGCGGAGCAGAAAAGCATCCGCTTACAATGGTTGCTGACTGAAAATGATTCTTCCCAGCTTCAGGTTCTTCTTTTTCACTTTGCCGCTTGCTGCAGTTTGACAACTGTGCGATAGTTCGTATCCGCTTGCGTTTTTTCTTTTTTGACGAAGGAGCGGTTCGTGCCTATGCAGTGAGGTCAGTATTGCTGAATTGTATTTTGATGAACGTTTTCCAACTATCATCTTAATTTAGATGTATTTTTTCCAGTGCATGCTCATTTTAAAGCTCCAAACAACTTAAACGTTACACAACATTATCAAAGCGGATGAATTTTTCATGCATCGTTGCAAATGATGCATGAAAAATTCTAAAACTTAAACTTTTCCATACAAAAAGTCGGTCAGAGACTGTGGATCGCTCAGAGGGAAATTTGCTCTAATAAACGTGAGACAAATAACCAAAATATACTAATCATAATACGCAAGCTTATGCTTACCAAAACACCAAATTTCTTGACATAACCAAACTAAATTTCAAAATCATATACCAGCGATTTCTGGCAAAAGTAGCGATCACAAACACCACAAAATATGTGCAAAACGTCTCCGACTGAGTTTTTATCCTCAGTTCTCTGTACCCTTCCACTTTAGCTCAACAGGCACAAATCAATACTAATTTATTATAAAACTAAACTAGTAAGATTATTCTTAATTTACGATAAGTTACCAAAATAGGTGATAGATATGTACAAATTTAGGTACACAATTGCACAGGTAAAGGGGTATTTAGTCCCTAGAACGTCATGAGTCCATAGCAAGGGTTTTACCGCGCCCAGAATCGCGTTACTTCTGATGATTTGTCATGACGACCCCTGATGCGACTGTTTCCCCTACGATCTTATGGATTATATGGACACTGGATCTGAGAAAATTTTCGACACCAATCCAGAAATTGTAATGGTGATTCCGCAAAACGTATTTTTACTGAGTGCCTTTTATCGTAACACTAACTGGTAACTGGTGTTGCTCATAGCTTGTTCAACGACTGTCAGTTTCTCCCGATCTGACCAAACGGCTAGCCTGCGAAGGCTTCGATGTTCTCACGGTATCTTTCTTCTACGGTCATACATTAGTATTTTGAACCAAGGTTCGCGGTTTACGAAAGTGGTGGGCGCTTTGCTTCGTTCATTTGCAGTTATCGTTGTGCGCGAGTTTTGTCCCAGTGCGATTCCATTCTGTGCCAACTAGCTGCGCTATCGCTATTGTCCTGTGTTGTTTGTACTGTTATCTGGTTCTTGAGTTCTCATTTTCCGTGATGGACGTATCCTCCTGATGGTTCCCTCAAAGCTGCATTAACTTGGGTGCGTTTTCTCTCGGTACGCTAACGAACTGCCTGAAGAAGGCTATTATCTTCGTACTTGGGTGCGTTTTCTCTCGATACGCAAACGGATTGCCTGAAGAAGGCTATTATCTTCGTCCTTGGGTGCGTTTTCTCTCGGTACGCTAACGGATTGCCTGAAGAAAGTTATTTTCGTGGTGCTTCAAGTGATTCTCTGTTGGTTGTCGACATAACTCAAGCTATGGTCTAGCTTGAATCCGTTTTCTCGCCGAACGGTAACGTGTGGACATCCTCAGTTTTTTCTGGGAGGAAGTCCGATCCCGTCCCTGACGTCTCGACAGCAACTTGCTGCGACTGTCAGTTGTCTTGGGCCTTCCCCAACCAATCTGTCCACCTTATGACTCGCTTTCCTCAATCCTATGACTTGGATTGACAAGACTCCCGAGTCTATGCTTCGACCATCCGTTTTCTCTCGTTGCGGTAACGGTCGGCCTGCTGAAGGCTTTCTAGCTTCTCAAATCAACTCTATGCGTTTTTCTCTCGGTTCGCTACCGGCTGGCCTGCAGAGGCTCTGCTTCGCTGAATCTACAAAGGTTCCGATTTGCGTTTTTCTCACGGTCCGCTACCGGCACGCCTGAAAAAAGGCTTTTCGCTTCCATAATCGTACAACTTGGGTGCGTTTTCTCACGACACGCTAACGGTAAGCCTGCAGAAGGCTTGTTTCCTTCAAATCGTCTTACCAAGGTGGGAAGGTAGTGTAAAAGTTGTTGCTTGCCGCACCCTGATAATGTGTAAATCATCCCGATCATTTGCGGTATTTCTGGAGCTTCAAAACTCTTTGTTAACAGATTTGGTCTGCATACATAGCTGTATAAGAGTTCTCTAATCGGCTTTGATGTCCTTTGCATGATATCGTCCTCTTTTTCCAGTGGTAACGTCCTCTAAAAGATACAGATTTGCTCCAAGCGTCTCTTTAACAATAGCTGGTACAAATTTTGGATCTAATTTCTGGCTGATGTGATTCAATTTCGACGATAACCCGAATGTTCTGCGCCATACCAAATCGCCAATCTTGAATGAAATTACACGTTTCCTGAAATCATATCGTTGTTTTGATTTGCCGTGATTGCTTTGAATACGCTTCACAATAAACTTTTGAATTCGCTGGATTTTTGATAATCGCATGTCCTGCGCCACCTTTGGGTCGTCCTCAGCATTCAGGTTCTGTTGTTTGTACAGGTCCGTGTGAAGAATGAGATCTCTGCCGAAGTTCGCTGAGTGTGGACTGACTCCGGTTACTTCGTGTTTGGCACTGTTGATGGCCGCCGTTATCGCCGGAAGCTGTTCATCCCATTCACGATGATCCCCTTCTAACAGTGAACGTATACATGTCACGAGAACTCGGTTGACCCTCTCCGTGTTGTTAACCATTGGACAGTAGAACGCCGTTTTCATGTGAACGATGTTGTGCCGTGCTAGCAAAGATTTGAATGCCATGGATTCAAACTGCTTTCCGTTGTCGCTCAGTACTATTCTTGGACGAGAGAATTTCAGAAACACTTCCTTCTCTAAGAATTCTACCATTTTTGTCGCATCTGCCGATCGCATGGGATGCACGATGACATACTTCGTAATCCAATCAACAATTACCAGCATAACGGTGTTTCCTCGCTTTGATCTTGTCAACGGGCCCACAAAATCCATCGAAATCAGTTCCCACGGCAGTCTAGCCGGTTTTAGCTTGCCCATTGTAGGAAGCATTCGAGTGTTCGGAGCTTTGCTCGCCTTGCACGTACTACACTCCCTCACGTACTTGCCAATCTCTAGCTGCATTTTTGGCCAGTAGAAATGAGACTGAATTTTCTGCCATGTTTTGAAGAAACCTAGATGTGCGGCTGTTGGTGAATCGTGATATCGCCTGATGATATCGGTTCGCTCTTCTTTTGGAGCGACCTTCTTCCATTTGTGACTTGTGTTTCCAAGCTCATCCTTGCAGAGACAGTTTTTGTACAGTTCATCTCTTATCAATCGAAAGTCAGGAAAGCTGTCCCCGTTGTTCATCACTCGCTTTCTCAGGCGTTTGTACCAATCGTCTTCAACCTCATCAACCACAAACACCATGCTAGAAACAATTCTCGATAATGCGTCCGGAACGACGTTGATGCTACCTTTCCGATACTTGATGTCGAAATTGTATGCATTAAGCCTCAACAACCATCGACTCATGAGCGCTGTTGGGTTCTTCATGGATCTCAGATAACTCAATGCTGCATGATCACAGTATACTGTAAATCTGGTGCCTTCGACGTATCCTCGAAACTTCTCAATAGCACGAATTACAGCCAAACATTCTCGCTCTGTCACTGAGTATTTCCTTTCCGAAGATGAGAGTTTTTGTGAAAAGTAGCAAATGGGATGTTCTTCTCCATCTATGTTCTGTGATAACACTGCTCCTATCGCCACATCACTAGCGTCGCATGCAATATCAAATGGCTTTGTGTAATCTGGCATTGCTAATACTGGTGCTGATACCAACGCTGCTTTCAGCTTCAGGAACGCCTGCTCTGCTTGTGGATTCCATTGAAATTTCGCTTTTGTCTTCGTGAGTTCTGTGATTGGCGCGGCCAGTTTTGAAAAATCTCCGATGAACCGACGATACCAATTACAGAGACCGAGGAATCGTTGAACTTCCTTTCTGCTTGATGGAATCGGAAACTTAACGATGCTTGCTATCTTGTCCTCGTCAACTTTCCATCCGCTCTCGTTGAGAATGTACCCGAGATATTTGATTTCGCGACGACAAAACTTAGACTTTTCTGTTGATATTGTCAATCCCGCATGCTCCAATCGCCTTGCTACCTCCTCCAAGGTTTTCAAGTGTTCCTCAAACGTCTTAGAACAGATAACTATGTCGTCCAAATAATGGAATACTTGCGGCTCCATATCTGCAAACAGTTGTGTCATTACTCGTGCCAATGCTTGACTGGCCGTGCATAATCCGAATGGAACCACTTTGAATTGGAAGTGTCCTCTGGACGGGACTGTGAAAGCTGTTAGAGGTCTCGAATCTGGATGCAACGGTAGTTGCCAAAATGCGTCCTTCAGATCAAGCGACGATATGTAAGCGCATCCACCGAGGTTGTTCAAGATCGATGATATCTGCGGTATTGGATATCCTTCGTTGACCATGACGGAGTTTAGGTGTCTAGCATCTAAACAGACGCGGTATTGGCCTGTTTTCTTTTTTACCGCTACCAAAGGGTTGTTCCAAGGTGAATAAAGTGCGTCTTCAACCACGTCTAATGCTATCATTCTGTCTATTTCACGGTTTACCTCTTCTAGAACGTATGGAGACATTGGATAGTAGCGCTGCTTACGCGGAACTGCCTGTCCGACGTCGATCCGATGCTCATACATGGAGGTTTTTCCTAACTTGTCACCGGTTGCTTTCGGGAAGTGTTTTATCACTTGCTGAAGTCTATGATACTGCTCATCTGTTAGGACTTTCATCGACTCTTCTTCTCTTGAGTCCGTTCTCTGGCAATCGGCTTCAAGTGTACAGCAAATCGCCTTTACTCCAAATTTCTCCCAAAAGTTCATTCCTAAAATTACACAATCTGGAATGGTGGGAACCAAGAGTACCGGTAACGTTTCATTCCGATTGTTGTATACGATAGGCAGCCGAGTGAAGCTGTTTATCTTGTGCTGAGTTCCATCAGCTGTTTGGATGCCACCGTTTACAATGCCTTCTCGTAACTGGAGTTCTTCTACCAACTTCACGTAGCTTCCTCCTAACAACGAACAGTTAGCGCCGCTGTCTAATAAGGCTGTTATGTTTCTGCCTAGCACGCTGATGACTGCATGCGGCCGGTTGTCTTGTCCGAGATTGATGATGATCGAGCTAATGTTTTTAAATTCAGGAACTGCTGAGGGATTCTCGAACTGCTGCGGAAAATCGTCTCCCTCTACTGTCGGTTCTCCGCTTCTTCGTTTCCCGTGTCTGTTCTGCAAGTAAAGCAGCTGCGTAAGGAGTATCCTTTTCTTCCACATCTGTAACAAAATAGGATTGCTTGTGGTTTAGGACAATCCATAAAACGATGTCCTTCTTCATCACAATTCCAGCAAATCATTACTAACCGCCTATAATCCGAAAAGTCTTCCTGTTGTGTCTGTGATGGACGCTGTTCCTGTCTAGCTTCCGTCATCCTTTCTTGCTTTACGGCTATTGGAAATCGCCGTTGATTTTGCAGCATTTTCGTTTGAACGGTTGTTGGCGGACGTGCCAGTTGTCGCGCGTCTTGTTGTTGCTGCATTGGTTGTTCCGTCTTCTGGGAATTCGACGATCTGGGGAGTCTTGTTGACCATTGCAGTTTTAACTCGCACACTTGCTCCATCAGTTGATCAAGTTTCCAAGACCAGTGATTGTTTTCATCCTGTGATTGAGCAGTCTCGGGGATTGGTTCTAAGCCCTCAACGGAACCATATTCTTCTGCAGCATTCTCTTCTGATTGTACCGCGTGAACTCTAGCGAAACGTTGATGATACTGCGTTGTCTGCGGTGATTTTACTGTAGCCGTTGGAGTTGCGAAACTAGGTTCCAACAGTGCGCTGTGTGGTACTGGAAGTCGTCTCTGTCTACTCAAAAGCAATCTGGTTTCATCATAGCTCGTGCAAATCTCGACCATCTCCTGCAGAGAACGAGGCCTTGCTGCGGTGACAATCGCTGCGTAGTCTGCGTTCATGTTTTTCTTGACGATAAAGAACTGTTCTTCTTGCTCCATTGGTGGTGTCACAAATCGGAAAAGAGCTGCGATGTCTCGGTAGTATTTCGCAAAAGTTTCATTTTGTCCTTGAAAGCGAAAGCAAGCTTCCAAACGTAGTATCTGTGCATATCCTGCTGGTAGAAATTCCTTGCGTATCTCCTGCTTGAATGCTTCCCAGGAGCTTAATCTGTTCTGCGCCATGGCTCGAGCGTACCAATCAAGCGCATCTTCTTGCAGTAAATGCTTGATTGATGACAATAAAGTGTCGTCATTCATGCCTTCCGATCTGGCAAATGTCTCAACCCGATCCAGAAATATGTTCAACGATGTTGTATCCTTTTCTCCTCGAAATTTGAAAGGCCAGTTATGTACTGCCTTTAGCATGCGTCTGTCTTCGCCTCTTTCTTGCGTTGGTCTTGATTCTCGTCGTAGCAGATGTCGAAGCAAATCATCTCGTAATTCGTTGTATTCTTCCCATGCATTGCGACAAACATTGTTGCGATTCCAATTGCCAGTTGGGATCTCCTCTTGCTGTCTTCTTGGTGGTGGGGGCCAATATTCATTCGAAGCTCCCGTTTGATTCAGATGATAGTTATCTTGGAGCACGCTATCCATCCCTCTCGTATTGGTATTGCTCACCAAGTTTCTTTGATTTCCTAATGGAAGTGGTGAGTAATGCGAACTTCCATCGAATCTCCTACCGGTAACGTTCGACCATGATGAACTGCTTGCTTGTCCTGCAGCTTGAGGGGAGGTGGAGGGTGGTTCCAATCTATGCTGCCCATCTGCGGTTACCGTTGTCGCATTGCTATCGACTGCTGTGTTATTCTGTTGTGCTGGTGTTATGCCGCTGCCTTGCACCACACGAGTCACTGCTTTATTTAATACACTTCTAACATCACTTCCCATCACTTTGACTAAAGCACACAATGAGCTGTACATCTCTAAACGATCACTCGGCGGATTTATTAGTGATAAACGAGACCGATAATGTGCGATACGCGACCGTAATTGAACAAGCATTTCAATGTTTATATTTCTAAGAGCAACTTCAACCAGTTTTTGAAGTTCATAAATCTGAATTCGACATGACTCTAAATTTTCCGAAGGGGTTATAGCGTGATCAACGCTTCTTCGTACTATGTTTCGCGATTCATCTTCGCGGATTGCTTTAAGTAAAAGCTGCACTCTAGTGCGGTGAGTTTTTGCGGTTATATTGACTACATGTCTCAACGCCAACTCATAATCAATTTCTTCATCGATTAAGTGTGTATAATCCATACTTAAAAGATCGAACTGAATTCACAAATCAAAATGTGCTTAAAACAAACTATCACCCAAATCACAAAACTCAAATTCTAATATAAATTTTTTAAATAGGTGGGGTTTTCAGTTGGGCGCCAATATAATATATAGGAATTTCTTCCTTCGGCGACGGAAAGCCAACTAGCCCAAATAAAATCATTTTGTGTATCGTTTCATATTGCTTATATATTTTCGAGCATGTACTCCAATCTACTTTTCCGCCTCCTCACTTTCTTTCTCTAAACCTAAAGCACTTCTTTCGCTATCCAGCTCTACACATTTCATTTAACCTGACTATCATTTTCCTACATTATTACACACCGTCATCTTACAAAAATCGTTCTACTCACGGTAAGGTGGACACAAGCACTTGGCCTACCCCAATGATTACTGCTTTCACACATCACCCCTGACTGCACGGAGCAGGAACTGACTCGTCTAGCAGAGCCATTCATTCAGCAATTCCTCCGTAGAACACTTGATGACGTCATGACAGCCAAAGGCGTCAGCCTACTAGCGCGGATCCTCGAACTCATGCGTGTCCGATACGTTTGTCGACGACGTTCAAACCCTTCCTCAATCACTTAGTTGCCGATCGCGGCACGTGTCCACAGCTGTCGAACCGTACGGTTTGTCGTCCAGCGCCAGTTGATGGTTGTCCACGCCGTTCTTCTCTGGCCGTTGCGGCTCAACCTGAAGTGTTCCGTTTGGCTCTTGGATCGTGGTCTGCCGCTGCGCATTAAAACCCTGAAACATTGGATCCATTGTACTTTGCGCTCATTTAATTTCGCGTCTTTAATTTTTCTTACCCTTTTAGGGGAATCTGTTGCGTGTACTCTATCTCGATTATTGAAATTCGTGATTGCTGTACTTGTGAACACAGGTTTCCTATCTTGCGGTCGCGTCTTAATCTGGAATCGGCTTCGCTTCGACACGGTAGCCCTTGAATATTCTCCGGAATGTTTATTCCTTCGGCTGTGACCGCTCTTTCGAGTCGGGTACGCTCTTGTTAGCACGTTCCGTCGCAGTGAGCAATGGTAAACCGCACGAAACCACTTTTTCTTCTGCGGAGCAGAAAAGCATCCGCTTACAATGGTTGCTGACTGAAAATGATTCTTCCCAGCTTCAGGTTCTTCTTTTTCACTTTGCCGCTTGCTGCAGTTTGACAACTGTGCGATAGTTCGTATCCGCTTGCGTTTTTTCTTTTTTGACGAAGGAGCGGTTCGTGCCTATGCAGTGAGGTCAGTATTGCTGAATTGTATTTTGATGAACGTTTTCCAACTATCATCTTAATTTAGATGTATTTTTTCCAGTGCATGCTCATTTTAAAGCTCCAAACAACTTAAACGTTACAAAAGGAGAAATTGATGATATAATTAAATTTAGTTTGAGCTTTTGGAACTGATCGACTCCTAACTACAATCATGTAATGATTAAAATAATCTATTTAGGTATCGATGTCAGCTGAATTTCCCAAAAAAATTTCAGGGTTCACATTGCTTCCTGATATCTGTATTCTAGCCGATTCGTGGTAGAATACAGAACTAACTGAATTAATCATTGTTTGAAATCCTGAATATTATGAATATTATAGATGATCCAACTCTAAGTCTGTTTGAGTAATCTATTTACTACAAATGTTATATCATTCTGACAGATCGAAATCAATCGTAGAGGGATTTCTCATAAAAGATAAACTAGTTGAGCTATCTGGAAATAAAACTGATCAGAAATCAGCGAAGAGTTCATTATGAAGAACTCGTACTTTCTGGTCATTTTTCTGGTTATTCCACGAAAGATGTTAAGCATTTAGAACCACATCAAAAAAAAAAAAAAAAAAAAGATCAATATTTGATGCGGTTTTGAAAATTTCGTTTGAATCATTTTCATCAACGCGAGAAAGCGACTACCAATCTATTATCCATCACGATGTTTGTGACGGATGCTATGTCCTGCGGTTTACAAACTGACGTTATCTACACAGATCTTTCCGCTGTCTTTTGACAAAATCAACCATGCCATTACAGTCGCTAGCTTGGACAGATTGGGCATTGGTCCTAACATGTTGCGTTGGGTTCGTTCATACCTCAGTAATCACTGATTAGCAATCAAGATAAATGACTATTTTCAAAGAGTTTATCGCTCCATCTGGGATTCTGTACTTCAACTTGAATTTTTTTCGAAGTGGTGTAAGATAAATCGAATGCCTTTGAACATTGAAAAAGGCTCAATTATGACGTTTACAAACAAAAAAGTTTCTATAAGATAAAACTACTACCTTGGTCTCTATATTGCTCACTCATTCGTAAAACGCTTGAGCACTGTTCTACAATATGGAAGGAATTTTAATTAATTTTGCAATATCAGACGGGCTATAACGTACAAATCAAGTCGCATCCTCTCATTCTGATAATAACGCAAATCTATTGCCCAAAACTAATAGACAGACGGGGAGACATGAGATAGGAACTTGTGTGCACCTAGCTAGCTAACTGTCTTTTTTGGTCCTGTCCGTCCTCCCTCAAGGACCGTGCCCATATGTAAAAACGGCCCTGGTTTGCACTTAGTTTTCTTTCGTTTCAACGACCCATTTTCTACAATGGACAGTTTGAAATGATAAATAATGACGGATGCATTGGAAGAATCGATAGCAAAGTCTGTTGGTCAGAACAATGTATATTTTAATTTAGTCGTTAACAGAAGAATCGAAAGTTGTATGTTCGGATTCTCCAAACACAACGAAAACAACACTTCAGCTTTTGTGATTATAGTTAATTAATAATTGTTTTGAATTTCTCATTAACAGTATCGATCTAATTCCCGAGGAAGGCTCCGGTACCGTTGAGTTGGTGCCTGGTGGACGAGACATTCAGGTGAACGAAACTAACGTGTTTGACTATGTTCGCAAATACGCCGAATATCGTATGATTAAAACCCAGGAGAAAGCACTAGACGTGAGTAGTTGATAGAGCCGAGTAAGCATTATTCAATGGTAAATAAACTGTTTTTGTATTTCTTTCGTAGGCATTGCGCTCAGGTGTATTTGATGTGCTGTCTGACACGGCACTGGATCAACTTACAGCGGAAGATCTGCGGCTACTGCTGAATGGCGTCGGTGACATTCACGTCGGAACCTTAATCTCGTATACTTCGTTCAATGACGAATCGAATGAAAGCAGTGACAAGTTGCTCAAATTTAAACGGTGGCTATGGAGTGTGGTGGAAAAGATGAGTAATTTGGAACGGCAGGATTTGGTAAGTTCCTTCGAGTTTCTACCCCGTAGATCAAAGTAATTTAGGTGAACTTTTCCGAAATTCGCAGGTCTACTTCTGGACCGGATCACCCGCCTTGCCGGCGTCCGAGGAAGGCTTCCAACCAATGCCATCGGTTACAATTCGTCCTGCCGACGATGCTCATCTGCCGACGGCCAATACTTGCATATCCCGGTTGTACATCCCGCTATACTCAAGCAAAGCAGTTCTCCGACACAAATTATTGTTGGCGATTAAAACGAAAAATTTTGGATTTGTCTAAAAATGGAACAACGGAATAATCAGCTTTACTTTATCGAATAAAATAATTGCACCAGTGATAGAGCGATGAGGCAGCGAAACAACCAACACCCAAGAGAGAGCACATGATCGATGTTTAAGTTCTGTTTAACGCATTAAATTCATTCCGCTCCTTTCGTATGTAAATATTTCGTTAAACTGCGTTTATTTTCGCTAAGAAATCTTATTTTGGATTTGCTCCCTGCTCAGACGTGAAATTCGGATGTCAACGTTCGCGGAATCTGATAGCCAGCGAACGCTGTAATAACGGATCAAAACTTCAACCAAACTTGTGTGAATCCAGTCACACAAGCAAAAAAAATAATATAAAATAAAGCAAACACGCCACGCGTTCGCTTTTTGTTTTTCTTTGTCTGTAGCTGAGCAAAAGGAAGAGAAATAAAATCGTCGCGTTTTAATGTGATTGAATCATTTATATGTTCGATATAAATGCAACTATAAATAAATTTATATATATTTATCATATACAAAGTTAAAAACGTAAAATACTGTAGCGTTAAAAGTAAGACAGAGTTCTTTAGAAGCAACAACACGTAGATAGACTTAGGTTCAGCTCTAAATAATGAAATGAGAGGGTGTATGAAAACAGCAGCAAATAAGGCTCCTTCGACTCAGTATCGTACTAGGGTCAAAGCACAGGCACCAGGCTTGACGTTCTACAAGTAGAATGCGCGAAAAGATAGAACGAAGTGACACGCAATGAGAGGATTTTGATTTGCTCTACTAGAACATGAATTTTGTTATTCGTATTTCCGTTTTTATTAAGTTTCATCGAACTAACCGTCTCAATATTTTCTAAATATTTTTGTTTGCCGTTTCTAGTTTCTTCTTTCATCTTCTTTTTTGTTGTGAAAAATGAACGACTTATAAAACCGCCATGAGAGTTAGCAAAATTCAAATATCAGGAACCGGGAAAAAGATCGGATGTTCGATACTAACACGAACGCGCACTTTCTTCTGTAAAACTGTGTAATTGAATTGATAACAGCTGGAACATCTAACCAACTATAATAATTATTACTGGAGTCAACTGAACTATTATTTCGTAATTTCAAGGAAATACACTTATAATGAGAAAAAAAATTCAAATTCATGTTTTTATTCCATTGATGACATCCGAGTTCGCATTCGCTTCAATGCTTTTACGTTTCTCATTTAGAAATGTTATGCAACAATGTCTTCACGATATTCTCATAGATGGACCGATTTTGATCAATTTAGATTTCAACGAAACTGCACTATACAGTTTTAATCTGTTCAGAATCTAGGGTTTGTTGAATGTATTGTTTGTAAACAACTTACCGCCATTGTTGCTGTGCCGTGAGCTCTAGTAAATTATTGTTTTTTTTTGGTTATTGAACGTTTATATTCTGTTCGTGGTGCGCTACTCGGTTGCTAATTTGGTTGGCTTCTGTCTGGTTCTGGAGTGCTTGGAGAGTGTTTTTCGATCAGTTTTTTGCAGCCGTTGGTGATTCAATGAGTGCACAATATAACTGATCATAGTCAACACATCAGTAAGACATCCAGTTCCCAGAGCTTTTACGTGACTGCAGCGCCATCTGTGTTTCAATGTCATCTGTCTCAGATCATTGCGATATGACCAATGCATGTGATCGGTGTGCTAAAACCGTCACTTCTGATGAGGATTTCATTTCGTGCTCGGGTTTTTGTAATCATGTGGTCCACATGAAGTGTGCCGGATTCAACAGACCGTTCTTGAAGGTACTTTCTGAAAACCCCAATTTGTTTTGGATGTGTGATCAGTGCTGCAAATTGATGAAACTCGCTCGTTTCCGGGAGTCTATATCTTCTGTTGGATGTGCGATTTCGGCGATTTCCGAGAGAATGGAATCGGTGTGTGCTGAACTGAAGGTCGAAATTTCGAAAAATAGCCAGCAAATATCTCGTCTTACCCGCAAAGTATCTGTTTCCACGCCGGGACGAAAAAACGATAAGAGTGTTACAAACACTGATTTATCTCATCCCACTGCTAAGCGTCGTCGCGAAGACGGATACGAACCCGCCAATTCTTTATTTTCTGGGCGGAAACACGTTGATAACTGCAACATTCAAACGGTTTCATCATCTCCGTTATTGTGGATTTATTTGTCCCGGTTTCATCCTAGTGTTACCAAAGAAATGGTGGAACAGATCACTAGAGACGGTCTCAATTGTAAAGACGAGATTAAGGTTGTACCGTTGGTAAAAAAAGGAATCGACGTCAATAGCCTGAATTTCGTTTCATTCAAAGTCAGGCTGCTTCCTAAATTTCGCGACGCTGCACTTGATCCAGATTCGTGGCCCCAAGGTGTACTTTTCCGCGAGTTTGAGGACAATCGCAACCAGAATATCTGGTGCCCGCCAATCAGTGTACTACCGCCATCTCCCGACGATGCTACAGACGCAGAAATGGTACCCGGTTCTTCGCCATCGATGTCGTTGTTGCGAACACCACCTAGAATAACAAATGATTTTTGATCGTACGATGAGGAGAGTTTACTGGGACGCGATGTAGTTGCTACTGTGGAAGTTCTCGAGCCCCTTGCCACAGTCGAGCTATTCCAGCCAGCGTACTCCAGTCGTCCCGGTCCTGTGTGCGAGTGTGGTGAGAGAATCTTCCGAACATCACTTCATGGCAAGTATAGTTACGATGAGCCGCTTTCCAGTGTTGACCTGCTTCGCATTTCCAGTTGTCATCCTCCGGTACCTAATCTGCTGCCGTCTTGCTCCAGTGTTGAGCGTACCGCACAAATAGATGTTGCACTGGGACGCACTGAAATCTGCTTCATGGAAGCCCCTGATACGCCCTCCACAGTCGAGCCTCTGCAGCCTGCGTTCACCAGTCGTCCCGGTCCTGTGCGTGAGAGCGTGGAAGGGGTCTTCCAAACCACTATTGACGGCAAGTATGAGCCTGGTGTGAACGCTTCCAGCACTGACCCGTTTTCAGTCGTTGTTTGTATGTTTACTGCCAAAATGTAGGTGGCGTTAATACATGCATTGACGATTACCGATTGGCATGCGCGGATGATTGTTACGACATCATTGCTCTTTCGGAAACGTGGCTCAACGAAAATACGATATCCGTCCTGGAATATGGGTCAAATTATGAAATTTTCCGTACCGATCGCAGCTCCCATAACAGTTCGAAGAGCATAGGAGGCGGAGTGCTCATCGCGGTTCACCGTCGTTTAAAAGCTCAACTGGTTGAGAGCACACCGGGACGTTGTGTCGAGCAGGTGTGGGTTCGTGTTCAACTGGCTGATTTCTCGCTTTTCATTTGCGTGATTTACATTCCTCCGGATCGATGTCGTGATGTGTCGCTGATTACGTCACATATCGAATCATTGCATGAAATTGCATCTAATCAAGCGCTGCCCATCGACGAAATCCTGGTTGTTGGAGACTTTAACTTCCCTAGTTTGAATTGGTGTGCCACTTCTAATGAATTTTTATTTGCTGATCCCGCACTTTCAGCATTTCACGCTGGCATAACTACCTTGCTCGATGGTTATAATCTCAACTTGCTGCGGCAATTCAACCACATCGTTAATGAGAATGGCCGAATGCTCGACCTTTGCTTCTCCAGTAAAACCGATATCGCACCCAACATTTGCGTTGCGCCGTCTCCTCTAGTGAAATGTGTTCGACATCATCCTCCGCTACACATCGTACTCGAGACTAAACGTTTACCTCATGACAGCGCCCCCTCCAGCATCATCAGCTATAATTTTAATAGAGCTGACTATAATAGCATGACTGCCTTCCTAATGAGTATCGATTGGGATGACATTCTCGACAATGATGATGTTAACGCAGCTGTACAGACCTTCTCCAATGTACTGATCTACGCGATTGATTACTTTGTTCCGAAACGATCCGTCCGACATTCCAAACATCCGCCGTGGCTAACCGCTGAATTGAAACATCTGAAAACATCCAAAAGAGCTGCTCTGACACGATACTCCAAGTATGGAGGTTACGTTTTGCGCAATAATTATATTCAGATAAATAAGTTATACAAGAAAACCGTGAAGCGCTGCCATGCCAATTATTTAAAGAAGGTACAGCATAGGATAAAGTCTAACCCAAAAGCTTTCTGGAAGCACGTGAATGAGCAAAGAAAGGAATTTGGATTACCATCGTTAATGCGATTCGGTGAGCGTACCGGTTCGAGTACTCAAGAAATTTGTCAGCTCTTTTCGGAACAATTCGCTCGTGTTTTCTCTACTGAAACATTATCCCCCCAGCAAATCGAACGAGCGGCCATCAACGTTCCGGTTCCATTGACATAGACGTGAATTCGGTACAGATGACTATCGCTGGATTGAAGTCTTCGAGTTCTGCAGGACCAGATGGCATACCGGCAGTTATTTTGAAGAAATGTTCGGCTGGAATAATATCCCCACTTTATCGTTTATTCAGAACCTCATTAACTACAGCAGTGTTTCCGGATTTGTGGAAAGCTTCGTTCATGTATCCGGTTTACAAGAAAGGCGACAAGAGCGATATGAACAACTACCGCGGTATCACTTCTCTTAGCGCAATTCCTAAATTATTCGAAAAAGTCATTCTGACTCAAATTTTTAACCATTGCAAGCAGTACATTGATGATACTCAACACGGGTTTATGCCGAAGCGTTCAACAGCTACTAACCTCGTATCTTTCACATCTTACATAACAAACGCTATGTCAGACGGGTTGCAGACGGACGTTATCTATACAGATCTCTCTTCTGCTTTCGATAAAATCAATCACGACATCACAAGTGCAAAATTAAATCGACTCGGCTTTGGTGCAAACGTCATTCAATGGATACAATCATATCTCAGCAATCGACGTCTTACTATCAAAATTGATGATTGTTTTTCCGAAGAATTTGTTGCAACGTCTGGAATTCCACAGGGGAGTCATCTTGAACCTTTGATTTTCTTACTGTACTTCAATGATGTAAATCTTTGTCTGGATGGACCACGAGTCTCTTTCGCTGATGACCTCAAGATCTATAACACCATCCGCAGCTCAGAAGATGCGGCATTCCTTCAACGGCAATTGGAAATCTTTGCGAATTGGTGCAAAACCAATCATATGATAGTGAATCCCGAAAAGTGCTCAATCATTACGTTCACAAGGAAAAAGTTACCGTTCAAATTCGAATATTATCTTGAAGGATTCATGATTAGTAGATCGACATGCGTCAAAGATCTTGGTGTCTTTCTCGATGAGCAGTTATCATTCAAACAGCACATTAACTACATTGTTGCGAAAGCTTCACGCTGTTTAGGATTCATATTTAGAATGGCTAAGCACTTCAATGATATTTATTGCCTGAAGACTCTATACTGTACACTCGTTCGTTCTACTTTGGAATATTGCTCAGTAGTCTGGAACCCTCTTTACCTCAATGGAGCTCATAGAATAGAATCTATACAACGTAGATTCGTACGTTTTGTTCTTCGACGATTACCTTGGAATAATCCACATCAACTGCCGAGCTATGAAAGTCGCGGATTGCTGATTGGTCTTGACACACTACAAGTACGACGAGAGCTGTCGCGTGCTTTGATGATAGCTGATATTTTGAGTGATAGGATTGACTGCCCCGCTTTGCTCCGTGGTGTCTGTTGATTTTACAATAATAAACAATGGGAACGGTCAGGGAGTTTCTCTACAATTCGATGCGAGAGAGGATGAAGAAAAGCAACCCGATTCTGTATTTCGTTCGAATCGGATTGTTTTGATCGAATACGAAATTTGGCTCGAAATCTCGATTGAGTTCGAGTTTTTCATAAAAAAAGCATCACTCTATCGGATTACTGAATGCAAATTTTTACATTCGTTCGAAAAAATCCGATTCGAACGAAATACAGGTTCGGGATGAACGTCCATTTTTGTACAAAATTTAACTGAAGTGCGTATGATTATCACCTTTATTCTGTATTTCGATCGAATCGGATTTCGTCGAACGAATGTAGAATTTTCATCCTGTAATTCGATTGAGTGGTGCTTTCGTATGGAAAACTCGAACTCGATCGAGCTACAGAATGCAAAATTTCCTATTCGATCGAAACAATCCAATTTGAACGAAATACAGAATCGGGTTGATCATTACCGATCTTCTGTGTGTCAAATTGGTTACTACAGAAAGCAAGTTATCATGCAAATTGGACTCTCGATTTAATAGGAATACTGTAAAATTTTTATTGTACTTTATGCTCGTATCTTTATCTTACAGCGAATGCTAGACTCAAATGTTCAACTCCGCTACACCTGTACGGTATGATGAGCCATCGTCCTTCCGGAAAGTAGGTAAAACATCAAAATTTCCTCTCATTCTCAACCTTAATTCCCTGTGAACGTTGAAGATGGGGGCGGCTGACAGTGGTGAGATATTCAGTTTTGAGTTTAAATGGTATCAGTTCCCAATGCTATTTCCTATGCAACTCTTATTGGACAATCAATATACTAAAGGGTGACTTTTTTGCTGGTATCTTTTTGGCAACACTGTTTTTGACAGATCACGCGTTAATCGTGTCTTGTGTCATTGTCCAACTTGTTTAGTTTGGTCTATAATTTAATCATGAATCGACTTACCACGTCTAACATTTGGTGAATGGGCGCTGGTAAAGTGGGAGGAAGATCCACTTTTTTATCGAAAAACTGTGTCCAGCGACGAAGCTCATTTTGCTCTGGTTGAATGGAGTTGAATTGTTGAATGTGACCAACACAACTGTCACCAACGTCATAGACTAACAGATATAACACTATGAGTGAATTCTTCTAAAAAAAATTTCTTGGGCCTTATGTTATGTGAAATTCATGGGGCCTTGTGTTATGCTAATGTTTTTTTACTAGTTGGTTCCACCTCGTTTGTCAACACAGATCAGCTACTTGCAGGGATGTCTGACTTTGTATATTTTTTTTTAATTTTTTTTTTTACTTTTTTATTTATGACTTCTGGTCAGTCAGTAATTTTTACTTTTTTTCGGTTTTTTAACGATATCAAACTAACTAGAGATTATAAGAGAAGAAAGAATATGAAATCATAGAGCCATAGTACTCAAGGGAGAGCAAGGATGTGAAGAATAAAGTGCGGAAAAGTGAGACGTGACAAGGGTCATTTAAGTAAGCAGAAGGCTTCTCGTATCTAAACTTTTACCTTCTACCAGAGGATCGTATCTAAACTTTTACCTTCTGACATATCAGAGACTTGGATGACTCGTGTCGCTAAGATGCCTAAGTTCGACTCCCTTGTCACGTCTCACTTTTCCGCACTTTATTCTTCACATCCTTGCTCTCCCTTGAGTACTATGGCTCTTTGATTTCATATTCTTTCTCCTCTTATAATCTCTAGTTAGTTTGATATCGTTAAAATACCGAAAAAAAAAGTTTGTATAATATTTGAAAATGAATTGTAGCAATAAATTATGGGATTACGGTTATAATATTTTTATAACTCTTTTAGCGATTTTCGAAGGTAACAATTTATTTTTCTCAACGTTGTTCAGAAAAATGACTTCTCAGGTACCTGAAAACGTTTATTGGTTTGTGGTATATAGGGTAACAGAGGTATTTTGGTCCACTTTAGGATTGATTTTATTTTGGCCCACTTTGTAAAAATATCCCCCAAATGTTGTAATATCTTTGAAAAACCCTTCCTCAATTGGTAATTTAATGTAATTAGCTTCAAATTGATGCAACATTAGGATTGATTTAATTTTGGCCCACTTTAGGATTGATTTTATTTTGGCCCACTTTGTAAAAATATCCCCCAAATGTTGTAATATCGTTGAAAAACCCTTCCTCAATTGGTAATTTAGCTTCAAATTGATGCAACATGGGTTACTTAACATCGATTAAATCCATAAAGTTTGTTAGGTGGGCCAAAATATATGAAGTGGCCAAAATACCTCTGTTACCCTATATAGCTGTAATATTTATTCTTTTTAGTTAATTTTTCGCACGGAATGCTCAAAAGGTTCATTATCGAGAATGAATCTACGCTATTTTTGATTGTGTTGGTAATTGTCACTCGAAATTAAGTGGCGGCAAGCCACAAGCAAGTAAATATCGTAGCAAAACATGGATTCGATTTTGTATTTCGTTGAGTATAAGAAATTATATGTATAACTGCATGAAATCCGCATGGACGTGTACAAATTCTGAGTGAATGGCAACTCTGTTGGTAAATGAAAAAAATTAACACAGTCTAGATGACATACCGAATGATTTTGATAGGGTAACGTGGCACCATCAAGACAGGAATATTCGAAAACGGGAACGGGGTAAGTCCACAGACTAACAGACATGACAGTATGAGTAAATTCTTATAAAAATCATTTTTCGTGATGCACTAGTTCCACCTATATTGTACTGCGCGAACTATTTACTATCTGTACACCCCTTGTGTTATGTAAAAGTTTTTTTACTAGTTGGTTTCCCCTCGTTTGTCAACACCGATCAGCTGATTGCAGGGATGCCTGATTTCATCAAAATATTTGAAAATGAATCGTCACAATAAATTATTGGATTACGTTGATAATATATTTAACTTTTTCGCAATGTAGGAAGGTAGCCGTTTATTTGACTCAACGTTGTTCATCTAGACTATTTTTTATTATGTTGGTAGTTTTCACTCGAAATTAAGTGGTGGCAGACCAGAAAATATTGTAAATATTGTAACAAAAAAGGTTCGTTTTTGTATTGCGTTGGAGGATGAGAAGTAGGCACAATTATGTATATAGTTTTGGCAATATGTATTAAATCTGAATCCTGCATGAAATTCGCATGGACATATACAAATCAATACACTACAGGTAATTCTGTATGAACGGCAACTCTGTTGGTAAATGAAAAAATAAACACAGTTTAGATGACAGACAGGATGTTTTTGATAGGGTAACGTGGCGCCATCATGACACATGTGAGTACTGTCCCAAATAAAGGAATATTCGAAATGACCGTTAAGATGATTGAAGAATCTAATTTGAGTGTCCTGTCTGTTAGTCTGTGGTAAGTCGATGCCTTTCACGCAGCCCTCCTGGGTTCGATTCCCAACCCCGCACATAGGGTCAGAAAATTTTTCTGGCTCGAAGAGGTGAATGATCATAAGGTTAAAACCTCTATAATCAAAAACAAACAAAAATATTCGAAATGACCGTTAGAATGATTAAAGAATCCAATTTGTGTGTATTGTCTGTTAGTCTGTGCGTTAGTTTGTGTGTATTGTCTGTTAGTTTTTTGCTGGCGGAACCGTTCCCTTTAAGATGGATTAGAGTAGGGTGATGAACTCACCAATTTTTTGTTCTATACACAGATAAAAATATTTACATCTATTCTCATGCACATATTTGGAGCAGGAAATTAAATGTAAAGTCTTTATTTTTTAATATAATTTTAAAGTAAAACTACGCTTAAATTAATATATGCTGTATTATTCATTGAAATTCCAATTTACTTTTATATCGATGATAGTTTCCAATAAAATTTTTGATTCAACTGATGTCTATTTCAAAGTATCATTGATTTACCACCCCGATTCTGCAATCCGACGGATTTATGATACGAACGAATCTACACTTTCGTTCTGGTTCGAATTTTGCATTCTTTATTCCGTTCGACTTGCATGATTCGATCGACTCTCGTTCGGGAACACTTGAAATTTCGAACACTAACCATCAAAGCTGTCAACACTACTTAGGGCATATTCAGGAGTGTTCTAGTTCTAGATGCATAATTTATGTCAGTTTTAAAATTTAAATCTAGAAATTATAACAAAATAAACTGGCAGCCCCAGCAGCGTTTTATCTGTGTTTCAAATATAGAAAAAATAGAACGGCAATGTATACCAATTTCAAATTTGACAGTAGAAATGGTCGAATAAATAAAACTAAAACGGATTGCTGGGGATACGTTTGTTTCAGTTTCATTTACATTATAGACCACTCATATGAATCTTGCATCTGCTGAACTTGCTCTTACACGTTCTATATTATTCATATTATTTATTTCTTAGTAAACGAAACCGTCACACTTGTATAAACAAATTAGAATGATTCTAAACCGAACAGGACCGGGATTTACTAGCATGGGATTTTTAACCTGAACTCTGAAGCTGAATTTTGAATGCAATTTTAAGATTTTTGTCATCAAAAAAATTTACAATCTCGGAAATGGTGCTTTTTCAAGATCGAAAATTTTCAAACTTTAACCGCTGGGCAGCACCCCTTACACATGTCCGATTTAGCTCAAATTTTGCATGAGGACTTTTTTCGAGGTGCCTAAACTTTTGAACAGTAGCGCTTTACGAAATTAGAGGTGATCCCAAAATATTGGCACCCTTATATGTATAAGCACACACACACACACACACAGAGACAGACAGACATTTTCCGATCTCGTCGAACTGAGTCGAATGGTATATAACACTATGGGTCTCCGATGCTCCGTTCGAAAGTCGGTTTTTCCAGCAATTCTAATACCTTTCTATAGAGAAAGGCAAAAAGTAGTAGTAATCACTTTCATTGCTGATATCTATTTGTACTCCCATTGCGATGTTGTCCTGCATCAGAAAATTGTTCGAAAAAATTATTCTACGACGTCTCGACACTTGGGTCGAGACGAACGGTTTGTTGTCAGATACTCAGTTTGGCTTCCGTAGAAATAAAGGGACGAATGATTGCCTTGCATTACTTTCGTCTGACATCCAAATTGCCTTCGCTCAAAAGCAACAAATGGCATCTGTATTTTTAGACATTAAAGGAGCATTTGATTCAGTTTCCATTGATGTTCTTTCAGACAAGCTTCACCAAAATGGACTCCCAGCGGTTATAAATAATTATTTGCACAACCTTTTGTCAGAGAAACACATGCATTTTTCACATGGCGATTTGGCAACACTCAGAAATAGTTACATGGGTCTCCCGCAAGGCTCATGCCTCAGTCCGCTCCTCTATAATTTTTACGTAAATGACATTGACAGCTGTCTAGTAACCCCATGTACACTAAGACAATTGGCAGATGATGGCGTGGTTTCAGTTACTGGACCCAAAGCTATTGATCTGCATAAACCATTGCAAGATACCTTAGATAACTTGTCCGATTGGGCTGTTCATCTTGGTATCGAATTCTCTGCGGAGAAAACAGAGTTAGTCGTCTTTTCAAGAAAGCATGATCCCGCGCAGCTTCAGCTCCATATGATGGGAAGAATGATCCAACAGGTTTTAACTTTTAAATACCTCGGGGTGTGGTTCGATTCCAAATGCACGTGGGGAGGACACATTAGGTTTCTGATAACAAAATGCCAACAAAGAGTAAATTTTCTTCGAACAATAACAGGATCTTGGTGGGGTGCTCATCCGGAAGATCTAATAAAATTGTATCAGACAACGATACTTTCAGTGATGGAATATGGATGCGTTTGCTTTCGTTCCGCTGCAAACTCTCATATTATCAAACTGGAGCGAATTCAGTATCGTTGTTTGCGAATTGCTTTAGGGTGCATGCATTCGACACATACAATGAGTCTTGAAGTTCTGGCGGGAGTTCTTCCATTAAAAGATCGATTTTGGGAGCTTTCATCACGCCTGCTAATAAGATGTGAGGTGCTGAATCCCATGGTAATTAATAATTTCGAACGACTAGTCGAGCTTCGATCTCAAACAAAATTCATGACAGTATATTTTAACCATATGTCACAGGAAATCAACCCTTCAAGATATATTCCTATCCGTGTCAGCCTCCTAAATGTCCCTGACTCAACTTTATTTTTCGATACATCCATGCAGCGCGAAGTGCGTGGAATCCCGGATCATCTACGTTCGACGGAAATCCCAAAAATATTTTCAAGTAAGTTCAGGCATATTGACTCTGAGAAAATGTTTTACACGGACGGATCGCGAATTGAAGAAGCGACAGGGTTTGGTATGTTCAACAATAATGTTTCGGCCTCATTTAGGCTTCAAGAACCTGCATCTGTTTATATAGCAGAGCTAGCAGCAGTTCAATATAGTTTGAGTGTAATCGTCACATTAATTCCAAACCATTATTTCCTCTTCACAGATAGTCTGAGTGCAATTGAAGCCATTCGCTCAAACATGACTGGCAAGACTGAACCGTTTTTCCTGGGCAAAATAAAACAGTGCCTGAACGACATATTGAACAATAATTATCTAATCACTATAGTCTGGGTCCCGGCTCATTGCTCCATTCCTGGCAATGAAAGAGCCGATATTTTAGCCAAACGTGGTGCTATTGAGGGTGAAATTTATGAGAGACCAATTGCTTTCAACGAATTCTATAGCTCGTCTCGCCAAAGAACACTTGCCAGTTGGCAAGCTTCTTGGGATAAAGATGATCTGGGTCGGTGGATGCACTCAATTATTCCGAAAATATCGACAAAGGCATGGTTCAGGGGACTGGATGTGAGTAGAGATTTCATTCGTGTGATGTCTAGACTCATGTCCAATCACTACACGTTAGACGCACATCTACTTCGAATTGGGCTCTCCGAGACTAATCATTGTGCTTGTGGCGAAGGTTATCGAGATATTGATCATGTCGTTTGGACATGCGTGGAGTATCGTGATGTCAGATCTCAACTAATAAATTCTTTGCGTACCCAAGACTATCCAATATCCCAGTTCGAGACATTCTTGCTTGTCGTGACCTTTCATACATGAAACTTATTTATCATTTCATAAAGAAAACTGGAGTTTCAATTTAATAAAGGCCCCTTTCAAGACTTAGTTCTGATCCCAGCTGCGTCCATGAGTTCAACCAATAGCTAAATTAGAATAAAAATAATGTAATGATACAAACAAACTCGAAACAGTTTATGAAATTATTAACAAAATGTCTGAAAATAACAGCTTATTTTATAATTTATAGAAGTTAATCGTTTGGTTCAAATAATATTTCCGAGTAGATTTCATAATTAATGACGAGTTACCTAAGATGATATTTAAGTAATAAGAGAATATGTTTTAATAAATGCAAAACGTTGTGACTATGTTAGAATTAAATTAGGATAAGAATATTATGTAAAAGTGATGCTACGGCGAAGAAAAACTTATGTAAACTGCCTTAAGAAATAAACGTATTTATGAAAAAAAAAAATCTATTTGTACTATTGAATGAATGAAAAAAATGTTGCAAATCACTACTGCCGATATGAAAATTTTCGGAAGAACCCTCCTTTTCTTGGTTCCATTTTTCATTTGCAGGTGTCGCTACTGGTAATTCAGTTATGCGATAATGTGCCAATAGCTTAAAAACTTTTAAATAAAGACAAAACAATAGACTTCGAATCAAATGGCATTGGCTTCGGTTGACGTCGGTAGTACTGATTTTCAGTATAAGTAGGCGGAAAATGCTTTAGTGATTAATTTTCAATGAATTTCCATGAAAACTGATGTAATATAATTGGCTGGTCATCTTTTTCTTAAATTGGCGACGTGTCAAAATTATCGGCTGCGGCGGCGCACAGGTCTATCTGAGACCTGAATTCTGGTCCTGGACCGAGATTCTGGACCACGATTCTTGTTCTGAATTCTGGACCGGTTTTTTGAGTTCGCACTGAATACTGAAACATTTCCTTGAATCTGATGTTAAATGTTGGACCAGGCTTTTGAAACTGCATTCTGGATCTTAATTCTGGAGCGGGACCTTGATTATGATACTGAAATCTATAACTGGTTTCTAAGCGGGATTATTAACCTTTTTTTTTTATTTAATAACATATTTTAAGGCACATTGCGTTAAGCTATAAGATGCCGAGGGCATATGTTTAAACTACTTAAACTAGATTTTTTTTTATTTTCACACCATATGAGCCTTGGGAGATCTAGTCTTCAACGGGTGGTCGGCAGTGGCTGGCTGGATCTTGTACGCTGGAGTAAACTGGCACGACGTTGGTACGCATCACTGTTGGTTGCATCTTTTCGTTCGTGTGGGTCCGCGGAAAACACCCCCAACTACGAGGAGCCGGCTGATGGCCCGCATGATCATCGACTTGAGCGGCTCTCCATGGTGGTGAATTTTGTGGAAGAGAAGGAAGGGAGCGAAACTACTTAGGTCAGCGATAAGATCTAATTAGTTGACATCGAGATGGTGAAGAGACGGGGACGGGGGAGCAAAAATATTATTAACCTTGATTTTGAACCTGAGTCCTGGACCTGAAATCTGAAACTGAATTCAAGACGTGGGTTTGGTTCAGACCCTGTCAGCTTGGAGCGATCTCAATCTTCAGTTCAGCAACGCCATCGCACGGCGTCTCATTCAACATGTCATGTCAATTGTATGGGTGCACAGCCCTGCTATTTTGGCGCGTACGAATTTGACATTTCTCTCCCCTACTTCTATGTATGAGATTCGATGCGGACTCACCTGAGGGCGACATGCTCGCAAAAAAGGATGTTGCCAATTATTTGTTCGGGAAATGTGAGAGCTGGATATCTTGTTAATATGATGTCTTTGGTTTGGTTTCTGGTTGTGAAGCATTGTAAATAAATCTTTAGTTCCAACACACTGGCCCTTATTACGGGTATCACTACACGATGAAAACCAAGTGAAGTTTTTTTTTGTTTCGATTAAAGAGGTTTTAACCTTAAGGTCATTCGCCTCTTCGGGCCAGAAAAACTTTCTGACCCTATGTGCGGGGTTGAGAATCGAACCCAGCCGGGCTGCGTGAAAGGCATCGACTTACCCATCACACTATACCCGTCCCCGCCAAGTGAAGTGATATTATCGGTATCATGGTGAAAATCGAGTGAAGTGAATTTAGGTCCTTAGCACAGAAGTCGCTTCAAAGACAAAAGTAATTATTTGGATGAACTTGATATCATTATGAACATCACACCAGCCACATTTCGATGAAAAAATGAGTTTTTTTCCACTACAGTGATCATTTCACTATGCGTGATACTGGTTATAGGGAAAATCAAGTGAAGTGACATGTAAGTGAAGTGAAAGGGCCACTAATTAAACTACAACGAACAAAAATTTGTCGCTTTCCCACAAGGAATAGGCACCGTAAATCTAGTAAAGTTAGATTTACGTATTCAAATCAAATCGTCTGAGCTGGAAAGAGAAGCATTAGGATCTAATATGGTTGAAGTCCATTTTTTCGGATGGAGTAACTTTTTTGGTACTGCTTTAGATGAAGCGTGCCTAGTTTTGGAACATTGTCGAATTCATTCAGTGCCCTGTCGGAAAGCTTGCTTCAAATAGAATTGGAACAAAGACAATTGCCTGTATTTCAGTTATTTATTATTGAATTGAAAATCTTTTTTATACAAATGTAGCGTTTTCTTCATACTTCTAAGAAAAAAATACAGATAAAATTATTCGTCACGGTTTCAAAGGAATTCTCGATTTTTTCCTGTAATACGGATCATTAGGCGGCGCACACCTTCTTCGTCCACCGTTTTAGCTATCTTATTCCACCAGATCGTCATCTGATTGATGTCTTTGACAACCTTTCCCTTTGCCTTGAGTCTCCTCTTCATGATTGCCCAGTATTTCTCAATTCGGAACTGGGGGCTGTTGGGTGGGTTAAGGGTTTTCAGAACAAACTGGACCCCTTTCTCTGCATACCATTCTTGAACGACTTTGCTGTAATGACAGCTTGCCAAATCTGGCCAAAACATTACGGGATGGTCGTGGGATCGAATGAACGGCAAAATTCGTTTTTGGAGACACTCTTTTTGGTATACTTCCGATGTCATTGTCTTATTCGTAACGAAAACTTTCGTTTTTTGCCACAGCTGCAAATGCCCTGCCAAATTATAAATTTTCTTGCAAATTTGTCGGCAAAAACAAATTTAAATTTGGCTGGAACATCCCCCCGAGCCGTTGTCAAGTAAAATTTATGACCTGGAATTTGCATGAAGTCAGCCTTGACATAGGTTTCATCGTCCATCAGAAGACACCCGTCGAACTTGGTCAGCACCTGGTCATATAGTTTCCGAGCACGAATTTTGACCACATTATTCTGTTTTATGATCCGATTTGGCTGTTTGCTAGCTCGATACGACTTGATTCCTTCCCGGAGTCGAGTTCTCCTCACGGTACTATGGGCAGCACCGAAATTTCTGGCCAAATCACGGTCCGACAGATTAGGATTCCTCTCAATCGTCTTCAAAATCTTACCACGCAGTTTCCGGTCAACAGTTCCACTCCAACGATTGGTTTGAGGCTTCCGAATCGTCGTCAATGTTTCCTCATACCGTTTGATAACGCGCCATACGGTATTTCTGGGCAATTTCAGCTGTTTAGCTAGCCCAGATTCAGACCACAATAGATTTTCCAAATAACTGTGCAGAATTTTTTCCCTTCTTTCGGCTTCCATGATGATTGTTTACAAAGTACAGTCGATTTGCGGAATGTCAAAAATCATACGTGTAGCTGACCAAATTTTCGACACGTGGGCGCCAAGAACTTCCAAATCCGTCCAACAGGAGCGCCACAATATGAGCAAAAGTTTATTCCGATTCTAAATGAAGCAAGCTTTACAACCGTTGAAATGGGATTGCTTGCACTGATTACAATGAAACTAATTTGTCATATTTACTATGAGTATATTTTTGTCTTAGTTGTACAATATTATATGATCAAACATTTGGTAATATAGAATAATACTTTTTTTCTTTCAAATTGTTCGTGGGCTATACGGCTCTTACGAACTATACAACTAAACAGCTAAACCTACGATAAACAATTTAAATGCCTTTACATGGTGTTGTTCCCTATGGAATAAGTTCAACTAACAAAGAAAACAACATTTGAACGTATGACCGGAACTGTTTCTTCTGTCGACAGTAAAAACTAAACCTAGCTTGACTAGACTAATAGTTTTGAGATTCTGCTGCTCTACTGCTGTTTTTCCGCGTTGTCATCTACGAAAAGTATGGCAGCGTTCGAACGTAGCAGGGGTGGTGTTTCCGCGTCAGATCCCGCTCGCTCATCGTCGGTACCTTGGGTTTGTGCTCCGGTGCGATCGTGTTACCCATCACCGACAGGTGATCCAGATGCGGTCCACTGTAGATGCTCTCCAGTGACACCCGTCGGTTACCATTTTGGTGTGGATTGTTCCTGCAAAGACGGTTGAGTGGGGTTTGAATGGGGAAGGTTCAAATTTACGTGATGTTGAAGCCGTTGTTCAGAGTGAAACCAAGGTCCGTATGAATGAAACGTAGCAGGCTTGATTTTCGGTAGTAGTTTTTCACGCATTCATTAGCGAAGCTCAAGCCTGCTACGTTTCATTCATATACCTTAGGCAAAATATTTTTCAAGAATGGCTTCCATAAGTTCCGAGTACATTGGGATGATTGCCAGTCTATTTAGAGCTAAGCGAGATAAACACAAAGAGCTAGAAGAAGCACGAGGGGTTTGTCAACTAACAACAAAAAGCATTTCGTTACCCATAGCCTATGGCTGACGGATCATGATAGCGAGTCTGATGCGAGTTGGATGAGAGGAATTTGCCACCGCCGCCATTTTGCAATGATGTATGATGAAGTGATTGGTTAGACATGGTTCGATGTCGGCCGCCGCGTCTTCCTCCACCATTAATGCTGGTTGTGGTTATCGTTGTTGTCCCCGGTGGAGGACCTATGCTGTGGTACTGCTGCTGTTGTTGCTGTTGTTGTTGCTGCTGCTGTTGATGGTGGGAGGAAGACAAGTTCATTTGATGGATATACGGATGTTGTTTTCGGGTCGATTCGTGCGGTTGTTGATGCTGATGGGAGAGCATGTGGTACTTATTGGCGATGGTTCTTGACGTAGCGGATGTTATGACGCTACATTCGACGGTCTGCTAAAAGGGTTGGGAAGGCATGATAAATGATTCGTTTGGCAATTGTACATGGCAAGCAAGAGACAGGACAAACACGCAGCACGTTGTTTAGTGATTAGTGAAAGGGTAACGAATCGAAGAAATGTTTGAATGAGTTAAGCGAAATTTCACATGTAGGTTCATGAGAACGAAAAAGTTGAGCTAAAAATTGCATGATGGTGACCACGCTTCTCCATCGGGTGAATGTTTGAAAGGAGACGGATGGTTCCTTTTGTCAATACTATTTCCATTTAAAGCGAAGTTAGATGAAAGTTAATACTTAAACATGGCAGACATTAGGCAGATTTTACATGCGCAGTGGCAACCTAGTTTGAAGACACACACACAAAAATACAACGACTGAAATAGCCAATTTACCTATCAATTGCACTTAGGTCTGATGTCTGGAAAGATACATGGATTGAATGATTCAGAAGCTTTGGATCGAACAAGCAAATACTTTGAAAGCGTTTAAATTGTCAAAAATTTTGTTTTCAGATGCCAAAATCCCGACTCACATTGGCATGATAAGTTTATTTTGCACTGCGTGTTCGACTATTAATCTTTTCAGATACCTTGACCGCTTTTTTGCCGTTCTGTCTTGCCGGAACGTTGTTCGATGAGCCAACATTTGGAAGACGATTGTCCTTGCTGCCGCCAGCTAAAACAAAAACATTCAACTGTATTTCACACGTATCCAACTGGGGGAGAACCTAGGTTACCAATTCCATCCGATCGCGAAAGAGACCGCTTGGGATTCATCCCTGCTGTCAGTGGAAGCGCTGCTCGTGCTGAACTCTGGCTGATCCGGTAGCTGTCACTATCCTGCAGGGCATAACTGGTCCCATCACGGGCTGAAATATGGTGCGCATCCTCCACGTACTGCTTTCGACTGCCAGCTAGGCTACCGGACGGATAGCCATTTTCGTGTCCATTCACTGCGGAATGATTATCAGTACGCCTGGAGCCATTGCTGCCGGTTTTAGCACTGCCACTATTTGCAATACCGTTCACCAACGGAGCCTTGCCAGCGGAACCCGAATTGGACTGCTTTGGAAAACTAAGCCGCATTTCGACATCCGGTGCCATGTCTGGATTGTAGTTACCTGCCACTGTGACGGTCCATCCTGTAATGTAGTACAAAAAGATTTCGTTAGTAAAATATTGTTTCGTTTAAATGGAATAGAATAAGAATCACTGCCATTTTTTCTTTCATAGAAGATTGGGTGATTCACAAATCCTATCAGCTGATCTTCATAAATCATTTGGAACAATGAATCACAGACATTATACCAGAACCAGTAGACGATATCTCGGCGTAAACCGGGAATCATGATACAAATTCTCTTAATTTTCATAGCGAATGGTAATCACCTTCTGTCAAATGAGATAAGTTAACACTCATGAAGCTATACAATCTTGTTCTCATACAATATATACAATTTGAATTATGCTCCGCGTTACTTATGGTAACGTAAGGTAGAGTTTTTTTTATGTGTCGTCTTCGACTTGTAATCGTATAGCAGTCCATACAGAACTGTAATGCTACTATGCAGTTTAGTGACTCATCAGACGAAAATATTTTTTCGGTTCATATTGGCCGATTCAGGTAGTGATCATTTGGGCGTTAGTCTACTTTTGTACATACTTGAGGAACATAAAAATTTTGACGTGAATACAGTTTACTTCGCTATAGAGCGTCTAATCAAAATTTACTCTCTGCAAGAGTGATAAGTTTTTAATCGTGACTATCTTTTATTACCGTGATAAAATCATGCCAATCAATGCCACCGAAAATATGTTCTGTCCATTTTGATGCAGATCTATGGGAAATTCAAAGAAAATGCAATATTTTGATGTGTGCATGCCTTATGCAGAACAACCTATGTACGATGGGCGCAGTTAGATGGATTCCCAATTTTACTCACTGCTAAAAATGAACGTTTACCAGTATTCACTTTACTTTTAATTCAACGATGTAATGTATACAGACGCATTTTTAATCAGTGTTGGGGAAAAATCAAAATTTCGAAAATCGCGACTAAATTTTTCGGACAAAAAATCAACGTTCAGAAAACTCACTAAAGAAAAGTTCACTACTGATTTTTTGCAAACGCGTTTCTCACAGAAACTGATCTCACATGGCAAAAAATCAGCTGTTAAAAGTTCACTAGGGAACGTTCTCCTAGATGATATTTAAGAAAAACGAAGGTAACCCTTTGCTGAATACATGATGAATAAATTCGCCGATGAACAAAACTGGACCTTTTAAAAAAACGTTCAGTGCGCGTAGGGTGGGGATAAGTTAATCAATAGTGGCGGAGTATTTGAAATTTATTCGAAAATATGTGGTGGTGGAGTAATATCATTAATAGAAGAATCAAGTGCTGTGATTTATATTATTCATAATGATAATTAAAACATTAATCAAAAACTAATCACAAAGCATGTTATGTAGCTGATTGAGAAATATTACCCAATTCAGCTTGAATATCATAATCAGTAGTAAAAGAAGCGCAGGCTATCACTACACCAATTCAAACGCTGTGCCTGCTGTGTGTTAGAGAGATCCAAAATGTTGCACTCCTGTTACTTTTATAAATAAAACTCATGCTGAATAGAATCGCTTCGGTGACGAGCTAAGCCTTAGTGGAAATTCAGTATCGAAATATCATCGCAAGCTCTTCTCCATTTCGATTATCTCTTGAGCAATATTTCCGTGGGTGAAAATTCGCTATCAAGATTCGCTGACACAAAAAATTACTTGTGAACTTCGAGGTTCAGAGTTTTGTGGAAGTTTGTAATATGAATGAGAACCTCAGAAGTGATTTTTCAGTCGCTGAGTTTTTTAAGAAAATGTCGTGAGCTGATTTTTTCACGAGTGATAATGAAATGAACTTTTTTCTGAACATGACTTTCTCGACCCTGCTTATGACTCAGGTTTTTCAGAAAGTCCGTTCGCGAATAGCGATTAGCTATAAAGTGAAAATGTCAAACCATCTGACTTTAGCCTGAGAGAACCTCTATATACTTCTATTGTCGTTTTTGGTCATAAGTAGATGAACCAACGAATGTTGAAATTGATAGATAAATGAAATTGTAACAATCAATTACTAAACGATATCTCACAGAGACTGGACACGCACTTACAAGTCTTCTGTAATCCGTGGAACTGCTTTGCCAATTTATAGGAATCATCTTTGTGACGATTTCAGGAATCAGAACTAATTGGCCCAAGTGGCATGTTCCTTTAGTTATTTGGAGATTTGTGCCTTGCCGTGATAAAAGGAACATGGAAGGGAATTGTGAAGTAGGTGAAGTAGGAAAACAGCACAAAACATAAAGAAACAAATCTGCTGGTGCCAAAATGCACAGTTTGAAAACCCTCCAACCCCCGAGAGGATTAGGAGATTTTACAAAAGCGATACCATTCTGCATTCCTGGAAGAATGCACAACGATTCGCAGTATGTATGAGCAGAAGTAGGTTGAGCACCCCATAAGGGATGCTTTAATTTTAGCACCGCATACACAGACTCAACCATGTATGGAGAACCAAAAACCCGGATACGTAGATGCATCAATGCGGGACAGTTACATATCAGATTATACGAAGTATCGTAATCGCATTCACACATATCACACGAATAATACCATAAATCAAATAAACATAGATTTCACATTGTACGGAGAAACTAACAGCGCTTCTAGTGAGAAACGGGTGTACTTTTTTCCATTAGCTACTGTGGTTGTGTTAAATGCGCAAGCATGCATTTTAGGAGCATTTACGCACCCATTCTCCACCAGACGGCGCTTTTGGTGTAACGGGTTGCTCAACTACAGTACTATTATACTGGGGAATTTATGTTTATTTTATTTATGATAATACTCAGCACGCTGAATAGTACCCGCATAGCGTTTTGGCTACCTGAGCAGCCATGGCCACCGGACGGCTACCAAAATTGATTCAGTGACGGTTGTCAAATCCAATTTGACAAAACAAAGTCGCCTGTATCTAAGTTAGCCGAGCGTTTTCATCTTCTCACCTTCGCTGAAAATGTCAAAGATTTCAATGTGGAAAAATCCTGGTGGATACGGTTGTATCGTTTGAGTTGTATATCTGGCAGCGGTGAGGCAGTCGGTCACCAGAATGTCTGCCTGCCATATTTTTCCAGCTGGCAGCGTTTAGTCAGCCATCTGGCAGCCATGCGTATGCAGGTAGCCATGTGATAATTGAGTTCGCAATGTCCAGTCAGAGCTCTAACCAGAATAATGCAATGGTGCTGGGAAAAAATGCAGTAGACATTTTGATATTTTCAGATTAAAATCTGGTAAAAATGATTTTGTCTGAGCGCAAGCTTGCAAGCTGCGCCAGTAGATGGCATGTTTGGGAACAGCTCAAGACCGAATCTTGTGCTTTATCCAACTACAGTTGAAAGTGGTGAAGCTGGTTCAGGACCAACGAAATTATTCGTTGCACCAGCTCTAGCCAACTCATTAGCTCTTTCTTTTCCAGTAATATCAGAATGGCCGGGTACCCATAAGAAGTAAACAGCATTTGAAATGCTGAGGTCTTCAACTTGAGTTCGACATGCGATCACTAGATTCAATCGTGAATCATTCGAACTGAGTGCTTTCAAGGCTGCCTGACTGTCGGAAGAAAAATAAATTCGTTTACCACAGATTCTCTGCCGATTGTATTCAACACAGAATCGGGTAAAATTCTGCTTCGAACACAGTACAGTATCTACCAAGTGAATGAGGCTGCTCTAGCCCAATTTCACGATAATAGACACACGCACCAGCACGACCATTCAACACAGAACCGTCCGTATAACAAACTATGTGTTCATCAAGTTGTCGTTCCAGACAACCAGACAACCATTCCTCACGAAGAGGATAGCTCACATTGAATGTTTTGAAAGGAAAACTGCATATGAGAGCGTTAGGTCACTAGTAGCGAGTAAATACCCATCCAAAGTAACCATTTGAGACCACAAGCGAGTGTGACTAGTAGTATAGTCTATAGGGTTACTGTTCCAAAGCCCTTTAACTTTTAACCTTGCACAAGATGCGCATGTGGGAACTGTAGTGAATGCTACTGTCATCGCCTTTAGGACCAACCTTCAAAGAGGATTTAGCTTTGACTAAACTGTCGCAATTTCTTTCTGCCACCGTACAAGACATCCATATGCTAAAATTGGTCTAACAATAGTTGTGTAGATCCAATGAATGTATCTGTGTTTGAGGCCGAAAGCCATGCAAGCTCTTTTAATCCTGAAGTCAATGTGAGCAGACCAATTCAGTTTTGAATCAAGAATAACTCCGACGTATTTAACATGATCAACCACAGTAACCTCTGAACCGAAGAACTGTAACGGACGAGCTCCTGTGATTATCCCACGATGAGTGAAAAGCGCCATTGATGTTTTGCCCGGATTTACAGATAATCCAACCTGGTAACACCAGGTCTTCTACAGGGTGATTTTTGAAGAGCTTGAGAACTTTTTTAAACAATAAAACGCATAAAATTTGCAAAATCTCATCGGTTCTTTATTTTAAACGTTAGATTGGTACATGACATTTACTTTTTGAAGATAATTTCATTTAAATGTTGACCGCGGCTGCGTCTTAGGTGGTCCATTCGGAAAGTCCAATTTTGGGCAACTTTTTCGAGCATTTCGGCCGGAATAGCCCGAATTTCTTCGGAAATGTTGTCTTCCAAAGCTGGAATAGTTACTGGCTTATTTCTGTAGACTTTAGACTTGACGTAGCCCCACAAAAAATAGTCTAAAGGCGTCAAATCGCATGATCTTGGTGGCCAACTTACCGGTCCATTTCTTGAGATGAATTGTTCTCCGAAGTTTTCCCTCAAAATGGCCATAGAATCGCGAGCTGTGTGGCATGTAGCGCCATCTTGTTGAAACCACATGTCAACCAAGTTCAGTTCTTCCATTTTTGGCAACAAAAAGTTTGTTAGCATCGAACGATAGCGATCGCCATTCACTGTAACGTTGCGTCCAACAGCATCTTTGAAAAAATACGGTCCAATGATTCCACCAGTGTACAAACCACACCAAACAGTGCATTTTTCGGGATGCATGGGCAGTTCTTGAACGGCTTCTGGTTGCTCTTCACTCCAAATGCGGCAATTTTGCTTATTTACGTAGCCATTCAACCAGAATTATGTAGACCATAAATCGGTCGTAAAGCGCGAAACACATTTCGAACCGAACACTGATTTTGGTAATAAAATTCAATGATTTGCAAGCGTTGCTCGTTAGTAAGTCTATTCATGATGAAATGTCAGAGCATACTGAGCAAATAATAATGCATGAAAATCATAACCTCAAAAAATCTGAGCAAATACTAATGCATGAAAATCCTAACCTCAAAAAAATCACCTTTTATTATCGCTCTATGTCATAAGTAGATGAACTAACGAATGTTGAAATTGATAGATAAATGAATTTTCAACAATCAATTACTAAACAATATCTTACAGAGACTTAGAACCACTTAGAAGTCTTCTGTAATCCGTGGAACTGTTTTGCTTTAGTGGAATCATTTTTGTGACGATTTATTTTGTTTTACAGTTTTAAAATGTATTAGAGAATTGAAATTGTATTATTTTATATTATTATTTTTGAATAGCACCAGCACAATGACAAACACGTTTTCTTATCTATATATGTATTTTAACCCGGGTTGCATAATATGCTGGTCTTACAAGCCAGTTGTCGTATGTTCGAGCCCCGACCTGGAAGGGTTCTTAGTGTCAGTAGGATCCATAGTACTAGCCATGCAATGATTCTGTACACTAAGAATCGGCTGCGAAATCTGTTGAAACAGAAAGGCCAAATTCCACAAAAGGAATGCAATGCCAATAAAAAAAAATATGTAAAATAATATTGGAAAATGTGTGTGTAGCTAATGTTCTCGTGGACCGATCTACAATTTTTTTTGTTAGAAAGGTGACGTTTCTGCGGAGGTTTCAGGCTATATTACATCAGGAAAATCCTTCGAGAAAGTGTAGAGAATCTAGAAAAAAAATTTGTATGGAATTGGAAATTTTTCACTCAATGTGTGTTAGATCTTCAATAATTGCCTGACGTCAGGCCCGTACCCAGGATTTCGTTTCGGGAGGGGCCCAAAGATAAAAAAATAATGTTACTGAAGATTGCTTATATACCTAATTCTCGGTGTGCCTTTTACGGGTGTTTTTAACAGACACTTTAAACTTTTCCACTGGAACTGTTGTTGTGTTACATTTCTATACATTTACTGTCTTGTTATTTTTGCAACACATGTCTTAGACTTTCTAAATAAATATATATCTGTTTTTGATTTCGGGAGGGGCCCGGGCCCCTCGGGCCCCCCCTCTGGGTACGTGACTGCCTGACGTGTATCGATTTGTGAAATTCTTGCCCACTGGAGAGCAAAATATGAATACTAGATTACTAATAAAACAAGTAGGTACGAATTGAATAAAAGATTTACAATTTTACACTTTGTTCACAAAAAATTATATATTTAAACATGGCAACTCTGCATGCTTTACGAAATTGAACAAAGCAAGACACGTAGCAGTTTTGCCTCGTCATTTTGAATGACGATTTGAATGATTCGCCTTATAATTTCGGAAGTCAGATCTGGATGAAATTGCACAGTATATTTTAAGACAATGAGAGCATTAATTTGAATCTTGATTTGTGATCGTTGCAGAGAAATCGAAGTGAGTCTCGTTTTCGGAACTTTTCTGCACTATTATCGGTGCTTCCGGAAACGGAAACCGGAGATTAGTTGTACCAAAGTTGTTTTACTAACTGGCACTAACTGACAAGATCTGCCAACTAGATGAATTTACCAGCAAGTTTTATAAAAATTCCCACCTCGTTTCAAAGGATGACTTTTATCGTATCAAAAACGCTCTCTAGCAACTCTTCACACGATTCAATCATTGCCATCAGAGATATCATCTCAGCAACAAAAAACCGGCATGGTCCATTTAACATAGAATAGACACCAGTGCGAGAGCGAATTTCTCTCGATGACCCGTCTGAGCATCACGGGTTAGCACGTTGCTGTTGGGATTCGCTCTGAAACCACAAACGGTCGCTCATTCTCGTTTTGCAATCCGATTCTATAAGGGCAGTGGATAATTTCGATAGAATCATTTTACTATTGCCGTCTATTCTAACTATGTCCATATAACCTTTGTATAAGTTGTGTCTATGAAAATGTCTGTGAATGTTCCACACAAGGGTATTAAAATATTGTAACCTAGTATAAGAATCATCAAGTCGAATAATCGATTCGATTTTCTGCGATAATTGTCAACTTGCGATTTTCTCTTGGTACATTCCACACAGCGCCGATCATTGCAAAACTGTATCTATTTTGGTAAGGGCCGTGAAATACTCAAAGTATGAGATGGATCGAAGAAGTGTAGAAAAATTCTCTCACGGTTCATGCATTGAGAAGCAGCTGGGTCTTGTAGCATCATCTATCATATTGACGATGTTGTATACAATCTTGAAAAATTTCGAGCCGCTCTCTTTGAATTTTGCATCTGAATTCGGAACTAGTCCCATGTTTCGAATTCAAATTCAATATCAATCAACTAACATGTACGATCATTGATATACGGAGGTGTAAAAGAAGCGTGTTAGTTTTGTTTGTATTCACGTCATACAGTTATGTCTCTGGAATTACCCACACACCTTTTTTATGCAGATTTCCGAAGTTACGCGATTTTTTCACGCGGATTTCTGCAATTTGGCGGTTTTTCAATGCAAATTTTCAAAGTTATGCAATTTTCTTTCTTTGTCTTAGAAATGCGATGATCTGATGTTATCTCGAAAATCAATATTTTTCAACGACGTTCCATACATTTCTAAGATTCATTCCCTGTTGATCTCAATGTTTGAGGATTTTTTGACGAAATTTGGAAAAAAAAAATTTTTTTCTACAGTTTCGCGGATTTTTTATGCGAATTTCCGCGGTTTTTTACACGAATTTCCGAAGTTACGCTGATATCCGAAGTTACGTGGTTTTTTACGAGGATATTTTATTAACATTAAAAAATTACTTGGGTGAGAACATGAACTTTTTGAACACGCCAGAGCTTCGACAAAAATATAGGGAAAGGAACTTCAACCCGCATGGGCATGGCTGCCAGATGGCTGTCTAAACACTGCCAGCGGGAAAAATATGGCCGGCAGATATTCTGGTGACCGACTGCCTCACCTCTGCCAGACATACAACTCAAACGATACAACCGTATCCACCAGGATTTTTCCACATCGAAATTTTTGACATTCTCAGTGAAAATGAAAACGCTCGGCTAACTAAGATACAGGCGACTATGTTTTACCGAATTGGATTTGACAGCCGTCACTGAATCAATTTTGGTAGCCGTCTGGTGGAAATGGCTGCCCAGGTATTCAAAGGCCGAGCGGGAGGAAGACGCGAAAGACAGTTGACAGCTAGATCCCGCTTGCATGTGCCTGACAGATTTCTCCCCAGTATACTGACAGAATTTCGGCAAGAATCTGGCAACAATGCAACAACCGTTTCCGGCAGAGAATTTCGCCTAGCGGTTATTAACGGTTCTGTTCCTGCCGGATCTTTGTCATACAAGACTGGCAGAACCCTTTAGAATCGGTTCTTTATTTTTAGTGTCTTTGGTTTTATTTTTCTCATTAGTAAATTTGAATGAAGGGCAATAACATAGCTTTTGCACAACCAAACATAGCTTTTGCACAACCAAACATCTGCATAAAATGTTCAAAACGAAGTATGAAACAATGAGAGATTCTCTTTGTTTATTTCTCTTTTGATTTTCACGGCACTCTTAGCAATCCTTCTCTCCAATCGTTTACCGATAATAATAACTAAAGCTATCATCTTTTAATCTGCTCTGGAGAAATTACCGAAAAAAGCTGGAATATTTCGCAATAATCGAAAGAGAAAGTAAACAAAGAGAATCTCTCACGACATACGTCGTTTTGAACATTTTATACAAATAAAACCGTAGTTTCATTTCATTTACCTGGTCTCAAAACCTGAATTTTATTTTTGGATGTACATGCAAGATTGAGGAATATCAAATGAAGTCGAACAGAAAAAAGAAGGAAGAGCGATGTTGCAAGACGTGACGTCGCAAGAGAATGACGCAATTTCGCCTGCAAAGTTTTGACAGCGGCCGGAATCTTGCCAGGCTTCTGCCGGCTGCCAGAATTTCTCACAAGCGGAATGCTGCTTAGGTAAACTGGCGTTCTGCAGTGAGAAAATGGTCCAAGCAGGCCGAGCAAAACTTGATTCAAGGAGTCGAAAAACGACAGGCCCAAACTTGAAAGCGTGCTTATTCTTTATTTTGTATAAATTGAACTTAAAAAGGAACATGACTTGATTTTAACATTTTATTCAGTTTGACGGAATCACTTACTTATTCTTGTTTGACCCATATTTGATTACAACAATCTAAAAGTAATACTTTTAAGGAGTATTTTGTTTCAACTGCTGAAAATGGCAATGGCTGTTTGTTTTGAATGTTTTAGGTTCTGTACCCAGGATTTCGTTTCGAGAGGGGCCCAACGATAAAAAATAATGTTACTGAAGACTGCTTATGTACCTAATTTTCGGTGTTCCTTTTAGGAGTGTTTTTAACAGATGCTTTAAACTTTTCCACTGGAACTGTTACTGTATTACAATTCTTTACGTTTACTGACTGTCTTGTTATTTCTGTTACACATGTCTGAGATCTTCTAAACCTGTTTTTGATTTCGGGAGTGGCCAGGGCATCTGGCCCCCCACTCTTGGTACATGACTGGCTCTGATGAGTCGAAGGCGAAACGTTGAGAGAATAAACATTGTGATTTATAACAAAACAAATCTCAGTATCGCGGATAGAGAAAAATTTCAATAAATTTGTCATCTTTTTGGTACGTTGCATTGACATTTTACGATTTGTTATATGAGTATGTTGATTTTCAATTATGCGAATCTAGTATCTAGTATCGTAATCATGAGAAAAAAGCAGCTGTGCAACAAATGACATCGGATAAGAAACAACAATGAGATGGATGTTGATGATCAACATGTCCTACTGTACCTTGAGTGGCAGTCGTGCTCTGGCTGATTCCTCCGGCGGTGCTAGGAATGATGGCAGCGGAACTGGCCGCAGTAATCGCCGACGTCGCTGTAGTCGTCGTTGCCGTCAGCCCACCAGTTCCGTTCAAATCATGTGCTAATCGTTTCGGTAGCGTTTCTTCGTGTAGATTTCGCCGTGCCGGACTCAGTGGATTCTCAAGCTCATAACCCATCGGTGCTGGCGAATGCTCATGCTGACGGGCTGCCTTTCGCCACTTGTTACCCCATTTACTAGCCGTCGTAATCTTCTGCATCGTCAGCTGGGTTAGGTTCCGTTCACTGTTGTGCTTCCAGCGAGCGGCCGGCGGTAGAACGGCACATTTCTTGAACGGACTCGAGTTCGGGCTGGTGTCGGTCGAACTGGAGGAAGTGGTTTCCTCGTAGCTTTGGGACGATCCTCCCAGAGCGGGTTTGGTTTTAGCTATGTTCTCAAAACCGAGAGTGGTTTTGGACTTTTCATGCTTTTTCGGGTGGTTATTGCTTTCCAGAGGCAAATTCAGGTCAATCTGTTTGTCCCGTTCTTTCCGATTGTTAAGTTCTTTCGCGGTTTTAGGTAGCACTTTGATGGGAGTTTTTAGTTCGTTTTTGATTTCCTTCTGCACCGAATGAACGACCGCGGAGCTTCGGTTGAGATTGTTGATGTTCTTAGGTCGATTAAGAAAGCTGGTTTCGGATTTTTTGCGGGTCAACTTTTTCGACACTTCCTCCAATTTGTCCGAATCTGCCGTCGATGATGGCACGTAGGAGCGTTTGATTTTTTCGTTGGAGGTTGTGCACTTTGTACTGACAGTGTCGGAAGCTTTACTTTTTATTTTGGTGTGAGTATGATCAGTCTTCTTGGTAGTCTCCTTGTAAAGACCGTTGATTGACGAGGGACTGGTACTGGTGCTAGCTTCGGGACCGGGAGCATTCTTTGTAGCTGCTTCCGGCGATGATTTTTTACTATGCTTGGGTGTGGTCGGTGGAGGTTTGGGAACCTCCTGAGGTTGTTCCGGTTGAGAGGGTTTTTTCGCTGGCAGTGAAATTTCCTGCAGTGTTGGAGTTGGTGTTAGCTCCATGATTGGCGTCTTCGGAGATGGAGGAATCGGTGACATTTGAATGTTTGGAGGAGTGGGAGGGTTGGGGAACGATTTGCTGGGTGATTGTGATTTGGTCTGGCAGTAGAAACAGTTGGCGGTTGATTTGCAAGAGTTTTTGTGCAGCTCCGGATTGCAGAAACAACAGCTACTGCAAGTTTCGGAAGTTTTCGGAGGTTCTTCGCTTACTACCGTAGTGAGCATAGTAGATATCGCTGGAATGTGACGACAATCCAACGTATCCGAAGAGGTAATGTTCGAGCGATCATCCGGAATTAACTCGTGTGGAACCAGCTCTTGGTTGTTGAAGCCGCCGGATTTCATAATTGTTGATCGTATAGAGTCCGGGGTGCGTTCATTCATGTTACCAAATAAACTTTTATGGTTTTCCAAAAGCGGTGTCCTATGAATGGACGTCTCGTAGTACTCAACTTTGGACTGGAAAACCTTACAGTCGACCGTCTCGTACACATGCCAAGCATTCTCCTCTCGGATCTGGCAGTAGGGATAAATTGGTTCACTACAGTCACACGAATTATCTAGGTTTACCTCTTTCATGGATTCGGCTGTAGATTTCAGCTCATTGATTCGGTGTCCTCCATATTGGGTTGATCGGAACTCGCGCTCCAGATGCTCTGGAACGGCGAGCTCTCTAAAATCTACACCGTTCGAGTCCGGTTTTGGCCCATTCAGACTATCGGTAAAGCACGAATCATCTGAAAATTCACCACTGGTCAGTTTTCGAGTTCCCGGAGTGGTGATGATCGCTAGCTGATTGACGGCATTGCTGCACATCGATCGCTGGAATGTGCCTGCAGGCAAACTATTGCGATCGAATTCGTCGATTGTGCCGTTGCAGCTAGTGTTCGACCCAACGGTAGCCACGGCGGATCGTACATGATCCACGGAGATTAGCGATTCCCCGGTCAACACCACCGGCACCGAATCGTGGTTCACGCTGATGTTGACACTTTGATGGTGATGGAAGTGATCGACTATGTTATGCTGGTGTGTGGAAGTGTCTTGGTGACGTGCAATGTTCCCAGTAGTGATTGTTTTTACAATGCTTCTACGGCCATGCTGCGGTGTGTCGGCTAGAATTGCGCGATGATGGTGATCATTTACGGTTAGTGCTTTGTTCACCGCTATTGGCGAACGGCAAATGTCTGAAAATGGGTGATGAGTATTTTACAGATGAATTCAAGGCTTGTGATGGAAGGTAAAAAACTCATTCGGATCAGAATAATATTCCATTTTTGTTTATTACACTAATCAAAACATAAGACTTTTACTGTTAAAACACTATCATTCAAACGCAGTCAGTTCTAAGTAATTCAAGCTACAAATATTTCTAGACTAGAGTGGCGAAATGTATATCTACAAGTGTTCAATCATTATCCTGAAATACAAAAGAGAACATAATTGAGAACGACACGCCAAACTTGTAGATACACCAATTCGAATCAACATAATTTCAGAGCAAATGTGCGGTTAAACAGAACGATTTTAGTTCACAACACAGACAAAACGGAAAGGAACAAACGGAACAGTAGTGTGCCAGCAAAGTGCAGTGTTAAACCTGAAAAATAAAAAATCATAACAATTATCAAACATAATCAAACCAAATTCACATGACAGTCTAAAGTTAATAATCCTAATACGAAGTTTCTGAACGAACATTTTACCAAACTAGACTAATCCTTAGTATAACTATAGAGGGGACAGTTTTTCAACTTTTATTATCACTCGGCTTGACTCAGAGACAAGAAGGAAATCACGTCACCATCATTAGCATATTTCGTGAGACCAGTTGCCCTAGTTTTGTCTTGGAATGTCTTGCATGTTTTACACAGTAGGCGCGCTAGTTGGATGCCATGGCTGCCACCGATTATGGTTTTCTGTCAGCGGTTAGCAAAATTTTTCCGTGGTAAGATGCATTTTAAATCCAAATAAGATTGGTATCATTATTGTCTGCAGTCTCAAACAAATAAACATTACATTAATGTGTCTATGTGAATGTGTGAAACGAAAAGAAAATACACTTTTCGTGTTCCAGTTGGGTCCCATTAGAACTATGCAAAATTTTAGTTCCTTTGAAAATTTTTTCTTGAAGCGTTGTATACTTAAATTACCTACAAAACAAATACAGCACTGATAATAAGAATCTTTAAGAATCTCCAGGCGATTTTTTTCTGGCGGAAGTCTGTTTCTCCATACTACCGTATGTCTAATAATCACCCTCATTCTTGTTTACGGCCATATGCGATACGTTCGAAGGTATGTCTACTTAAGGAGTGTATCGATAAGTAGTTAGCAACATTCAAAGAGTTATTACTCTGAAATGGCTTAATTTTTTGCAGCGTGTTTTGCGGTGACATGTTTGTTTACATGTCAATAACAGCTGCGCAATCGATTGGTTTCGGTAAGGTTTATCGTTTGAATGATGAGTCGAGTTGATCCGGAAACGTGAAAGAAAATTCTGCACACTTGGTGCTCAGAAAGTGGTGTCACGTACAACGAAATTGCAAAACGGGTTAAAGTGCACCACACCAGTGTCAAAAATATTATCGAGAAGTTCGGTAAGACCCTTTCCATGAAGGATTTGCCCCGATCCGGTAGGCAAACGGGTCCCAGCCAGCCCGGCTGGGACTTAAAAGTGGTTGAGTACTTCAGGAAAAACCCATCGGCGTCGACGCGGGATTTGGCCAAGCAGTTCAACACCAGCATCGGGATGATTCAACGGATCAAAGTTCGAAACTCCCTGAAAACGTACAAGAAACAGAAGGTGCCAAAAAAGTCCCTGGTACAGCAAGTTCAGGCCAAAACAGGATTCTACAGAATAAAGACGGATGCATCCTGATCGACCACGAAGCCTACGCCAAGGAAGACTCTCGAGCTGCCCGGACCGCAATATTATACGAAATCGGTGTACCAGGACCTGGACGACGCTGACACCACGGTGGCGATAGAAAAGTTTGGGCAGAAGGTGTTTGTCTGGCAAGTAATTTGTACCTGTGGTTTGCGGTCGTCGATTTTCTTCACGAAGGACACAATTAACGCCAAGGTGTGCAAGGAAGAATGTATGAAGAAGAGAATGCTGCCACTGTAAAGAAAGCATAAGGCTCCTCCTCTCTTCTGGCCGGATTTGGCTTCAGCTCACTACGCCAACTCCGTTCTACAGTGGTTGTCAAAAAATAATGCACAATTCGTGGAAAAGGACATCAACCCACCGAACTGCCCGGATCTTCGGCCAATTTAAAGGTATTGGGCAATTGTCAAGTGGCACTTTCGGAGGGAAGGTACAGTGTCCCAAAACATGCAGGAGTTAAAAAAAACTGGACTGCTGCCACCAGGAAAGTCACAAAAGTAACTGTGCAGAATTTAATGAAGAATGTCAAGTCCAAAGTGCGAGCGTTTCACAGAAACGAGGATTTTCTTCAATATAATCAGTGAAATGCATAAAAATGTAATTTTTCTACAATATATCGAAAACTGATGTCAAAATATGTTTTTTTTTCGCTTTTTTATTCAATAATCAGTGTTGCTAACTACTTTTCGATACACTCCTTAATTCGTATTACCGTTTACGTTCGAATAAATCACACTTTCGAAGAAATGCAAACACGCCATTCTTGTTTTCACTCGAATGCGTACAAACAGGTAGTTTTTTTTAGAAAGGTTCCATAGTAAATAAACATCATACTCAAGATCAATCTCATTTCAGTCGGGAAATAAAATTTTGAAATTAAACAGTGCAACATAGAAAAAAACATTGAAAATAGCAGTCCGATAAGCAGTATCTGCGAAAAATATTTTGAATTTTTCTTGCAATTTTGACATGTTTTCGATAATCTACATATTTATTATATTGGTGTAATCATGCATTTAATATAAAATAAAGCAACACTCATCGAGTATTGTCCATAAAGTACCTAATAGATATGGTAAAATTTGATGCTCAAAAACCGCGCATACATTCGAATGTTCGTCAGTTAAAAATTTACCATTTGATTGCAAATCTCCTTCACATTCGAAAGGAAAGCTGTTGGAAATCAGTTTAACTGTTTTCAATGTGTTCGAACGGTTGATTCGCAACATTGAACTGAAGAATCCAAACCACTGCATTTCGTCTATTTGTTTGTAAACGAGAATGGAACTTTTCGTTCGTACGAATGATATTCGAATACGCATATCGTTTGAAACTGAACTGGCATAAATTCTAAAGTTTCGCAAATGGTTAATCACAAGAATTGGAGTGATTTCATCATGGACTAGCATTTATTTTAAGAAGTTTACTGACATTCAAATATTTTGTGACAAACGAGTCGCGTTCGAATTCATTCGAGTGAAAACAAGAATGGTCGTATGGTTGATACGGACGTAAATAAGAATGAGGTTGAATGCTTGCATCATCGTACAAATAAGGTTCCCGTTGCACCTGTAAAAGCAATGCCTTAGGGTTTTTTGTCGTGAATACGACTTACTTTACTATAGGGCGCCTTTTCAAAATTTATCCTCTAAGAGAGTGATAAGTTTTTGAACGAGAATATCTCCTGTTGTATCTAATGAATCAACATAACTCTTGCTACATGCCATCGGAAATATGATGACAATTTTATGATAAAATTTTCAGCTGTGTGACATAATCTCAAATAGTTCAAAATTAAACTTTTCTGAAATGTTTGGTATAAACGAGTATCAAAGAGGATAATTCATAAGGCGAGTTTGCTTTTCTCGTATTTTGAAAGCTCATAGCTCAGTGATCTGTGGAATGATTTATATAATCTAACTACCAATTGAATCGAAAATTTTCAACTTGAACGTGTATTGCAACAACATTGAAGTTTTTCAATAGTACACTTTTGAAAAACCTATTTGATTTAAACCATGACAGCACCAACCAATCAGAACGTGAGATGTCTGCTTGTGTACAAGAGCATCCATATAAAAGTTGAGTGGTTTATTTTTCCTACCATTTGCTGAGCAACTGTTCCCGAAACAAGACACACACGAGAGCAACATCGAGGACCTGTCGTCTCACTGTTTCCCGTTCTGCGAACAGCAAAAAGGAATTTTGCAAAGGGGCTGTCCGTACACCGAATTTTGCACAATTCATACAATCAATCACTAACTGATATTCGGAAAAGTGATGGGAGCGTGCCAGTTTTTTTTGGTATTCACGACATCCAGTTATGTCTCTGACATTACCCACCCGCCTTTTTCCGCCGGTTTAAGTGACAGTGTACAACATTTAACACACTTTCCCCTATAACTCTGGAACCGCAAGTCGGATCCAGATGTAATTCAGAGCTTTCATATGGGACCGTGAGATCTTTTATTTGAATCTAAGTTTGTTGAAATCGGTCAAACCATCGCTGAGAAAAGTGAGTGAGATTCATTTTGAAATATATGACCACTGTTTCCGGTAGACGGGAAGCCAATCGGTTTGTTTAGTTGCCTACTAATAATGGCTATCGATTTGCATAGTAGTGAGACCAGAATTTTTTACGGTTTTTGTGTTGCAGGTTTAAGGGACGGTGTACAATATTTACTTTACTCTATAACTCGGTTCCGGATGAAATTCAGGAATCCCGTATGAGACCACGAGACCTTGCATTTGAATTTAAGTTTGTCAAAACTTAAAGTTGATTTACAAAATAAAAAACCCAATTTTCGAATTTCAATTCAATTTTTTTTCTCGTATGGCTCGATAAGTATTCTTGCCTTTCTCTGTAAAAAGGTATTGGAATTACTGGAAAAGTCGAATTTCGAACGGAGCCTCGAAGACCCATAGTATTATATACCATTCGACTAGGCTCGACGAGATCGAAAAATGGCTATGTGTGCATGTGTGTGTATGTATGTGTGTGCATCTTTCAACGATTTTCTCAGAGATAGCTGAGTCAATTTTTACATACTCAGGTTCGTTCGAAATCTACTATTCGACCATTCTTCGGGCCATTCATCAAGTTCGAAGATCAAATGGCTGTGATTTCTGGTTCCATAGATATAATGGTATAAGTGACGTAACCGACAAAACGTGTTGTTTTCTTCGCGTTCAATTTTCTCGGAGATGAGAGAACCGATGGCTGATTTGAAAGCTAATATTTAGTCATTGACCAACTAATTGCATTTTTTTACTCCTCTCAATTTTTTCGGAGATGGCTGAACCGATTTCAACAAACTTAGGCTTGTTTGGAAAGTACTTTGAAGGTTTGTAGTTCGAATGGCTGTCACTTACGGTTCCGGTGATATAATGGCATAAGTGACATAAGCGCCAAAAATCATTTCTTGTACATGGACCAACCAATATCAATAATTTTAGGCTCATTCGAGACTAAAATTTGGCTAAGGATCGATTTCGAATATCAATCAATATTTCTTTTATTCGTATAAATATTTCAGATAGTGATCTATGATCACGTTCAAAAGTATTATTGCTGATACTTTTGTACTGAGAAATGTTTTAAAATACATAACATAAGCGCTGACGTATGCCTTTATAAACTACCCGAATCAATCAGAATAAATTGGTGTCAAAAATCAGCCGAAATTAGTGTCAGGAATTATCTTAATATAAAGATCAAACATATTTTATGGGCTGAGGCCAGTTGTTAGCGTAAAACCACGTGGCTCGCTGTGCGTATTCCATTTCTCTCCATGCTCTCTCGCAAATGTGTAAAATGACTCTCGATGTGGCCGGGTGGCCAAGAAAGTTTTGATGTTTTCTGTTACAAGCAGAGATGTCATTTATACAGATTTATCTGTATTATACAGATTTTTACATGGTCATACAGATTTAATACAGAGTACAGATTTTAGACAGATTTCCTCAATTTAATACAGATTTTTACAGATCTCACAAAAAGTAAGAAATAATACATTATTTTTTTACTTTTTCTTTATTAACGACTAAGTATAGTAGTCAATATTCCTTTTTTTGCGATACTCACCTGACCAGATACCATTTTTGTAGAATCAGAAATTGAAAATTATAGAATGATAGTACTCAAGGGAGAGCAAGGATGTGAATATATAGAACGGAAAGGTGAGACGTGACAGAGGGTCATTGAAGCAAGCAGAAATCTTTTTAGTAACTGAACTTTTACCTTCTACCAGAAGAGTCGGTCTTAGGCATCTGAACAATGCGAATCGCTCGAGTCTCTGGTATGTCGGGAAGAAGTGATAAAGGTCTTTTACCATTTACTATCCGAACCGGTAAAAGACCCTCTGTCACGTCTCACCTTTCCGTTCTATATATTCACATCCTTACTCTGCCTTGAGTACTATCATTCTATAATTTTCATTTTCTGTTTCTACAAAAATGGTCTCTGGTTAGGTGAATATCGCAAAAAGAAAAAAATAAACTTTTCTGTCCGAGCAATCTTTTAGTATTTGATTGCAGTGACGAGATAAAAGTCTATCAATCAACGGACAAATCACAATATGAAAATCTGTTGTGAAACCCATTTATTTTATAATTTTAAACCAATTTGAACTGATATTCAAGGAAGTAATGACATCATGAAACTTTACTGTCTAACTAAGAGTTGTATGACCCGACTTTACGTTGCATTTTGGAGGTGAAATTCCATGTCAAATTATGAAGTCAACATTTTCAAACTACATAAATATATGGAATTACAATTCAATTGTTGTGGAATAAATAAAAAAAAATTATGAAACTTCGTCGTTGAATATTCTTGTGAGCGCGGCAATGACTGATTGAATATACCATCCCACAAGCACAATCTATTGGAATAACATCTTTTAGCGTCATTTTGTTGTAAGAATTTCATTTTATTAGTGAATACAGATTAATACAGATTTTTTATACAAAGCAATACAGATTTTCTATGAAAATATCTGGCATCTCTGGTTACAAGTTTGACTATATCCAATAAAATCCAATAAAGCTACCGCTTGTTTGGTAGCATTGCTGAGCCGATTTTATTTCTCTCTCATGTTTCGTTACGTTACCAGGATACAAGAGCAGAAAAAAATGGTGCCGCCATAGAAATGGACTTACCTTTACAAAAATAACATTCACTTAATTTTTATCGCGACAACATATATGTTTTTATGCACTAATCGCATCTAAACTAAATTATCTAGACATTGTCAGGATAGATTTTTGATCCATGCTTTTGAGGGCGAGATATTCAATAAACAAGTTGAAAGACGGCGTTTTCAGCTGAGCAATTCTTCCTTCAGAAAAAGACTTTCCCGACCGCTAAAGTCAATGAATCAATCTGAATTTTTCACAGAATAATCTGAACTAATTTTCTAATAGATTGTCAGTTGGGTTTTTTGATATTCGTTGCCGTTTCTGAGAAAATCGAATTTGAGCGTGAAAATAGCCATAAATTCGCGGCATAATTTTAACCGAGTCCACCGTGCATTTCTCACACCACCTCAATACGAAACAGCAGCGCGCAAGCAATAAAAAAATGCGGAAAAGTTTATGTAAACTTTTTCAAATTTCGGCTGTTTTAGCTAAAATTTCATAATTTTGAGTTGCATTTTCAAATTCTTTGTGAAATTCTGCTACAAACACTACTTTGCAGTTCTAAAATCATACCCGTGGAACGAAACAGTAACCGTTTAAACATTTCAAAAACCAATTACGGCTCGGCGAAGCAAAATTTCAAAATTCTAAGAATACTTAGTTATGATGAATTTGATTTGGAAAACTTAAGTGTTTTTGATTTTTCGAAAATCGGTCTAGTTTTTGAATAATTGATCAAAAACGCGATTTTCGCCTTTCGCTACATTTCACCTTAATGAGTTTGTTTCAATGAAAGAGAATGACATTATCGCTCCACTAAGTGGATTAAGAATAGGGTTTTTTTTCAGCATTTTTATTCAAAATTTGACTGATTTTGTGAAAATCACTAGTACAATACTTTTTCTGTAGGATTTGTCATTTTTCGACAATAACTATTTGAAAAAATATGTTAAAAAAGTTTGGCTTTTTTTTCAAATGAATGTCTAGATCAATTTTGGGAAAACAATGTATGCAAAGTGCCTTTTTGTGACAAAGTCTATATGTCCAGAAAGTTTCACTCAAATTTGAGAGAGTGTTGCCAACTGCGAATACGATTTGGTGCGAAATTTGAATCTGAGTTGAAGAAAATCGGTTAAGCGGTCTCTGAGAAAATCGAGTGCACTTTTTCCGTTACTCCCGAACTGGAAGTTCGATCCGAATAGCAAGCTGTGAGACCAAGATACCCTTCATTGGAATATAAGGGCATATTCAGGAGTGTTCTAGTTCTAGATGCATAATTTATGTCAGTTTTAAAATTTAAATCTAGAAATTATAACAAAATAAACTGGCAGCTCCAGCAGCGTTTTATCTGTGTTTCAAATATAGAAAAAATAGAACGGCAATGTATACCAGTTTTAAATTTGACAGTAGAACTGGTCGAATAAATAAAACTAAAACGGATTACTGGGGATACGTTTGTTTCAGTTTCATTTACATTATAGACCACCCATATGAATCTTGCAGCTGCTGAATTTGCTCTAAGGGCTTATTCAGTAGTGTTTTAGTTCTAGATGCATAACTTATACCAGTTACAAAATTTAAATCTGGATTTTATAACAAGAAAAATTGGCAGCCCCAGCTGTGTTTTACTCGTGTTTCAGATATAAAAAACTAGAACGGCATCATAGACCAGTTTTAAATTTGACAGAAGAACTGGTCGAATAAATAAAACTAGAACGGCTTGCTGGGGACACGTTTGTTCCAGTTTCTGTTCTATTATAGATCTTGCATATAGAACTTTTAACTGCTGAATTTGCTCTATGGTTGTAAAAATCGCTCCAGCCATCTCCGAATGTCGAATGGTATAGTACACTTGGCCCCCCGGGCCTCGGTTCGAATGTCGGTTTTCACAGTGATTGAAAAGCCTATTTATATGTGATTTGCCTATGTGATATCAAATAATATCTCCACCAAATATCCAGTATTCATTCCAGTTGCTGAAATATTTAAATCTTAGGAGGGAAGGGGGAACGAACATAGTATTTGACTTGACTGTATTTACTTATTTTTAAAAATGGACAGATCCGTTCCATCAAATTTTCGGCCTACTTGTTCGGGTATACTAAGGGATGTCTAGTTTGTATTTAAATTAAGCCGCAATAGAAAAAACAACTGAAGTGTCTAAAAGCATGCATCTGTTGGCGGATGTTCTAAATTCTAGTCGTCTACCAGTGCCAGTTTCGAGTGTATCTGAATGCTAATAACATGCAAACTAGTCTAGATGCATAAAGGTGATTTTAAAAAGCGAAAGTGGCACCCTGTTTTACGGGGTTAGCCTTACGCCAACACTAAGGAATGCCGGTTTGATTAGAGCACAGCTCGAATGAGTCACAAATAAAATGCCAACACGAATGTCTGTATCAGGTGTATTGCCTGCGGAGGGACGATAAATACCTTCATCTTTGTCGCCGTTGACCGGAGTGGCCGTGTCCTCGTGCTGGGTGGTGAACCCGATCCAGCCCTTCTCTTCGACCACATCGCTCTGGATGGCCGCCTTTCCGCGACTTGTGGTGCTGCCTTTTTTCAGCACAGGTGCCTTGGGGCCGGGTGACGTGGCTGATGCTACCTTCTTCGGTAATTGTTTGGGTGATGGTTTAGGGGAGACGGCTTTCGGAACCAGCAAAGATGCGTTCGGGACGAGTTCATCCACGTTCAGAATTTTGTGGTTCTCGTCGAAACTAACCCGACGAGGTGACGAGTGTTTCTTTCTACTGCCCGACAGTTCCTCACTGGATGATCCCACCGATACGCTACTTCGTTCTTCCGGAATCACTTCGAACCGTTGGGTGTACTTTCCACTGTTGGCCGATCGTTTCGGAGTGGAGCTGTTAGCCGTGTTGTTTTTTCGATTTCCCGGTGATCGTTTGGATGTTTCTTTCAGTTCTTCCGGTGAGTTTATGAACTTGACACCGACATCGTCCGGGTTTGCCATTGCCTCCAGTAGTAGGTCAGCGATCATCCGATCGACTTTTGGATTTTTGCCACCCGACGAGAGTGGACTATTTTCGCGGGAAATATTGCTTCTTCTGTAACGGCCCCATCTGTAGATGGGCACTGGAATTCGTGATTTATTTTGACCCGAACGGCTACCTGCACTTCTTACCCGGGAGAGCCGTCGTGGAGTGCTCCCAGTAGCGCTGTCTCCGCATTCAACTATTTCCAAGATTTCGATATGTTTGTCACCTTCTTGAATTTCTGTCTTCTGATACATTCGCCGTGGGCCACCTTCGGTGTCCGGAGTAAGATCTGCTTGTTGGTAAAGTGTCATTTGATGGACGTCCTTCAGTACTTGCTTTCTTCGTGGGTCAGTCGGTTTTTTTCGAGATGTTTTCGACGACACACTTGTCGTAGCCGTTGTGGATTGCACCGTTGATTTAGCGGATACTGGCGCGGCAGGAACTTCCACGGTACCTCGTGCTTGTCTCCGTTCGGCGGCTTGACCCCATGGACTCTTGCTAGCTTTCTTGGCACTGGATGTACTGCCGCTGGATCCTCCCGCAGGATTCTGAATTTGCATATTTCCCCGGGCATCGATTTTATAAGATTCCAACATACCCAACTCAGTCCGCATAAGGTTGCCCTTCTTTTTATTCTTGGGTAATCTGGCCGACGATTGGCCGAAGACTCGCTTTTTGTCCTCAGGGGCAATGTATTCCTTGCGACCAAGAGCCCGATCGATTGTGCTGATTACTTGAATCGCTGGTTCACCGTAGAATTTCTTCTGCTCAATCAGCCGCATCATTTTCCGGTGTTTCTTGAGATTCTCCTGTTCTCGTCTCCAGATCATGAGACGATGGCGGCTGTTAAGTCGTTCTTTGATCAGCAATGGCATTGCATCGGCAACCACAATGTGATCGTCCGTTATGATGGCAGAGTCCTGAATTGGAACAAAGAAAGCTTCACCCTTTTCATGACGCGGTGATTTATCCGAACTGACTGACTCGGATTTGGTGGTGACCTCGACCGTCGGAGCCGACTTGGCTACCGTAGATAACTTTTTACGTTCGTGTCTTCTTCGCGGAGTGATTTCCACTTCGTCAAGACTGTCAACAAGACTCGGAGTGTCCGATTCAGATCCATTGTTACCGGCTAGTTCGTCGAATTCCTCCTCGGCCGAAGTGGACGGTGGTTGAACTTCCATCGATTCTGTTCGCGGAAAAGCGGACATACGGGAGACTATTACAGATTTGGAGTGGCTTTTTCCTCTGTACGTTGAACCCGTGCCGATTTTACTGATTATCTGCCCTTCCGGTTCGGAAGCAATATCAGTGTAATCAGATGGATCCGTTTCGATTCCGTACGTAGGAAAATAGTACTTTCCGTTGAGATCTATTTCCGACGGGACACCATCCGATTCCCGGGAACCATTTTTCGGTACCAAATAGAAACCGTTGGTATTCGGTTGCCGTTCGCCATTTCGTTTGCGAATATAATTCAATGAGATTTTCGTACCACCGTTATGATGATTGTTGTTGTTCATGGTATCCTGGTTCTCTTTCTCATTTTCCTTATCCAGCTTGGTTTGCTGATGTTTGCTGCCTGGTTCCGGTGGCGAATTGCAAACCACTCCACCACCGCCATTAATATATTTTTCGGGTAGCTTCTGTTTCATTTCGTTGACCGCTGCTGGGCTGCAATCACTTTGATCTATCGATTGAATTCCGTCTGCCAGCAGTTTATTGTTATTTTTCTGGTCGGCAACACTCACTCTCGAATGGGCAACACTACTCGCGAAAACCTCATTGGTATGCAAAAGGTTATTCAGGTTATCCACCAGCAGATTCGATATGTACTCATCTAAATGCTCTTCGTTTTTCAAAATATCGCTATGCGCTAGGGCAGTGTTTCTGGTTTTCTCACTCACACTTTCCAAATTGGCAACATTGTCTAAACTTTCACTATCAGTGCTTTCAGCTGAGACGCTTACCGCACTGCTACTCGCGTTACTGTTTCGTCGCGGAATTTGTTTCTTCAATGGGAAATGTTCCCCGTTCGATTGATTTTCACTGACCTTCACAGCAAGAGGTCCTGATGGTGCACCACCACCAAAAGTCTGAGCACATTCTCCAGGATGAACATTAGCATCAGTATCACAACCACGCTCAGTATCAGCTTCCCGATCGTTTTCAACATCATTGTTCCGGGCAAATGCTTCCTCTTGCAAAAACTCACTGATATCACTTTCGTTATCCTGTGCGTTCAAAACCGTACTGGCACCGTCCTTGTCGTCGTCCAGTTCGTTATCGATTAATGTGCCTTCTTCGCTCGCTTCAAGGATAGTTCCAGTGCTGCCAGTATTTCCGATTGGTCTCATACATGCCTGGGACGCAATGGACGATGTACTGCTCGACAGATCAGCCTCGTCTAGCTCAACATCGTTGGCCGTACTGGGAGTTACCGGACCGGCATTCATGTAGACCAAATAACGTTTGCAGCGGTCATTGACAACTAAATTCTGGTGACGTAACAACGGAGTATTGGCAGTCTCCGTACTGCTGGAAACCTCCGGTTTAGAACTTTTGGTTACCAAACTAACACTATCACCTTCACTAGACACCAGAACTCTTCCCGGAGTACTATCACGACTCAATCCCTCGACATTATCACCACCTTTCGTTAGGTTATTGTTGTTGTTGTTGTTGTTATTAACGCTATTCAGTGAGGTCGCCAGTCGAAGCCTTTTCGGGGACTCTTCAGCCAACTTGCCACCTCTGGCGTAACTATTGTACTGACTTTCCAACTTCGCACATTCCTTACACGAGGTTGTGCTGGTTGTCACACAACTCCCTGCTTCGCTACTGGCACCGCTTCCCGTACCACTGCCACCACCCAGTCCTTCCGGTGGTATGATGCTTTCTATGCTGTAAATTCGGCGCGGTGTTCGCCGCAACGGTGGTGACCAACTGCCCGACCGGTCATATCTTCGCATTTCTTTGCTCCACATCCTTCGCAGCAGAGTTGATTTTCTCATGGAAAAATCAGCAGTAGCAGCACCACCCACGCCACAGCCACCCAAGACACCGGCACTCACCCCTCCGACCCCGGTGCTACCGACAGGACCAATATAGTTATTATTATTGTTGTTAGTGCTACTATTTATACCAATAAGACTACTACACTTTTGACTTTGACTTATACCACCTAGCGACGGCTGACGTTTCATCGTGGCCAAGTTGGACTCGGACCCGGTCGAAGCCAGTGTGGTCATGTTGAAGTTGTTGTGCCCGTTGCTGCTCGGGGTACTACTTTCCACGCTGCTTGCCGTCCTCATAATCGATTTCCGACGAACCAACACCGGTGGGGTTTTCGGTTGCGGCATTTGGCATACCACAGTCGAAGTTTCCTTACTGCTAGTGCGTGTCATCGGCCCCCCATTCGGCGGTGTTTGCGGTTGCTGCTGCTGAGTGTGATATTGAGGGGGGTAGTAGTTTTTGTTGTTCGTACCGATGACGTTGTGGTTGCTGTCGCACGGCTCGTCGTATGACTTCTGCTGGGCTAAGGTATGTCTGCAAAAAGAGATGGGGAAGGTCAGAGAACAACAATCAGTAACGGGGAATGGAAATTGGGACAGGCAGAAACATTGCCATTATTCCGATTCTAATTATTCACCGCCTTGCGAGAGTGAACTGAAAAGTTTGCTACCATAATGGCAGAGCTAGTGATTTTCGTTTGTTTGTTTTCTTGAGGAGAATTTTTCCGTTTAACGTGTGTATGTAATTTGCTCTGCTATTCTTAGTAGTATTCAGAATATGAAGAACAAAGAATGTGGTAGTACTGTTTTGAGAATCGTGTTAAAGTTTATCAGTCCAAGAAATAATTATGGGGCATTATCGAAAGATGTGGCTGTAATACTTTCGGATTCTTCCTAACATGTTGTACAATAAAATGGTAAAATCAGTCTGTTTCAAACAAAATCATTTATAAAACTTAATCTAAGGTATTGAAACATCAAATTAATATATTTTTCTGCATTTTAAAATTGAAGAATTTGGAATATTACAACCTACAGCACTACCATTCCTGAACGTTTACTGTAGTGCAATTTCGGTCACACACGTCTAAGACCTTCTAAATGAACATTTATAGAGCACAGCAATCTACAAGAATAGTGATGATAGATTTTGAGACGTGGTCCGAGATAGCTCCCTCACTCTGATTATTGAAGAACGGAAAACATCTTTTAAATTTTTAGGTCATATTAGTTGATGATTATATAAACATCAATGCACGCTAATACTTGCATTTCTCAATGATTTGTTTTAGTCTTGTTAAGACGTAGAGCCGTCAAAAGCTAGTTTTAAATTTGATCAGTATCTAACGGGGAAAACGAATTGGAAAAAGGATATGCGAATATGCGGAAGAAAATTTAGAATAACGGCTCGCCTTCGAAGCGCCGTTCGGTCGATTGTTGTGCGGTTTTGACGTCATATTCATAGATCCACACCTCATCACGAGTTAGGATGCATTCGATGAATGTGGGGTCACTATCTGCGTTGGAAATAATCTCTTTGGCCACATCAACACGACGCTGAATGAACTGAATGAAATTCAGTTTTTTTTGGCACCAGCCGAGCCAAAACATCAGTTAAAATGTGTTCGGCTGATCCATAAGAGATGCCCAACAACACAGCAATCTCTCTAATCGGTACAGAACGATTTTGCAACACGATTTGCGCCGCCGATTCCATGTTTTCTTCAGTAACAGATGTTGTTGGGCGGCCAGGGATCTCATCATGATCCAAGCTTGTACGATCACATTTGAAGCGTTTATACCACTCGTATGCCTGTGTTTTTCCTAGACACGATTCACCAAAGGCCTTTTCTAACATTCTCAACGTTTCGGAACACTTAAATCCATTTGCAACACAAAATTTGATGAACGCACGTTGTTCTAAATTTTCATCCATTATAAAAATCGCCACACGAAAATTTTTCAACTTCTTTGTGTAGACGCCAAACCAAAACTAATCGTACGATATGCGTCAGAATGTGACAGAACGTGTATAAAAGTGTTGCCAACGTTGAGAGAATAAAAGTTTACCGATTGGACAAGCGCGGGAATTTTAAAATGAAAATTCCGGTTCTGTTTTTATCATAAGGTATGTAATGAAAACCTTGAAATTGTTACCACAGAGACGAGACTCGAACCCGTAGCTAGCTCCTAACCGGGGAAGTGATTTTGCCAATTAAACTACCCTGCATATGAAAACACATGAAGAGACAGCCTAAATGACTTGTATTTCTGTTTTGAGGTGGTCCACCAAAAGAATACTATGGCAATCCCAGAAATTCGACATCATGATCTTTCCGACTTCAGTCCATTGTCGGGTAATCATTCTGCTCTGGTGTATAATAATGGATCCAACCAAACATGTATTCGAATTGCGCTTGCGTTTGTAATTATGGCATGCTAGCGCACCGTCTTTTCCCGGTACTGGATGACAATTTTACGCATTTTTATATTATTGTCGTTTATTTTACTCTGAAAACCACTATCACAAAGATTGCATAACCTTTCTATATGAGAAAGGCAAAACTTTTATTTGAATTTTTAATAATAACAAAAACTTTGTTTGAACATGCACTAGCATAACATTTCCATTTTATTGAATGTTTTTAGCCTAGTTTATAGAAATACTTCGTTTTAGTTTGCATTTTCGCTCTCCACAATGGTATAAATTATAAACATGCTTTACCACTGTTATACCGGAACCAGAAGTCGCAATCGAACAAAAGTCAACAGCGGTCTATGGTACTATAAAACCTTTTATTTGAGTTTTAATGGGTGTATCCGGGTAAGCATACATAAACTGCGTTAAAAACCTGTTTTAATCCACCTAATGGTGTAATGATACCTTTCTCATATCAATCATACGGGAGCGGTCACTTCGCCGAAAGCCATTTCGCCGAAAGGGTAATTTTGAATACATTATATTATTGTTTTTTGTGTTTTTTATGCCTCCTGTATAACTGATGTGGGGCAGCCACATTACCGAAACCAAGATGGCGGCTGGGTTGGCCGCCGATCCGCCGTCGGAAGCGGCGGCCTCTTGCATACCAACCTGTAACCGCCTCAATTGCCCGGTCTACTCAAAGCTAGGTTTCTTAGCTTTAGTTAGGTCCGAACGAACGGTAGCGAGGTCGGACAGCACACGAATCAAATCGATGTGGCGAAGCTGCATTAGATATTTTTTCACTTAGTAAACGGAAAATACTACATACATTTGCTTGGTAGATACACCTATGCAATTGCTTTGATGATTAGTGGCTAATAGTCAACAAGTTTCCTTGGGAACTCCGCTCTGAAGTTCGTGAATCAATCTTTATTCATGAGTACAAGAATCAATATTTATTCAAGAAGTACAATTGTAGGTTAACAAAACGGGCGTTAACGTATTATCATTTATTTGTTTTTATTTTAAATCAATTTCAATTATACTTTTAAGACAATTGCAGGAATCGGCGAAATGACATTCGGCGAAGTGGCCCATTCGGCGAAATGTCATTCGGCGAAATGTAATTCGGCGAAATGACCCTTTCGGCGAAATGATTCTGATCCCAATTATACTATCATATAAAGGGTGATTTTTTAAGAGCTTGAGAACTTTTTTAAACAATAAAACGCATAAAATTTGCAAAATCTCATCGGTTCTTTATTTTAAACGTTAGATTGGTACATGACATTTACTTTTTGAAGATAATTTCATTTAAATGTTGACCGCGGCTGCGTCTTAGGTGGTCCATTCGGAAAGTCCAATTTTGGGCAACTTTTTCGAGCATTTCGGCCGGAATAGCCCGAATTTCTTCGGAAATGTTGTCTTCCAAAGCTGGAATAGTTACTGGCTTATTTCTGTAGACTTTAGACTTGACGTAGCCCCACAAAAAATAGTCTAAAGGCGTCAAATCGCATGATCTTGGTGGCCAACTTACCGGTCCATTTCTTGAGATGAATTGTTCTCCGAAGTTTTCCCTCAAAATGGCCATAGAATCGCGAGCTGTGTGGCATGTAGCGCCATCTTGTTGAAACCACATGTCAACCAAGTTCAGTTCTTCCATTTTTGGCAACAAAAAGTTTGTTAGCATCGAACGATAGCGATCGCCATTCACTGTAACGTTGCGTCCAACAGCATCTTTGAAAAAATACGGTCCAATGATTCCACCAGCGTACAAACCACACCAAACAGTGCATTTTTCGGGATGCATGGGCAGTTCTTGAACGGCTTCTGGTTGCTCTTCACTCCAAATGCGGCAATTTTGCTTATTTACGTAGCCATTCAACCAGAAATGAGCCTCATCGCTGAACAAAATTTGTCGATAAAAAAGCGGATTTTCCGAATGGACCACCTAAGACGCAGCCGCGGTCAACATTTAAATGAAATTATCTTCAAAAAGTAAATGTCATGTACCAATCTAACGTTTAAAATAAAGAACCGATGAGATTTTGCAAATTTTATGCGTTTTATTGTTTAAAAAAGTTCTCAAGCTCTTAAAAAATCACCCTTTATAATACTGTGGTACTCTTCAAATACTGTGGCATTCTTACATACACACATACGCATACACACACACACACATACACACACAAACATTTTGCGTACTCGAAGAGCTGTGTCGAATGGTATATGACACTCGGCCCTCCGGGCCTCGGTTCAAAAGTCAGTTTTCACAGTGATTGCATAACCTTTCTATATGAGAAAGGCAAAAAAAAAAGAAATTAAATTGATATAATCTGTTTGTTTTGTTTTTCATTCTAGATGATTTTCCTAAAATTTTAACCATTTCACTACCATATTTAAGGAATTAGATTAGTTATTCTGATTTTAATTTTTCATATTTAATTTTCAAAAACCTCTTTAGCCAAATAATTGAATAAAATTAGGAATGTAACGATTACCCTTCCTGATTTTTTCTAGAATTTTTCAAAATGTCTTTCATGTCAAACAAAATATTCAAAATTTTCGATTTTTTATTCGCCGTTGCAATTTTGGTACCACTCTAGATTTTACATAAAAAGTAAATGATTCATGGGTACATTACGCTGTATTGTTTCCATATTAAAAAAAAGGGTATAATACCAGACTTTGAAAAAAAAAATTATCATTAGATGGAGACGCATGGTATTTAATTCTGAAATCATACACCACTCGCCTTCAGAATTAAATACCATGCGTTTTCATCTACAACTTTTCGATTATAGAGGTTTTAACCTTAAAGGCATTCGCCTCTTCGGGTCAGAAAAACTCTCTGACCCTATGTGGGGCGATGAGTAACCGAACCCAGGGGGGTTGCGTGAACGACATCGACTAACCCATTACGCTATACCCGTCCCTCTTATCTGCAATTTGAATTCAGGTCTTGGGTATTGAATTTAATGAATTTTAATGCAACAAGCCCTACAATTTTTTGAGCAATGGTGTTGTCAGGTTAGATTATCTGCAAATCTGGGCAAAACATCAATGGTGCTTTTCACTCATCGTAGGATAATCACAGGAGCTCGTCCGTTACAGTTCTTCGGTTCAGAGGTCACGTCGGAGTTATTCTTGATTCAAAACTGAATTGGTCTGCTCACATTGACTTCAGGATTAAAAGAGCTTGCATGGATTTCGGACAATGCAGACGAGCTTTTGGAAAATCATAGGGACTCAAACCCAAATACATACACAACTATTGTTAGACCAATTTTAGCATATGGATGTCTTGTATGGTGGCAGAAAGAAGAAGTTGCGACAGTTCAGTCAAAGCTAAATCATCTCCAAAGGATGGTCCTAATGGCGATGACAGGAGCATTCACGACAACTCCTACTGCTGCTCTAGAGGCGCTACTGTGCATTGAACCACTACACGTATTCCTAAAACACGAAGCATTATCTTGTGCATACCGTCTTAAGGTTACAGGGCTTTGGAACAGTAACCCATTAGATTATGCTACCAGCCACACTCGCTTGTGGTCTGAAATGGTTATGTGGGATGAGTATTTACTCGCTCCTAGTGACCTAACTCTCACATGCAGTTTTTCTTACAAAACATTCAATGTGAGCTATCCTCGTCGTGAGGAATGGTTGTCTGGTTATTTGGAACGACAACTTGATGAACACATAGTTTGTTATACGGACGGTTCTCTGTTGAATGGTCGTGCTGGTGCTGGTGTCTACTGTCGTGAAATGAGGCTAGAGCAGTCTCATCAACTTGGTAGATACTGTAATGTGTTCCAGGAAGAAATATACGCGATTCTGTGTGGAATACAATCGGCACTTCAGCAGAGAATCTGTGGTAAACGAATTTATTTTTGTTCCGACAGTGAGGCAGCCTTAAATGCACTCAGTTCGAATGACTCACGGTCGAATCTAGTAATCGCATGTCGAACTCAAATTGAAGATCTTAGCATCTCAAATGCTGTTTACTTCTTATGGGTACCCGGCCATTTTGGTATAACTCGAAATGAATAGGCTGATGAGTTGGCTAGAGCTGGTGCAACGAATGATTTTGTTGGTCCGGAACCAGATTTACTACTTTCAACTAGTTGGATAAAGCACAAGATTCGTCTTGGGCTGCATCCAAGCATGCCAACAAAAGGCTATTCTCTCATTTCTCACCCAATGTGATAAAGAGCTTCTTTCTGTATTCACCTTAAATAGGGTTTAGCAGATTGTTTGGCATCCTTTACGGGGTACCGAATTTACTTATGCTCGTACATACTGCGAATCTTTCTACATTCTTCCGGGAGTGCAGAATGGTGTCGCTCTTGTAAGATCTCTAAATCCTCTCGGGGGTTGGAGGTTTTATTAACAGCAGACTTTTCGGGACCTCGTAGAGGTTTAGAATTTACTTCTGCTTCCACTAAATGTGATCCTCGGCAGATTGTTCAGCATCCCTTAGGGGTGCAGAATTTACTTCTGCTTTTTTGTGTTTTTGTGTCGTCAACTTTCCCCATCCTCCTAGTCCAAACCTTACCATTTCCTTTCAATCCTTCCCTCTTATATATCGGGAAAATGATGCTAAAAACCAGTTGATGGCAAGGCACAAATCTCCAAATATCAAGGGGAACGTGCCATTTGAGCCAATTTGTTCCGATGGTCTTATACGGTAAAGAGTGCTAAAAATTGTATACCATCACTTAAAGAAGCGAAACACAAAACGTTAAAAAAATCTAAATCAGCCTCAAAACTACTTCAATCGGTAGTCATTGTTGAAGGCCAAATAAACCGATTTCGGTTAATCTTTCAAGAATCGAAAAAAAATTCTTTTCAAGATTATCACAATATTATATTTAATATTATGATTGATATGAAAGAGGCATCATTACACCACTTGGCGGATTAATACACGTTTGGACTCCCGAGGATGTTCCTCCGCGGCCATCAAACTCTAGAACTCTGATAAAGACAAATTGTGAACAAATTGTAATTTACAAATACCATTCCTTCCTCTCTCCACATAATATCACACCTCCCTCACTTTCGGATACAAACCCGGAGAACGACCAAAATTAGGTTAAAGTCGGGTACAAATAAACTATATAGAAAAATTAATTATCAGATAATTTATGGAAACAGAATTAAAACTCTTTTTGACTTATAAGAAAATTGTTGCTACTCGTTCTAATACCATTTGAATCCTCGTTACCAAGAAATTACCGAGATACAGCAAGGCACAGTAATCGGCTGATATGAATTGTGTCCAATTCTGAAATAGATTTTTTGGTAGAGGCAGACAATAGTTTTTAGAGAAGGTGGATATGATTCTCTCAAGCCGTGAGATTTTTTGTTACATGACAAGAGCACCAGTAAAGACTGTCCCAGAAAGTATGGACGTAACCAAAAACCGCTGCCATTTCGCAATGGTTCAGAATCTGTCAATTTTTATGGCTGCGTCCTGTTGTTTACACTCTTCTCTAACCACTTGTGCAGTTGTTTATTCGTTTTCATTAGTTTGTTTCGAAATGCGTGGACTTTCAGCAGAACAACGTCGAAAAATTGTGTACAAATGGTGCACAGAACGCGAACTATCACTGAGAAAGATAGCAAAAATGGAAGGAGTAAATAAAAAGCCGTGCGAAATGCAATCAGAAAGTTCGGTAAGGATAACACCTTTGAGGATAAACCGAAAACGGGTCGAAAAAAAGGTCCTGTTAACCCTCAGTTGGATAAACTTATACTGAAGGCGTTCGAGCAAAAGAAGGAGGTTTCAGTTCGGGATGTGGCCAAAAAAGTGGACAATTCGACGTTAAATGTTCTTCGTGGTAAAGAACGTTTAAATCTTTAAACCTACAAGAAGCAGAAACATCCAAAACGTAGTCCGAAACAAGAAGCTTCGGTCAGGCCGGGGAATAGAAAGCTGTACAGTACGATTCTTGCTGGAAATTTGAACTGCATAATCATGGACGACCAAACCTACGTGAAACTCGATTACAAATCCTTGCCGGGACCACAATATTATACGGTGCGAGAAGGGCAAGTCTTAAACCAGTCCGAAGTTTAAGATTTCGAAAACCTTCATCACCACTGCTTCAATGAACAGCAAAATATACATCAAGGAATGTTTACAAAAACGACTTCTACCCATGATTCGAAGCCACAAGGATCCTGTTGTCTTCTGGCCAGATCTTGCTTCTTGCCACTGCTCGAAATCAACGGTAGAATAGTATACTACCATTCACTTTCGTCCCAAAAGACATGAATCCACCAAATTGCCCACAACTTCGAACAATTGAGGAATTGTGGGCATTAACGAAGACACATCTTAGGAAACATGTCTCGGCAGCCGAAACCATTCAACACTTCGAAAAAGATTGGAAAAAAGTGATTTATTAACCTTTCCAAAAAAGTTATTTATTATCCTTTCCAAATATAGTGTCAGATCATTTAACACTCCGAATACCAAAGGGATAAAAAAACTGTAATTAGCAATGTGTAATTGAAAAATATCGCTGTTCATTTGTTTTGTGAACGATTTATCTGTCGAATGATAATGAAATTTTTAAAATAGCATTACTAATGACTGAGATAAAGTTAATCAAAGTAAGCGTTCCCTCCTTTAAAAGTACACGTGTTTCAGTATTGGAACTTTCGTTTCAACACAAACAATCCCGACAACACCCAACTGGATACAATTTCGGTTGTATTGAGTAATCTACAACAGTCAGTCAAAAACATTGGTGGCATATGAGCGAGAGAATTACTAAAAGAGTCTGAGTCTTGTAAGCAGTTTTGTGTTTCTTTCATGGAAGTTATCATTCAGTGGTGACTGTAATTTCCTTCACCAATCCTGCGAAAATTATAGGTGCAGGTTTATTAGGAAACTTTCCAATGCTATATGCGAATACAAAAAATTATAGGAACGAAAAGTTAAACATGTTTCGAGAAGTATGTATACTGCACTATATACTACATATAAACCGACAGCATATAGACAACTAAGAATCTATTCACACCAATCACGATTCCACTTACTTTCGCATGATGATCTCTGGCACGGAGTAACGTCTCCTCAACAGTCCTGGTCCGGAGCCCATCACCATGGCGTAGGTTCCGGCACCCATTCCGTTGCAGTGGTGGCGCCCCTGGTCACAGTAGTAGCTATCGCACGAGCTCGATAGGTCCCTGTTGGACGACGATGAGTCCCGACTATCCTGGCTGCAACAGAAACAAGAATGTTGCAATGTAAATACTTAGAAACGAATGATTTCGTGCATAAAATTCATAGCTTAGGTGAGTATTACTCGGGATAGCATTTCACATGACGAGCAAACGGTTACGGCTGAACGAAAATTCTCATTTTATATCCAGAAAAAATAACGCTGAGTCAAATCATCAACCTTCCGGGAACGATAGGGCTCAACGTTTGGGTTTTGCAGTGGAAATGAAGATAAGTAAACATACACGGAACCGATCCGTGAAGTTGAGGCAAACAAACCCGAGAGAAGGCAAAACGAAATCAAGCACCAAAGTATGCCAGCTATGGTTTCCCCTACTGGTACAGCGAAAAACTGCATTGCATGCTAAAAATAAGCGTCCACCCGGCACTCGGATGCACCACGGAGGTCAATGCTACTATTCCGGTGCACTGCACTGAATCGAGGTTTTCAACACAATGCAGTAGGTGCGATTCTTTAGGGAATCGGTTAGGATTGTGTGAAAAATAAATGATATATTACTAAACTATTAGATTTACACAAATTTGCCACCTACATCTAAATTCATACTTTGGTTTACGCAGCTCACGAATTGCTGAAATTTATTAGATAGAACATTGGGAAGATTTTTTTTATAATCACCCCTTTAGTTACCTACCCTAGATTTCTATTATTTCATGGTCACTTCGCAAAACTATCGCTAAGTATGACGAACATTACAATACAGATCCTGAAAATTAAGTATTTCTTGCTTCAATGTTTGTTCCACATATTCTTGGAACAATCTAGGAACTACGCTACTACATTTAGCACATTTTGTGTTTTGTTTATTATTTTATTGTGTTTTCCTTTCATATTATACTCATTCAGGTTGTCAAATGGTACGATAATTGAGGATCACAAGTTCCTATCTAATGCCTTTTTGTGTGTAAATGTAGATATTTAGGCACAGTAATCCTGACGCCAGAGCAGTAATCCTGACGCCGGAGCCAGAGCTAATAAAAGAAATTTTCATTACTCAAAACAGACAAAAATTACGAAAACTAAATGTCACTCTCAAGTGAATTTATAGAACGAGATCCATGGCAAAAAAGGAATGCACGCGTTTTTTGTTTGTGTTAACGGCCAATAAGCCACCGTTCAACATCCACTTTTAGAAAAAAATTACAGGCGAGCTGGGGAAAATAGAGTATTAAGACGAAAGAGAAAAGTTTTCTCTATCGTTCACTATTATAACTTACTCTCAGCGAGTACCGAGTTTCTCGGAATTCTTTTTCAAAGTGAACGTTGATAGGTGGCTTTCTGGCCGTTATCACAAAAACGTAAGTATAGTAGTTTCAAACTTGTGTTCTTTCTTCCGTTTACTCTTTCAACAGTGTATAGAAAACAAATGAACCGAATAAGAGTAAGCATTCTTCATTCACTTCGTGGTTCATGAATGCACAAACAACTGAATCATTGGTATGTATTAGTGAATCAAAGCTCTTGTGTACTTGAAAGCTAAGCGTATGTAAGTGCCACTTGATGCTCATTCTCTTTTTTTTTTCTTGCTTCATTTAGAATTGCAACAAACTTTTGCTCATATTGTGGCGCTCCTGGTGGACGGATTTGGAAGTTCTTGGCGCACACGTGTCGGAAATTTTGTCAGCTTCACGTATGATTTTTGACATTCCGCAAATCAACTATACGTTGTAAACAATCAACATGGAAAATCCATTGTGGTCTGCATCTAGGCTAGCTAAACAGCTGAAATTGCCCAGAAATACCGTATGGCGCGTTATCAAACGGTATAAGGAAACATAGACGACGATTTAGAAGCCTCAAGCAAATCGTCGGAGTGGAACTGTGGAACCGGAAACAGCGTGGTAAAATTTTGAAGACGATTAAGAGGAATCCTAATCTGTCGGACCGTGATTTGGCCAGAAAATTCGGTGCTGCCCATAGTACCGTGAGGAGAACTAGACTCCGGGAAGAAATCAAGTCGTATCGAGCTAGCAAACAGCCAAATCGTACCATAAAACAGAATAGCGTGGTCAAAATTCGTGCTCGGAAACTATATGACCAGGTGCTGACCAAGTTCGACGGGTGTCTTCTGATGGACGATGAAATCTATGTCAAGGCTGACTTCGGGTTTGAATCAATGTATGGTTCGAAATTCCTCACTTTCCCACAAATATTTTGGGCAGTTATAATACACCATTTAAATGCATCTGTACACATACATGACTTTTTGGTTACTTGGGATATGATTAAAAATTTATAGTTTTATCTATTCAAATTGATACCAACCAGTAGTTGCAATAATATTACTAGTCGAAACAAAATACACTTCTTAGAATGTTGTACCCAAATATAGAAAACGAATATGTGTTCCACAGCTGAAAATTGAATATTCTATACCCAACTTAATTGAATTTAGGACCCAAATGATTCCAGTTAAAAGGTCCTGATTGTAATGTGTTATTTTTAAATTAAATTACTAAACACACATCACGAATAGCTCTTGGCTTTTGGGAAAATTTCTGGCTAATTAAAACTGCATCAATTCAAGGGTTTAGTCTTTTTCTAAGCTACCTGGATCAGTCTTCTTGAAGACAAATAATTAGTCAGACCTTTTTAAGGCCATTTAGAGTGATATGATAGCTAATAAGTCGTTTCCAAGGCCAAATAATTAATCAGCCTTTTTAAGACTTGGTTGATGGATTGGAAAAACACGAACGTCTTCTTCGGTATTGGTCTGAGAAAATTCATAAATTTTATTTATATGACATAAAATCCAATAGACTGGCTGTTTTATAAGACTTATCAAATGGCCAAAGTGCTGAAGAAATTGAAAAATTAACTACAGAAATTGAATGAAAGAGAGAAAATGATATTACTGAGCCACGCTCGGATCTCCCATGAACTTTACCGAATACACTTGGTTAAAGCCGGGGTAAAATAAATTATATAAATAACAAAAAACCTAATACACTTCAAATAAAGTGATGTAAACAATTTGCAAACTTAAGAAAAAGTATGTTTCGTGTTCCAAATTAAAATTAATTGGGAACATTATAAACGGTTGTCCAATGAATTAAAACAACAGATAAATTTTCATGCTCTAATTGGAATGAAAATCATAAATACAATTATTTGAAATGCCCTGTGGTACAAAAAAAGTTAAACGCTCGTTCGCTCAAACAACAACGAGTGAAATCATCTACCTTAAATGACCTTTGTTTAAATATACACCCTCATTGAACATAACTCAAAATTAAGTGACATAAAAAGTGCACGTACTCTAAATTTGAGTTACCACCTTTCTACCCATTTCTGAGTTAAGGAACGAAGCTGTCAAAATTTGAGTATTTATTGCTGAAAATAAGAAAAAATATACAAATGATACAAATTTATCACCATTGGTGCCAGTTTCACGGAGGACCGTAGATGTGCGCCAAAAAAAGATCGTGACTGTCATGTCTGGAAATTCGTTTGTGGTCATTCTTCCTTCTTTGAATTGGGAAGCGCAAAAAATGATTCAAAACCGTTTTCTTTTGACCGGTTTTGGGATAAAAAACGATTTTGATATCATTATGTTGGATTTCTCACTTGGCATAATTGAAACCACATAATTTTCATCTGAAATGATGCATGGTTTCCAAAACCGTATCTAGAAACAGCAATGAAAAACGACGTATTTTTGCAACTTTAGATTCGATAAAAAATATTCCGAGAATTAAAACGCACTGAACGGCAAAAAATATTTTTTCACTCAAATGTTTGTAAATGCTTACTCTTACGAACAGTAAATTTTGCTCAAATTTTGACATATTGTTCCAGTTTATAAATTTGAGTAATCGCAACTCAAACCATGAGTTATGTTCAAAGAGCGTGTACCTAAAAAGTAACAAAATAGGTACGCCTTCATCTTCGTCTTCTAATGCACTGAATTATTTTAATGTAAAACAAAAACAAACACTTCGACTTCTAAAGAAAACAATTTATTAACAGGTAGATCTGTTACGTCATCTTCTTCATCTGGCGACAGTTACGCTAGCGTTACAGGTAGACAACTATATACCTATGTATAACTATTTATGCTTCAATGTCATTTGCTTCTTTGAACAAACTCGATTTAGGCGATATAACGAAAATTAAAATGATATACCTACAAGATCAGCTTTTTCTTATGATCATCCGAATGAATTCGACTTCATCACTTTTCGAAACATTTCAAGTTGAGTGACAATTTGCCAATAACATTAGCATGAATTAAAAATTAAACAATGAAGTTAAAATATTTGAATATTTTAAATTGGAATGCTCAATCTTCAGAATCGAATAAAGATGAATTTTATAATATTTGCAAAGTTCACAAAATTCATATTGCTATTGTGACAGAAACACTTCTTAAGTGAAATGACAAATTGAAAAGTAACCCAAAATATGTGGTTCATCGGTTTGATAGGTCTATTGGAATGGGGTGTGGGTGGAGTTGCCAGTTTTGTCCATCGGCAAATCAAACATCGAAGTTTACCTTCTTTTAACACTACTATCGAAAACTTGGCCAACGGAATTTAAACCATTTATGAAATCTTTCAGAGGAATTATGGGCAAAATAATTGGAACGGAAAAATGCTTCACAATCAACTTTCTGTTGGTTACTTTTCAGTTCTTTATCCCAGTAATCCGACCTCTTTTCTTCCGCAAGAAATCCTTCTACAATTGATCTGTTTCTAACAGAATCATGGGGGGTTGATCACTAATGCTGACTTTGACTCAGATCATTTTCCTGTAATATACAGAGTTTCCAAAGAAGCTATAATTAATCCAATTAGTTCTAAATTCCAATTTTAAATTCACTTGTGTTGTGTAATGGGGAAAAGAAACGTATATACCAATTTTCTAACTAATACAGAGAGCGAATCGATTCAATTGAAGATTGCATCGACTTTCGTCGGAATTTGTTTATAATATTATGTGCCATCACACCTAATGGTTCTATATTTGAAGGACGCTTCAAAATCATTTTCAGAATTTTATTCTGAATCCTTTGAAGCGTTTTCTTCCTGGTGGAACAACAACTTGACCAAATTGGTACTGCATAAAGCATGGCTGGTCTGAAAATTTGTTTATAAATAATAATTTGTTCTTTAGACAGAGCTTACAATATTATTATTACACTTTGCCTGGATTCCTTCAATCCTTGAAAGTGAGTTTATTTTGTCATACGTTAAACCTAAATATTTAGCTTGATCAGACCATGTCAATTCCAAGCCATTCAATTTGATAATGTGATTATTGTTTGGTTTAAGAAGAGAGGATCTTGGCTTCCATTTTGACAGATAATCACAGAAAATATTTAAGCTTCTTTGTAGGCGACTGCAGATCACTCTTAGGTTTCTACATGTGGCTAACAGACTTGTGTCGTCACAGAATAGCGATTTCTGACAACCAACGGGTAGATTTGGAAGATCAGAAGTGAAAATATTATACAAAATTGGAGCTGCGCTCGAACCCTGCGGTACATCTGCTCGTACGGGTAGCAATTCAGATTTACAATACTGATAGCTAACCTGAAGGGCACGATCAGGTAAATAATTTTGAATCAGTTTGATAAAAAAATAGGGAACTGGAAGTAGGTCATTTTTGCTATTAAAGGCTGAGGCGCGTATAACCACGTGTCTCGCTGTGCGTATTACATTTCTCTCCATGCTCTTTTGCATATGTACAAAATGACTTTTGATGGGCTGGGTGACCAGAAAAGTTTCGATATTTCCAGTTACAAGTTTGCATAAAATATGTCTGCATCCAATAAAACTACCACTTGTTTGGCAGCCTTGCCGAGCCCGTTTTATTTTTCTCTCATGTTTCGTCACGTTACCAGGAAACTGGAGCAGAAAAAATGGCACGTCTACAGAAATCGACTTACTTTCACCAAAATAACATTCACTTCATTTTTAGTGCACCTATGTTTTTATGCACTAATCGCATCTAAATTAAATTATCTAGACATTGGGCCGTATGAATAAAATGTAGTAAAATCTGTTGTTTGTAGTATCTTCTCAAAAATAAAGTCCACAGAGTACAACGCGATTTGGTATGAATAAAAAACAAGTTTGAACATGTAGTTAATGCTACTTCTGAATTTAAGCATTTACTGCATACTGTATCGACACAGAGCCGAAAAAGCTGGCATAAGCATGCAAAAAGCAAGAAACGTACTTACATCGGCAAAAATGCCACTTTTTTAATTTCTGTACTTCACTTTATCAGCAAACACACGAGTAGCAACCTCTAGAGCTACCTACCGAAAACTTGCAGTAAATAAGACAGTTTGTAGCATGTTTTGACAGGAACGTGATCCACACGTAGCATTTACTACCGAAATACCGTATGAATAAAACGTAGCATGCTTGAATTTCGGTAGTAAACGCTACGTGTGGATCACGTTCCTGTCAAAACATTCCACAAACTGTAGTATTTACTACAAGTTTTCGGTAGGTAGTTCTAGAAGTTGCTACTCGCGTGTTTGCTGATAGAGTGAAGTACAGAAATTACAAAAGTGGCATTTTTACAGATGTACGTTTCTTACTTTGTGCATGCTTATGCCAGCTTTTCCGGCTCTGTGTCGATACGGTATGCAGTAAATGCCTAAATTCGGAAGTAGCATTAACTACATGTTCGAACTTGTTTTTTATTCATACTAAACCGCGTTATACTCTGTGGACTTCATTTTTGAGAAGATACTACAAACAACAGACTTTACTACATTTTATTCATACGGCCCATTGTCGTGTTGTATTTTTTTCTGACTGAAGAACTGCTGAAAATTGGAACGCTCGGAAATGCATACCTCTACTTGTTCATCGAATATCTCGGCTTTGAAGGCTTGTATCAGAAATCTACCGTGACAAAGTCTAGATAATTTAGTTTAGATGCGATTAGTACATAAAAACATATATGTTATCACGATAAAAAATAAAGTCTTGTATTTTTCTGTGAAACAAAGTCAGTTTCAATGCATCCACCATTTTTTTCGCTTTGGTTTCCTGATAGCATTCTGAAAAAGGAGAGAGAAATAAAATTGGCTCGACAAGGCTGCCAAACACACAGACATTCAATCTTTGTGAAAGTTGAATATTTTTTCATTGTTCATTGGAATCCATGTAATGTCCAACCCATACGATAGATTAATGTGATAAAACTTCTCATCAAAATAATAAAATGTATGCTGGCAACCCGGTACAGTTTGCTCATATACGAGAGAGTACAAGAGAAATACGATGCTCAAAGGGAATTGGGCGAGCCACGTGGTCGATTTAAAACTCAACACGTGACCCTCTGTCCTCAGACCTTATTAGCAAAAATATCCCACTTCCAGTTTGCGTTGCGACGATGAACTCGGTTACATTACCGGTCGCCCCAATCTCCATCATTCACAGAGAAGGATATGGAAACCACCAACTTTCCGAAAGGGAGAAGACTTATCATTTTCGTCCTGTCACCACTTGTGCCTAAAGACCCAACATAAACCTGAACCATTTGAATTTGATTCATATTGAAACATTATAATATAATGAATAAAAAACAATAAAAAATAAATTGCAATCAAGTTTATAAACTATATCAGCATTTAATTTTTTTATGCTATTTAATTTTTTTGTACAAAACATTCAAAAAAACTAATATCTGTTTTCGACAGTGAGTGACGACTTCAAGTGTTATATTTTAAATAAAATAACACTCCAACAGTAACAATTTTTCCATAGCCCCGAAAACACTGAATCATTTGAATCAATATTTGAAGAAGACTTTTAAGGAATTTTTAAATGAAGGAATTTTTAAAGCAAAGGAATTTGCGTATGCCTTAGTGCTAGAGTCAAAAATGGAAAATTTTATTTTTGGATAATAAAAAATGCTTATAAAAATATGAACCGAATCAAAAATTGAAAAATAAATTTAAAAGAATCGACGAAATTTGCAATAGAAATGAAAAAAATGTATTTGATTGGACAACAGATAATGATTTATTCAATTCTTTTTTAAAAAACATGTCACTTAATTCTAACTTTATATAAAAACAATTAAATTTACGTTTTGTTTTTGTTCACAGGGCTTAGAATATTATTAAATACACAAACTGATAGATCTAACATACGCTGCTTTTGGGAAGCTTTCGTCGCATACGGCCCCGAGTCAGTTCCAACGAGCCCTGAAGTTCATGTGATTGTTGATGTGCTAGCATGTGATCCCGACGGACAAAGCGCTTCCGGCAGTACATGCACTGGTGAACCGGAATGCCGTGGTGCAGCGAGAAATGTCGATCGCGATCCTTCGGATGGGCATACGATCTCTCGCAGTTTGTACAAGGGTACTTTTTGTTCTTCGGATCGTGGTTCTTCTGGTGACTGGTCAACTTTTCCTCCGTGGTGAAAAACTTTCCGCAAGTATCACACCGATACGGACGCGCTCCGGAATGATAGGTGAGGTAGTGATGACTAAAGTTGCCCTTCCGGCCGAAGTTTTTGTTACACAAATGGCAGTATAGGTCCGTGTCGTAATTGATGCGCAGCGATCTTCGAGGTTTCCGGTTGTTCAATTCGTTGCCAGCAGTTACTGCAAATTGTCCGACGGATGGATTGATGTACGATCGGAATCTTGGTTCGTTGGAAGGTGGTGCGGCGTAGTTGTGCTCCTGGAATATTTTCATTCCCGGAGTCGGTTCTTGATCAGCAGCTACCGGTGAAATACTTGGAAGCGGTGTGAAGGTTGATCCGTTGGATGTTAGGAATGGTGTCGAAGACACCGGATAATCACTAATGGTTGTTGGTAGAAACGTCACTGTGGATAAACATTCTGCACAGCTCATTCCGGGTAGTGGCTGCATTGTATCCGTAGTAAAAGGCGGAAACGCAGAATCATCCTTGTGAATAACCGTTTCATTGTCACTCGGAAGAGAAGCCAATGATGCCGAAGGCTGTGCTACCGTGAGCTGATCTAGCGAATACGAAACAACCGGAATGATATTTTGGTACGGGATATCTGGAGCATGGGAGTTTTGCGATGACGCAAACGATTCCATGGCATATGATCCATCAATCATGGGTAAAACAGAACTATTCCGCTCTGGCGAACTAACATACTGATCACTGATTGGCGCTGATCCAAAGTAAAACTCACTAGGAGATCCCTCAGGGGTCAGCACTTTACCGAAAAATTCATTTGACTGTGGTGCGTAATATTGATGAGAATTTTGGTGCGATGTGATCGACGATTCCAAATATTGGTCGAATGAATGGTCCGGAGATGAGTCCGGAGTTAACAAAGCAGTTCTGCTTAGTTCCACCAGCATGGAATCGAAGTCTGGTGTAATTGCTGGACAATCGGCACTGGAAAATTCTTCCAGAAGGTCGTGCAGATTTTGATCGACGGGGTAATCGCCGAATGATAGTTGACTTGTTGTGTCCATCGTGGATAGATCATCCAGCAATTGATCAAAATCATCCTGCATTTTGATAATTTAGTTTCACTTCTACTCTTTCTTGTCACAATTTTTTTTTTCAAGCGTTCACTGACTTAAGTTTGACTTGTTGGTTTAACTTTCTAAGAGCGTGTGATGACATTTAGCAGTCAAACGCAAGTTAAATACGCAAATTGTTGTACCTAAACTTTTACCTGTGTGGCACATACTAGTCAAACCATCACCGAAAAATATATATTTTACAGGTAAATTTGTATGTCTCACAGTAGCTTTGTTACTACCTAAACCGTTGAATGAAACGGAAATTTTTCATGTTTTGACATATCTTTCTTTGTACTTGTATAATTCGGAATCGAGTACTATTTTGTTCAATGCATTTAGGATGATCATTTGGTATGTTATGGTTTGAATAATATTCTACAGGTTAAAGGCAATAAATTTCTTCATGATATCATTTCTTCTAAAAGTAGCCTTTCTTGAGATACTTGGATATTTAGTTATAAAAACATTTTTTTATATTTCCATGAATTGCTGAATGACCCGGCGTTGCTCGGAAATGTTTCGGGAAGAAAAGACCGAACCAAATTCCCGAAGTTGTCCTACTTAGTGTAATACTCTGAGAGGTTTTATGTTTGCTATTCAATCAATTTTACCTTACACTTTCCATGTTTGGGGCACTTGCTGCACTCCCTCTCCCTTAAAATAACCTTTAAATCTACATTGACATAAAAGTAGTATCTGTATTTGTCAAGATGCATCGTTTCTCGTAGAATAAATTTTATATTGAACTCCCCTTTTATTAGTGAACTTACTACAGCTCTCCTCCATGATAACCCTTATGACCACCTCTTAGTAGTGTACGAAGTATCTGTGCTCTTCAAAAAGTATCAATTAATTCATTAAAATTAACAATAGCAGTACTACATAATTCAAATTAACGATAGCAATACTATCTAGCACAATCTTGACATTCTTGTTCCTCTCTTATTAAAAAAAATTCAAGATGAAAATTGATTTTCAAGATCCCCTTCTCCTAGTCTGAATCCGCCCCACTATCTTGTTTGATGACGAATAAGAAAATGTTACAATAAACTTTTGTCATGAATGTCTAAGCTTGTCATGACCACCTCTGAATAGTAAAAAGCACCTGTGCCAAGTTTGGCTATAATTTGCTGAGTTTGTAATGGACATTTGCTCCCCCCTACTCTCCCTATTTTAAAATATCCTACCTAGTTAGGTGTGGTGAGTTTAAGTTGTTTTGGAGTTACGTTCGATTATATTAACAATTTGAACTTTGCTCCTCCCTTGGATGAGACCCTTACTTTATCCACCCGCTCCCACTTTCTTCTTAAAAATGCTCTTAGGATCATCTGAAGCGCAAATAATATCTGTACTCAGCAAGAAGTATCGTTTTATGGAAATAGAAATAAACTTCACATTAAACTTCCTTTTTGAGTTTTTCAAAATGTATGTATGGTCTTAAAAAGTATCAATTCTCTTTAAAAAAGATAAATTTCGACATCGCCTCCTCAAATTAAGAACGCTTGCTACACACTCTTTCCCCTGAGAATGTCCTAATGATCATCTCTTAAGAGCAAGAAGTACCTATGCCAAGTTTGATTGCAATACATTCAGTAGTTTTGGAGTTATGCCGTTAAAAACATTACACCCCCCATTTTAAAGGTACATCCAACCCCCATATAATCATACCTACGGAATGCAAAATGTTTCTATGGTATTCAAAAAGTATTGATGCTCGTCAAATTAGCGACATTTTTCCATGACCCCCTCCTGTTAAGGACACTTGCTATGCTCCCTTCCCCACAAAAATACCCTTATGACCATCTCTTAAGAGCAATAAGTATCTGTACCAAGTTTGATAGCGATCCGTTAGTTAGTTTCGGAGTTATTACATTACAAACATTACACCCTTCCCCTTTTTAAAGGCACTTGCTACATCTACCACCCATATAATCATATCTAATATATGTAAACTGTTTCTATGGTCTAAAAAAAGTATCGATTCTCGTCAAATTGTACAATTTTTTTCATGACCCCCCCTGTTACTACACTTCCTCCCCCATTAAAATACCCTTATAACCTTCTCAGAAGAGCAAGAAGTATCTGTGCCAAGTTTGGTGGCAATCCGTTCAATAGTTTCGGAATTGTGCCGTTTCAAACATTACACCCCCCTTTTTAAAGCCACTTGCTACATCCACCCTCCGTAAAGTCATATCTAATGTATGCAAAATGTTTCTATGGTCTTCAAAACGTATCGATTCTCGTCAAGTTATATGAATTTTTTCATGACCCCCTCCTGTTAATTACGCTCCCCTATAAAAATGCTCCCCAAACCATCTCTGAAATGCGAGTAGTACCTATGCCAAGTTTGGTGGCAATCCGTTCAGTAGTTCCGAAGTTATGGCGTTACAAGCATACAAACTTACATCCATTTTAATATATATAGAGATTATAACATGTACATGAATAATTCTTAATTATATTTAAGGTTTTAAGTTTTTGAAAATTGTATGAGTATTACGTGCATCGTCATTCGAATACAGTCTTGTGACGACTGTGGTTTCTGAAATCGGAACGAAAGAATGGTATTTCTGTGTGCCTGGAATGATTGTGGTATCCTAATAAATACTACTCCACTCGGTCACACCCCGTTCATATTCTTCTTGTGACACGTACCAAAAAGACAGGTTCGTGAATGCATCTCGACTTCTCTGCCATTCCCCTTTCATATAATTGTTTTGCAGTTGTGAATGGGTGTTCGTGTAGTTTAGCCAAGCTTTCACGTCGTGCCATTCGCTTTAAATTACCCCCGAGCCCGATCAGATGCCCATAACAAAATCATAACACAAGTATATCAACAGTTGATATGTATAACAATTTGTGTTATTTTGAGATATTTAACAAATGAAAACAGTTGAAAGTTAAAACTTATGATAACAATATAATAACAAAATCAGTTATGATGTTTTATTTGAATTATTCATTTCATAAAAAAATCATTCAACAATTTTGGATTGAAACAATGCTTGAAGTTGACTGTGATATAGTGTTTCTGTGTTTAATTTACTATCTAATTTATTACAACTATTGTTATAAATTTCTGATTCCGGACTTCTGTACTTATATCAAATTCAATAATAATTGTGATACAAACGTTGCAAAATCTGTTACGATTTTGTTCCCGCTAGAGTCTTTTTTTTTTTTTTCATAAATACATTTATTTCTTAAGGCAGTTTACATAAGTTTTTCTTCGCCGTAGCATCACTTTTACATAATATTCTTATCCTAATTTAATTCTAACATAGTCACAACGTTTTGCATTTATTAAAACATATTCTCTTATTACTTAAATATCATCTTAGGTAACTCGTCATTAATTATGAAATCTACTCGGAAATATTATTTGAACCAAACGATTAACTTCTATAAATTATAAAATAAGCTGTTATTTTCAGACATTTTGTTAATAATTTCATAAACTGTTTCGAGTTTGTTTGTATCATTACATTATTTTTATTCTAATTTAGCTATTGGTTGAACTCATGGACGCAGCTGGGATCAGAACTAAGTCTTGAAAGGGGCCTTTATTAAATTGAAACTCCAGTTTTCTTTATGAAATGATAAATAAGTTTCATGTATGAAAGGTCACGACAAGCAAGAATGTCTCGAACTGGGATATTGGATAGTCTACCTTGGGTACGCAAAGAATTTATTAGTTGAGATCTGACATCACGATACTCCACGCATGTCCAAACGACATGATCAATATCTCGATAACCTTCTCCACAAGCACAATGATTAGTCTCGGAGAGCCCAATTCGAAGGAGATGTGCATCTAACGTGTAGTGATTGGACATGAGTCTAGACATCACACGAATGAAATCTCTACTCACATCCAGTCCCCTGAACCATGCCTTTGTCGATATTTTCGGAATAATTGAGTGCATCCACCGACCCAGATCATCTTTATCCCAAGAAGCTTGCCAGCTGGCAAGTGTTCTTTGGCGAGACGAGCTATAGAATTCGTTGAAAGCAATTGGTCTCTCATAAATTTCACCCTCAATAGCACCACGTTTGGCTAAAATATCGGCTCTTTCATTGCCAGGAATGGAGCAATGAGCCGGGACCCAGACTATAGTGATTAGATAATTATTGTTCAATATGTCGTTCAGGCACTGTTTTATTTTGCCCAGGAAAAACGGTTCAGTCTTGCCAGTCATGTTTGAGCGAATGGCTTCAATTGCACTCAGACTATCTGTGAAGAGGAAATAATGGTTTGGAATTAATGTGACGATTACACTCAAACTATAATGAACTGCTGCTAGCTCTGCTATATAAACAGATGCAGGTTCTTGAAGCCTAAATGAGGTCGAAACATTATTGTTGAACATACCAAACCCTGTCGCTTCTTCAATTCGCGATCCGTCCGTGTAAAACATTTTCTCAGAGTCAATATGCCTGAACTTACTTGAAAATATTTTTGGGATTTCCGTCGAACGTAGATGATCCGGGATTCCACGCACTTCGCGCTGCATGGATGTATCGAAAAATAAAGTTGAGTCAGGGACATTTAGGAGGCTGACACGGATAGGAATATATCTTGAAGGGTTGATTTCCTGTGACATATGGTTAAAATATACTGTCATGAATTTTGTTTGAGATCGAAGCTCGACTAGTCGTTCGAAATTATTAATTACCATGGGATTCAGCACCTCACATCTTATTAGCAGGCGTGATGAAAGCTCCCAAAATCGATCTTTTAATGGAAGAACTCCCGCCAGAACTTCAAGACTCATTGTATGTGTCGAATGCATGCAGCCTAAGGCAATTCGCAAACAACGGTACTGAATTCGCTCAAGTTTGATAAAATGAGAGTTTGCAGCGGAACGAAAACAAACGCATCAATATTCCATCACTGAAAGTATCGTTGTTTGATACAATTTTATTAGATCTTGCGGATGAGAACCCCACCAAGATCCTGTTATTGTTCGAAGAAAATTTACTCTTTGTTGGCATTTCGTTATCAGATACTTAATGTGTCCTCCCCACGTGCATTTGGAATCGAACCACACCCCGAGGTATTTAAAAGTTAAAACCTGTTGGATCATTCTTCCCATCATATGGAGCTGAAGCTGCGCGGGATCATGCTTTCTTGAAAAGACGACTAACTCTGTTTTCTCCGCAGAGAATTCGATACCAAGATGAACAGCCCAAACGGACAAGTTATCTAAGGTATCTTGCAATGGTTTATGCAGATCAATAGCTTTGGGCCCAGTAACTGAAACCACGCCATCATCTGCCAATTGCCTTAGTGTACATGGGGTTACTAGACAGCTGTCAATGTCATTCACGTAAAAATTATAGAGGAGCGGACTGAGGCATGAGCCTTGCGGGAGACCCATGTAGCTAATTCTGAATGTTGCCAAATCGCCATGTGAAAAATACATGCACTTCTCTGACAAAAGGTTGTGCAAATAATTATTTATAACCGCTGGAAGTCCATGTTGGTGGAGCTTGTCTGAAAGAACATCAATGGAAACTGAATCAAATGCTCCTTTAATGTCTAAAAATACAGATGCCATTTGTTGCTTTTGAGCGAAGGCAATTTGGATGTCAGACGAAAGTATGCAAGGCAATCATTCGTCCCTTTATTTCTACGGAAGCCAAACTGAGTATCTGACAACAAACCGTTCGTCTCGACCCAAGTGTCGAGACGTCGTAGAATAATTTTTTCGAACAATTTTCTGATGCAGGACAACATCGCAATGGGTCTATATGAGTTGTGATTGGAAGCTGGTTTCCCCGGCTTTTGAATGGCGATAACTTTCACTTGTCTCCAGTCAGGCGGAACAATATTTTGCTCAAGAAACTTGTTGAACAATTCCAACAAACGTCTTTTTGCGAGGTTGGGCAGATTCTTCACCAAATTGAATTTAATTCTGTCCAACCCTGGAGCGTTATTGTTACAAGACAAGAGTGCTATATAAAATTCCATCATTGAAAATGGGTTATTAATAAAACCATTGTTTGGAGGAGATTCCCGTATAATGCTCTGCGTAGGAACAGAATCTGGGCAAACTTTCCTAGCAAAGTCAAATATCCATCGGTTCGAGTATTCATCATTCTCATTGCCCACGTTACGATTCCTCATTCGTCTGGCCGTGTTCCAAAGAGTGCTCATTGAGGTATCTCTTGACAAACCTTCGACAAAATGTCTCCAATAGCTACATTTTTTGGCTCGAAGTATGCTCTTGTACTTGGTTTCTAAAATCATAAGTTTTTCAAAATTCTGAGGAGTTCCTCCTCCCCGTTTTAGAAACGTCTTGCAAGCATTTTGTTTTGCGAGTTTAGCCTCTGAGCACTCTTTGTCCCACCAGGGGTTGGGAGGCCTTCTGTTAGTCGTTGGCCCAGGAAAGCGTTTAGTTTGGGATTGTTCTGCTGCCTCCAGAATCGAACAAATGAGGAAGTCATATTCTTCAAGTGGAGGGAGCTCTTCCATTGAATTCAAAATACTAGAGATCCTACTTTGGTATTTAATCCAGTCGATATTTTTTGTCAAATCATATGGAATACTAGCTGAAGTAGCAATGCAATTGCTACTGCTAATTGAGATGATGATTGGTAAATGATCGCTACCGTGTAAATCAGGCAGTATTTTCCAGGTGCAATCTAGTCGAATTGATGTTGAGCAAAGAGATAGATCTAATGCACTTGGGCGTGCCGGAGGTCTTGGGATCCGTGTCATGCTACCCATATTTAATACCGTCATGCTAAAATTGTCACAAATGTTTTGTATTAAAGATGATCTGCTATCATTGTAAACGGAACCCCACATCATTCCGTGCGAATTTAAATCCCCCAGAATCAATCGTGGAGCAGGAAGGGCTTCAACCATTTCATTAAGCTGTCGCTGTCCAACTTGTGCTTTTGAAGGAATATAAACCGAAGCTATGCAAATATCTTTGCCTTTAATGTTTATTTGGCAAGCAACAACTTCTATACTAGAAGTTGAAGGGATGTTTAATCTATAAAAGGAATAGCATTTCTTAATTCCCAAAAGCACTCCACCATACGGAGAGTCTCTATCGAGACGTATAATGTTAAAATCATTAAAATTTAAAGCTATGTTTGAAGTAAGCCATGTTTCGCATAAAGCAAATACATCACATTTTTGACTATGCAATAATATTTTAAATGAATCAAGTTTTGGCATGATGCTTCGACAATTCCACTGCAGGACAGTGATTGTATCATTTGCGACGGGTGATAAATTATCCATCAAAAGATACAAAACCTGAGACAATTGGCCATTGAGCTGATAACTGCTTCAAAAAGGTTCTAGCTATTGGAAGGAATGCCATTATGAGGGTCTTTAAGGGTTCAGATATATTGAATGCTGAGAAAATCCATTCAACAATTTCCGAAAACTTCAGTAATCCTGTTGGTGGCTGTGAAATGGAGCCCACTGGATTATTATCTTTTTCTGTACTAGATCCTGGATTGGTTTGTGAATTTGACAAACCAGGAGGCACAGTCTTTGGTTTTGACTTTTTTTGTTTAACACGGGGATCTTTTTTTGAAGATGAAATTTTAGGTGTCTTTTTTGGTAATTTGGAGGAAGACTTCTTTCTCTTAACTGACCCTTGGGTAGTGATAAACGAATTACCTTCACTATTTTCGTCAGAGTCAGAGTCCTCTGGTTCCTCTAGATTTGAAAACCCGTTTTCGGTTTCCAAAGGGGGGACATCAATGACCGTTTTAAGCATTTCTGCATATGTGCGCTTAGACCGTGCTTTTAAAGAAAGCTTAATTTTGTCTTTGTGCACTTTAAATGCAGTGCATACTGAAATATCCTCATGAGGACTTTCCCCACAATAAATACATTTTTCAATTTCCTTGTTGCAATCATTATCTTTATGAGGTCCTTCACACTTAATACATTTTGGTTTATTGCTACAGTAAGTAGCTGTGTGTCCGAATTTTTTGCAGTTCGTACAATTCATTACATTTGGAACAAAAAGCCGAACAGGGAGGCGAATTTTATCGACATAGACATGGGACGGCAACGCAGATCCGGCAAATGTCACTCGAAACGAGTCTGATGGGCGATAAACTTTTTTTCCCTCTTCATAAACTACTGAGTACAGTTGTTTGCACTCCAGTATTTTCACACCCTCAAGCATAGAGTTCTTGAAACGACCAACACCATGCTTGAGTAAATCATCTACCGAAAGACTCGCTTCGGTAACAACACCGTCAATTTCGACATCTTTGGAGGGTATGTAAACTTTATACTCTTTAATGAAATGTTCCGAAGAGACAATATCATTCGCGTGTTTCAAATTATTTACCACAACACGAATTTTATCGTTATTTACTTTTATGATCTCTTTGATTGAAGAGTATCGTGATGTCAAACCTTTAGAAATTTGGTAAATGTTGAATGGCTTTGATATACGTCTAAAAAAGACTATCCAAGGCCCAGAAGAGCTCTCCTGATATTTTTTCGTTCGTGGGGGTATAGGATTCATGCTAGGATTTACGTCCATGGATTCATCCATTACATTAAAATTTTTAACCAAACTTTAAAATAAAATTTGAAACCAACACTACACAGTACTCAATCTAAAGGAAAAGAAAAAACTTCTACCTTGAAATTGTTGTCTATCTCCGTTGCACTGCCGTGTAGATCCTCGTTGCTCTAGATGTTCTTGTTGGATGCTGATTGTTGTATGTGATGCTACTGCTACCTGACATCCAGCACCACTCGATTTCCGATTTACTTTTGTCTTCGCCAGCTGCAACCAGCGCAGGTCACCGGTGTATACCTGCGTGTTGTATGGCAGTGGAAAGACCGAGTTGTCTTGTCTCCTTCTTCCTAGTGCTCCGCACCGATATGCTTCTGCACCGAAGTGCCTTCGCACCGGTGTGCCTTTGCACTCTCCTGCTTCTATGTGCCTTTGCACTCTTCCTCTTCGATGTGCCTTTGCACTCTCCTGCTCAGCACTTGTGGCTGTATATTGCGGCCTGGGTAGAGTTTGGGAAACGCCCTTTGTTGTTTCCTTCACCAGCTTGGCCCAGCACTAGGGCTCTCTTATGCAGCACGACTATACGTTTTAACGGCTGCTGCCAACAGGTTTCTACCTGTAGTTCAACCGTTGTCGTATTTAACGCGTGTAAACTAACCAGCGTTATTAAACTGTACGCTTCTATACACAACCTTCTCGGTTGAACGGCTATTACTGAATGAGAGTCTTTTTTGTTATGATTTTTGTTATTTTAACAGCTTACCAGCCAAAAATATTTCAAAATTTGTTACAAAATATTTCTGAAATAAATTACTCCAGTTGTTATAATTCTGTTTTTACTATCTGATCGGGAGTGCATCACAAGGTCCTTTACCATGAGAAGTTGCAAAAAAAATGCCACCCAGTATCAATGTTATACATTGATTTAAATTTACTGAGACTTGCAAAATATTTTCCGTTTTTGTACTGCGAAACAGCTCCGTCAGCTGTAAATATTGCTTTTTTAATTTGAATTTTGTCTTTCAAAAATGACATTAAGTGTGAAATAAACACTTGAACCGCGATGGAATCGTGTTTAAGCACTTCTGAAATCACAATGAAACTTAAATGTTTAAGCCCTTCTGATTCTCTATAATAAATCTCAAACGGATGAATGGTTGCTTGATCATTGCTCCAATAATGCTTTGAACAACATCCTGGAGCACAAATGAAAAATTTTCTGAAAAATCACAAATAATTACAATCTTTTCTGTCTTTAAATTAAATTTTGTCTTTGTAAGAAAATCAGATTGCTGATTTTTAATAAAACGTTTGACCGATTTCTCTAGATCACATCTGTCAGTAGAAACTCATTGTTCAAATCGCTGGACAACGTTTGCATTCACGGAGGTAGCAGGATCTTTTTAATGAGTCACATAATAGCTTTTTTAGATAATAATTCTTATCATCATACTTGAAATATTTTTCAACAACATGAATCATTAATAAAACATTCTCATGGATTGTGCAAACACATATGTTATGTGAACCAGAGCTTCCAAGCAACTTGGTCTTAATGCTTCAAATGTACTAATTCAAATATTTCGATCCGGAAATTCATCCTTATAACCCAAATAAATTTCTTTCAACGATGAATAAAGCAATCGTTTTTGTTTGCGTTCACACTTACCATTCATTTTGACTGTGACGCAATCTCTTGATCCCGGCATTACTCTGCTGACGTCATCGCTGTTGAAATATTGAAGCACCTCGTTTTATATCGTTTCGTTCCTGATACGTGCCATTTGTTTCTTGGCTTTTTTTCGTTCGATAATTCTCTTGCCTCTGACACAATGTATTTGTTCGCCTTGAATTGGGTGGTATTTCCTCCTTTGACCACGAGTTTGGCAAGATTGACAACAAACGCACTTTTTCATTCCTAGTTTCTAATTAACAGGGTAAGCAAACTTCTCCATCATTTTAGTAATCACTTCATCCAACTCTGCTGCTTTCGTTTTGAGTAATTCCGGATCTTCTTCATCCGCCGGGAACCCGAATATTTGCTTTTTTATACCTCTTGAAATATCCAAATATTTTTCTCGAGGATACTTAACATTCCGGGTTTTCTTCGTTGATATCGGAGACACGTTGATTCCTGCGATGCCCTTGCTGAAAAGTCAACTCCGCCGCGACTGATGCTTCAGAAGATGCTGAGTTGATTGAAGGTGCTGAGGGTACTTCCTCTAAATCGTATTGCGATGTGGATGGTTTTGGTTCCGTTGTTGACTGCCCTTCTGTGTCCGATGTATGACTTTCCTTATAAGCCCGCCTACGACAGCGATCACAAATGCTTAACGTGGTATTCAATTTAACCTTGCACTTTTGAGCTTCTAATTTGCCAATTATGGTTTCTGTTAATTTGTTATAAACTGATATCTGTTCTACGATGCATAGATATTTATATGTGAAACAGGTAGAATAGAGGTAAGCAATTCGCCGGTACATACGTTGGTTGTAAACAATAGATAGTCAACTGACACACCTCTTTGATTCTACATGTGTTTATTCGTTTTCACGTAGTTATGCTTATGACAGACATGTGATATCGGAATCACTGTATACTATGAAATCACATGTCTGTCACCCTGAATCGTGGTGGTATCACGCGAGCATCATGATACAACGGTGATTTCCGTACTACGGTCAGTAATCGTTGTACTGTGCAAAATCACATCACTGTTTACTGCTACCAGCGCCATTGGAGAGCAATGGTGAACTCATGAAACAATATTTCCTTCTTTTAGGCATCAAATAATAAACAACCATCGTTTGGTTTTGCACAAAAAAATCTCGATTAAATGCTAACAAGCAGCATAAAACTTATATACTTTGTCAACGTTGTAGCATATTTTCAAAATGCAGTCAACAAAGAAATGTTCATAAATTTGATGAAGGTTACAAATAATAAGGAAAACAATATATTCATCTTTACTCATTGCATTCCATTCAATAACAAGTAAATTTATTGTTGAAATGGATTTTAAAACATAATGATTCATATTTTGAATGCACATGATAAATATTCAATAGCAAACATAAATCAATTGAGTAATCATCCTGTTTATTGATGACCTATATTGAATTCTGGAAACTCTAATTCTACTAATTACTTTCTCTTATGTCATCAGGTTGAATGCCGTTGGATAGAAAGAAAACTTCTTTTTAAATTGCTTAGAAAGAGAGTCTTATTTTGGGTATGAATAGAGAACAGCGAATTCATTTTAATAAATACTCGTAGTAGTTTTCAGTGTTACTTCAAAAACATACTATAACAACTTTAAAATCCTTAAAATACCAATAAAACCATTAAGAGATTATATTCCAGTCTAGTAGAGATTATATTCCAGTCTAGTAGGTTTGATACTTCATTTTGTTTCATAAGATTTATGAAGTAAAATGAAGTATCAAACCTATGTCAAATCTATTTCGGAATGTTTTAAAATTCAAGAAGGTTTTAATATCTGGTTTATGATAAACATAATCCTTTTTATACAAATTTCGTATTGGTAGCATTTTTCTGGAATATATGTGTGTGCCATGCCGTTTTTTATGGTTACATACTAAGAATATCTTAGAATTATTTAGGGTAAGGGCTCCCTATTTCATCTCATTTGTAGGGACGTCGCCTTCAAACCCCGATTTAGCCACTAAAATCACTGTAACTATTCCATATTACTGCTTCATTCGCCTTGCTTCACGTTGAGAATTGATTCAAATTTCTTGAAAATTCAACTAATATTTATAAAACAGCTAAAAAGACTAATGATGTTTTCACTACTCTGCTCCTAATTTCATCTCAATGGATTTTTATCCATCCTATCGTTGATCTTTTATTCATCCTATAAATTAGCAATGGCGACAGCAATCAAAACAAAATATTCCACTATTACACTCTCACCCGCATACGCATGGCTGCCAGATGGCTGACTAAATGCTGCCAGCTAGAAAAATATGGCTGGGCAGACATTCTGGTGACCGACTGCCTCACCGCTGCCAGATATACAACTTAAACGATACAGCCGTACCCACCAGGATTTTTATACATTATTATTGGTAAAAAATTTACTCGTTGAATTATCTAATTAATGGGGCAATGGCTTACGGAGATCTAAAGAACTATCTTTTAACATTATTTTATTAGTGAAAACAGATAGAACAGATATAGACTTTCTATGCAATGTAATACATATTTTCTATGAAAATATCTAGCATCTGTGTGCACAGCCGATGAAACACACACACACACTTCACAGCGTTATGTTGGCGTATAGCGGAATGAAACCAGTGCTACTAGATTTGCCAGAATGGTTATTTCATTAGTATTTAATACGTTCTTTCTGGTAATATTCGAAGCTGAAACAGTTTTATTGAAATATTAATATCAATAATATAATTAAACTAATGTAACGGATACCAAAAACATACTTTTTGATTATAATTTGAAGAAGACAAACAATTTTTGTTTTGTAACATTATGTGATAACTTGGCAACTTTGCGAAACCAAATGAGATGAAAACAAAGCGCAATCAAGTGAACGAAGTGAAAAACTTTCATCTCATATTTTGAAGACTTTTATTGCTTGTCGGGTAATTTTTGAAGTTTTTAATCGTTAACTAAACAAGTGGCAAGTGAACATAACTAATTATGAAGTCATCCAGCATTCAATGGTAGTGTAATTGTGCGAAATAGTGATCATGTTTTGAGACGAATCGATTAGTAGATATTCAGAAACATGACGAACTGTAAATCTTGAGACGAAAATGTGTCCTAAATTGAAAAGTGAGTTTATTTTATATGAAAAAAATGATCACCGAAGAATTTAAAACCATTTCTTTCAATAGGAAAGTGTGACAATAGCTTTTCAAATCATTTTAAAACATTTCACAGTTTGCTTCCGGTAGGTTGTAAAATATTATTCATGTTCAAAGTTATGAGGTGAAGAGATGAGATGGAAATAGGAGCTCAGATGAAATAGGGAGCCGTTGCCCTACTATTTTAAGGCTCAATGTTAAAAGTTTAGATGCTCTTAAAATAGACCTTAATTTTTAAAACTTGGTAATTCATCACCTTTTTGGGTAGAAATCATTTTCTTTGCATAAAAATAATGCTAGTATCTTTCATATTTCCTCCGTTTTTTTGTCAGTAAATATTACGGTAGAACATCAAAATTGTGGACATCAAATTTTCCCTAATGCTAACAAATTTAAAGCAATGAAGGAAAAAATTCTGTATCCCAGAACAAATGTGTCATAAATGTACCTTAAAACTACAAAATTTGATATGAGTGAAACAGTCATCCGATGAACACTCACACTCAAAACTAGTTTAATAATTCAGAGAGGCATTGATTATATCAGTCATAAACCAGCTACTGGGAATACACTCCAAACCGTGAAAATTTTTGGTTTCTATATTATCGATCATCGGAGCTAGGAAATCAAGCTAAGTTTTGAGTTGTTTCGTTTCACTATATATTCATTCTGTGCGCAAAACATGTCTGTCACCTCATCGTTGTACGCGTACAGCGTTGTACAGAAATCATTGTACGGAAATCACATGTCTGTCAGGGGTATTACGTTAGTTCTACTGTTTAAATGATTATCTTTCAACGAGAACTTGAAATTTCGAATATATCTGTAAATTTTTTTAGCTGTAACTTCTTCATTTTTTCAAAAGGCATGGATGGGATAGCCATCAATCTGTAGGTTTTAATAAAAGCTTTAAAATAAAAATTATCAAAAAAAATAGAAACCCAGTTTTTTTCTTTAATTTTTTTTTATTCATTTTGAAATTATTGAGAAATCAAATTTTTTTTTCAGTGTATATTTTTTTAGAGTGCTCTATTGATTCCCTACAACTTCTTCCTGGACGTCATTTTTGTACAATTAACGGTTTCCGAGTTGCAACGATTTGAAAAAGGCAATTTTTGTGAAATGCAAAAATACATACGACCTTTTTAAAAATCAGTCGCAAGTCGGATTGACCTCTCCATAATTTCAAAACTTATGGTTTGCCATACTGAAGCCATATGCAAAATTTCATCCAAATCGTAGAAGGTCGAGTCTGATGATCTGCTAAGCGTTTCTGGAATTGTTCTATAGTAACATTTTTTCCATAGCTAAAAAAATTACAGAAAACATTACCGTAAGCAGGGTTGCGAACGGTACTGGAAAATGACACGAAACAGCAGACAATCAAACCGCACAAATGACCAGAGATGTCAGGTTCACAGATTAATCTGTGTTTCACAGATTTTCAATTTTCTGCACAGATTTTAAAAATAACACAGATTTTTTTAAATGATCACAGATTCTGGAATAAATCACAGATTTTTGAAATTTAGCACCAAAAAGTACAGAGCTGTTGAGGAAAAAGGGACAGAGCGTGTTGGTAGTGAGATCTTTTTTTTTGCTCACCAAATTGATTTCGATCTGCTATTATGGTACGGGAAACGGGCACAGAATTTCACAGACAGGTTTTTGGGTTGATCATAGATTTTTGAAAAATGACCTGGCATTCCTGCAAATGACAGCAGTCGCCGATTGTGCTTCGCAGTGACTGTAGCAGATGAAAAATGTCGTAGGTCTCATGACATTTTCTCTCGTGAATGTCGCCGTTCGCTCTCGTCGATAGCTGTTCTACTATTTTCAATCCGAGAATGGCTAGCCATAACAAACAGTAGTTCTTTCCAAATTCAACAACTTTCGACAGACAGTCGCCAACAAGACTCAACTTTGAAATTCGTTTTATGTCCGTCTGTCTCGCCTGATTATGTTGCTCCAGCGAAGTTCACTGTGCACCAATGGTATGTAGACTGTCATGCGATATATTAATCACTCATAATTGTACGAAAATTCTCTCCCTTGTAACGTTTAGTGTCAAACCCAATTCCTAAACATACATTATCAACTTAAAGCGCATACAGAAAGTGATACTCCATCGCTATGTGCTCCGATAGTGAAGGCAAGACAATGTATTCATTTATGTTGAAACACGTGGTTCATAAGCAGCCCTTACACGTGACAATATTATTGTCAATCCAAAGTATTGTCAATACCGTCAATCCAATTGACTTGATAACTTGAGTCCGCATTTTTCGAGAAAATCAAGCGTTTGGAGCTTCAAATATTGCAAATGAATATTAAAATATTGAGAGAAGAGGCCATTGCACATATTTAACAGTTTCTCTCTGGAGAGAAAGTATTGTCGGATTGATGGGCAGTTTTGATTTTTTGACAATATTTTCGTCAATCCAATGAAGTTTCCATTACACGATCAAAAGTATTGTCAATACTCCTTGTATTGACAATAATATTGTCTCGTGTAAGGGCTACTATAAACAAGACAACAAAATATGTAGAAAGTAACATGGTTCTATCAGTTGATGAATAGGAGATGGCAGTTCAACTGACGTCGCTCGGAAACGTCGCTGCGCTGGACTGTCCAGCGAATTGCAGATTAGTGCTATTGTTGAAACATCGGCATTAGTAATATTGTTGAAACATCGGCATGACCAAGCTTTGTGATTGATTTTTTTCAAAACTGAATTTGAACCGGTAATGAAAACACCGCCGTTCGCATTCAATTTATCTCCACAGATCGGTCATAGCGAGTATGACAGTCCCGTTATGAAAATGTCATGACATTTTGAGCTCGTGACATTCTCGAAACCCGTGACCGAAAATGAACGGTATGTACGTACAGTACCACAAAGCGAACGCTGTGGCTTTGACCGAATCATTTGGATCAATATTTGAAGAAGACTTTTAAGGAATGTTTTAAAGAATTTTTTTGAGCCATTAATGTTATGAACTTAATCGCTTAAAAAAAAAGAAATTCCATTTCATTCCAATGTGAAATGCAAATTAAATTTATTTCCATTCAAAGCGAAGGAATTTGCGAATGCCTTTGTGCTAGAGTCAAAAACCGTAAATAATGTGTCAAATATTATTTTTGGATCATAAGGAATGCTTATGAAAATTTGAACCGAATCAAAAATGGGAAAATTAAACTAAAAAGAATCGACGAAGATTCCTTACTCTAAATTTGTTATAGAAATGAAAAACAATGTATTTGATTGGACAACGGATAATGATTTATTCAATTCTTTTTAAAACATGTCACTTAATTCTAACTTTATATAATAACAATTAAATTTACGTTTTGCTTTTGTTCACAGGGCTTACGATATTTTTAAATACACAAACTGATAGATCTAACATACGCTGCTTTTGGGAAGCTTTCGTCGCATACGGCCCCGAGTCAGTTCCAACGAGCCCTGAAGTTCATGTGATTGTTGATGTGCTAGCATGTGATCTCGACGGACAAAGCGCTTCCGGCAGTACATGCACTGGTGAACCGGAATGCCGTGATGCAGCGAGAAATGTCGATCGCGGTCCTTCGGATGGGCATACGACCTCTCGCAGTTTGTACAAGGGTACTTTTTGTTCTTCGGATCGTGGTTCTTCTGGTGACTGGTCAACTTTTCCTCCGTGGTGAAAAACTTTCCGCAAGTATCACACCGATACGGACGCGCTCCGGAATGATAGGTGAGGTAGTGTTGACTAAAGTTGCCCTTCCGGCCGAAGTTTTTGTTGCACAAATGACAGTAGATTTCCGTATCGTAATTGATGCTTCGAGGTTTCCGGTTCAATTCGTTGCCAGCAGTTACTGCGAATTTTCCGATGGATGGATTGATGTATGATCCTAATCTTGGTTCGTTGGAAGGTGGTGCGGCGTAGTTGTGCTCCTGGAATATTTTCATTCCCGGAGTCGGTTCTTGATCAGCAGCTACCGGTGAAATACTTGGAAGCGGTGTGAAGGTTGGTCCATTGTATGTTAGAAATGGTGTCGAAGACACCGGATAATCACTAATGGTTGTTGGTAGAAACGTCACTGTAGATAAATATTCGGCACAGCTCATTCCGGGTAGTGGCTGCATTGTATCCGTAGTAAAAGGCTGAAACGCAGAATCATCCTTGTGAATAACCGTTTCATTGTCACTCGGAAGAGAAGCCAATGATGCCGAAGGCTGTGCTACCGTGAGCTGATCTAGCGAATACGAAACAACCGGAATGATATTTTGGTACGGGATATCCGGAGCATGAGAGTTTTGCAATGACGCATACGATTCCATGGCATATGATCCATCAATCATGGGTAAAACAGAACTATTCTGCTCTGGCGAACTAACATACTGATCACCGATTGGCGCTGATCCAAAGCAAAACTCACTAGGAGATCCCTCAGGGGTCAGCACTTTACCGAAAAATTCATTTGACTGTGGTGCGTAATATTGATGAGAATTTTGGTGCGATGTGATCGACGATTCCAAATATTGGTCGAATGAATGGTCCGGAGATGAGTCCGGAGTTAACAAAGCAGTTCTACTTAGTTCCACTAGCATGGAATCGAAGTCTGGTGTAATTGCTGGACAATCGGCACTGGAAAATTCTTCCAGAAGATCGTGCAGATTTTGATCGACGGGGTAATCGCCGAATGATAGTTGACTTGTTGTGTCCATCGTGGATAGATCATCCAGCAATTGATCGAAATCATCCTGCATTTTGATAATTTAGTTTCACTTCTACTCCTTCTTGTCACAATTTTTTTTCAAGCGTTCACTGATTTAAGTTTGACTTGTTGGTTTAACTTTCTAAGAGCGTGTGATGACATTTAGCAAACAAACGCAACTTAAATACGCAAATTGTTGTACCTAAACTTTTACCTGTGTGGCACATAGTATAGTACTAAGCAAACCATCACCGAAAAATATATACCTTACAGGTAAATTTGTATTTCTCACAGTAGTTTTGTTACTACCTAAACCGTTGGATGTAACGGAAATTTTTCATGTTTTGACCTACCTTTTCTTTGTACCTGTATAATTCAGAATCGAGTATTATTTTGTTCAATGCATTTGTTATGTTATGATTTGAATATTGATACAAAATATCAAGACTGGAACGAAATGACATGATATTTTCATAAATTCTACATATACAAACAAAACAGTGAGAGCGGTTGAATTAATGGTAATAAAATACGAGAGAAATATTACTGAGGGAAGTTTTGAAATGATCATTAAAGTTAAAATTGAAGTATCAAGCAGGCTCGAACAATTTTTTTATAAATTTCAAATTTGCTATACGTTGGAAATACTACTGCCACATACTCGAATGTTCGCCGCGATTTTTTAGAACGTTCCACTACGTTCCGGAACGATAACAAAATCCTCCTGCCTGTTATAGAAATATTACAACTACAACAATTTTAACACTTATCACACGAGTTTTAAAGACAATTTGATTTCCATGTCGCATAATTCACACGAGAATTCGATCGGAATAAAACAAAAATAAACTTGACATTTTAACCAACAGCAAAACAAATATCTAGCGTGAAGTGAATGTTGCACCCAAAATTGTAGCTCAGTGAAAGCGGCACATAAATCATGGTGGCACCTCGAGTCGATCGTGCTGACATCTGCAAGTGTTCGCCACGCTGATTGAGCAAATTTTACACACAGTTCAAATGTGAGCCTGTATATCTGTGGTTCAGTAAAAGTTCCATTTTGCTTAGCGACCGGTGGAGGTCTGTGGACATTTTCCTGTCATAAATATACGCACTTGTTCATCATCATTTTGAAAAAAATAATTACTGAACATCAAAAGGAAAGTTTTTTTTACTGACAATGTTGACGAGAATCCCATTGTTCCCGTCGGCGAATAAAAGAAATTTTCTCAATTATTCTTAGAAACAATCATTAGGAATTAAGTTTGTCTATTGATTAAATAAATAAATGAGAAAAGTAAGCCATTTTTGATAGTGATGGTAATTTTCTCACGAAAATAAGTGTACGCTTGGAACGCTACATGTAAACATTTTCACTGGACTACCAGTAGTAAAGTCACTGCGTTGCAAAATCGAGTAGCCACAGGACGAATGGACATTCTCTCTTTTGTGTAAAATATTCCAATGTTCACTAGATGACTTGTTCAATCGAGCAAGTGGAGAGCTTCACCAGGAGTCGTAACACCCAGAGCAATATACTATTATTCTGACACAGGAACGGTGCTGCAGTCGTTGTTTATAAAATCGGTCGATTGGTTGGCTGATTGATAGGTACACAAAAATTAGCTTTGGTTTAGTGTACAGTGATGCCAAAAGCTCGCTTATAGAGCCTAAACGGAACCGCCCGTGATCCCAATACAAACAAGAATTATTAGTTGTTATGCTGATTTAAATTTGGAACAACTAACCGTTGTTGTCATTTTTGTTTTTCAATTAGCAGAAACGATAGTTGAAATAACTTTAGTTGTTGATTGACAAAAAAAACCTGTCAGTTAGCTGAAAAACGAATCGGTCTTAGCGATTTTAGATATTGCAACTAGTCGAATTTATTCAACACAACAAATGTTTTTCAGAAACAACTTATTTGGGAATAGCACGTAGTTTCACATTGTGTAAACTGCATTGATCCCTGCATGTTGATCAATACAGATGCCGGGTACGTCCGAATACAGATCTGCTTGGGAAGAAAAGATTGTTAGTTTAATGTATGTTGCTTCTAGAAACCAAGGAATTCACTGCATTTCCACATGCATCATAGTAACGGGTTGTTTGTAATTTTTCGAAGAATATTATCATTTGTTTATTGCTCTGTGTAGCCGGCTACCAAGAATCGCGTTTGCATTAATATTTGCTTCCTACTAAAATAAGAAATTTCTCCCGAAACTCCCAAAACTACGGACAGCCGGCTGTGGGGGGGGGGGGTTCTTTATCATTTCATACATTTAATTCACTGAGCTTTACGCGATACGAAATAATGTTTATATCTACTCCCTAATGAAAACAATAAAATACTAAATGGATCCTCCTCGCTGTCTAAACTATACTTACATGCGTCCTAGTTAAGCACGATGGCAAAAAATAACTGCACGGTTATAAATTTCCGCGTGCGGCTTAAACTTAGCTTTTAACGTTAGAATAATAGATCCAACGTTCCCGAATAATCGGCGGAGTTTAGTCTAGCCCGATTTTTTAGTAAGGAGAAATATAATAAGACAATGTAAATTAGAAAAATCTCGGTCCATTTTTCAGAATTCCGTAAGAGCAAGTGACAGTTTCTCTTTGTTTACTTTCTCTTCTATTAATTACCAAGCGGTTTCCACGTGAATAGCTCAACTCTTTGCATAAAATGATACCCGAAACATTTGACTTCCAAACAGAATTGTGAAACCCAAGAAAATCTTAATAATCAGCTCACAATAATCAAAAGAGAAAGTAAACAAAGAGAAACTGTAACTTGCTCTTACGGCCTTCTGAAAAATAAACCGAAAAATGTAAAATATCTGTAAGGTACGATCTCACCCGTATCCTGCTTCTCCTATTCACATTGCACAGTGGTTCGAAAGTCCAATTTTACGCTTTTAATCGGAATGTTATTTGCATCCTTCCTCAGTGTATCGGTATGTTCAACAGCACCAATACACTGAGGAAGGATGTAAATTACATTCCGGAATACGTAACTGTTTTTTTAGCTGTGGCAATAGTGACTTTGTAAGAGCGTAATGGCGCGACATAGTAGAGTTAAACGGTAAAACAAGAATACTATTAGTGATTTTTTTTCAAGCATTTATATCTGTTATCTGTGATTATAGATTATTTTCTGGAATTCTTTGTAAATACTTTCAAAGTGGGTATTTCCTATACAAAATTGACCATCATGTCCGTTTGGCCAGGATAATTGCTACTTGGTGATTGCTTTTTAAAACCACCGTTAAATATTTTACACAAATTGAAATCTCTACTTGGATGTCTGTTTTCTGTGTTTTTACGTTTCGCCACATAAAACAGATATACCTTATAATCAAAAAAGAACCGGAATTTTCATTTTAAAATTCCCGCGCTTGTCCAATCGGTAAACTTTTATTCTCTCAACGTTGGCAACACTGATGTTTTGGGTTTGAAACGCGTCGCTTCTCGGCTAGTGCCAAAAAAGCTGAATTTCATTCAAAAACAGCGTCGTGTTCATGTGGCCAAAGAGATGATTTCCAACGCAGATAGTGACCCCACATTCATCGAACGCATCATAACTGGCGATGAGGTGTGGATCTATGAATATGACGTCGAAACCGCACAACAATCGACCGAATGGCGCTTCGAAGGCGAGCTGTTGTTCTAAATTTTCATCCATTATACAAATCGCCACACGAAAAATTTTCAACTTCTTTGTATAGACGCCAAACAAAAACTAATCGTACGATATGCGTCAAAATTTGACAGAATGTGTATAAAAGTGTTGCAACGTTGAGAGAATAAAAGTTTACCGATTGGACAAACGCGGGAATTTCAAAATGAAAATTCCGGTTCTTTTTTTATCATAAGGTACATACAGACTTACATATGAACGGTGTGTAAAATTTGCTCATTTAGTGTGGTGAACACTTGCAGATGTCACCACGATCGACACGAGGTGCCACCACGATTTGGGTGCAGCTCTCACATGAAATAAAATTTTGGGAACAATATTTACTACACGCTAAATTTTTGCTTGCTTATAACTAAAATATTGAATTCGTTTTTGTTTTATTCCGATCGAATTCTCGAATTCTTCGGGTAGAATGAACATGATAGCATTTCGTTTTCTAAATACGTGGAATCGATTTAACTGATCATTTTACACCAAAAAACTGCTCTCTGATCAGCTGTACCATGTCTCCACAAAAGTCGTATAGTTTTTGGTCCTTTTTCCCCACTGTGTATTGATTAAATGTTCAATTATGTCTAAGACGAAATGTTAACATTTTCATACCCAGTGTTAGTTAAAGGTTTAAACGAAATGGATATAAAAATACAAGAATCAAGTTCGAAACCAACTTCAAATCCCAGTTCAACGGCGGTAAAACTGGGTTTGAAACTAACTTCAAACAAATGGATTGGTGGCAGTTAAGGTGGAAACTATTTTTATTGAAACTTCTTATTTTAATTTGCCAAACAAAACCGAAGTGCACTTATTTCAAAAGAAACAGATAAACCCACTCAAGACAAAATTCCGTTCTAACTATATTACACATTGTTGTATCACAAAGGTCAATTTGAAAAAGGGGGAAGGAATTCGTTTAACGTTTACTGTTTTTCTCCAATGTATTGTCTATTTAGTTTAGGTAGATTGTAGTATGGAAAGAAATGATTGAATATGGTTTTACCTGTTATTCACTATTTTGGAACTTAACTTGAAGGAGGAGGTGGTTTACTCCTATTCACGAATTATTTCTTGTTTACATTTTTAGTGAATTGATGGATCTCTCGCTTTTTAATACATTTCCATAGAAACCGAAGTTTACCTATAAGGTGAATTTGTTTAGAAAGATTCTCACTGAAACATGGTACGTGCATTTAGTCACGAAGTATTAAAAATCATTTTTTATTTTTTCATCAACAAATTTCTTATAAAATCCACTCAATTCAGCTTTCATACATTAGTGTTTCAAAATAAGTGATTCAGTTAACACGAAAAAGTTTCACGAGTAGTTAATTATTAATGTTTCCACAATTTGAAAATGTTTTACAATACCATGCCAGCAATGGATCAGTTTCCTTCGAACGAGATAAGCTTCTTCACTTCCGCATTACCACCGGTTTCGTCACTATTTGCATCTTTGACGCCAGGTTCATCTCACGTTAATAGATATGTCTGGCTGTCCAGTAGTGACAATTCTTATTTCAATGCTACTCGATCATCATACTTCGAAGTTGCAGCACCGGAGCCTTCCCCGCCAACCTACTTCGAAGAATCTCCTGAATCAGAAGCTTGCTTTTACGGTTCATATTCAGCACATCCTATGGCTAAGAACACAGCAGGCTTGGCTAACCACTTCAATGAAGAAACTACCTTTTCCAACGCAATACAGCGAGATATGAACAGTTTTCATTCTTCATCTAATGTTGAAATATCTGTTGGACACAACATGGAATGCGAACTACTTGATCGTGTGATGGAAATACCACCAACGAATTCTTCTCAATTGATTGAAGAGAACCCACAGGTTAATTTAGAACCAGTGATCGAGGGTGTTGGGATGGATGAGCGGTCAGTACAAATAGAAATCAACTCTTCGGGATATTTACCTTCTAGTCGGTCAAGTTCTGAAAAGGGTAATACGAAGTCGCTAGAGCAAGACGATGTAAAACCGCGAACTTGCGGTCCGGTTGCTTTCGAAGGTATCCAATCCAATACCTGCCATAAAGTGAACCCACGGAGTACGAACATGGCTCACGGTATCACGGACTACTTTTGCGAAATGTGCAACTGACCATTCGGCCGGAAAGGGAACTTCAGTCAGCACATGCGCACCTACCATTCCTCCAATCCGCGTCCGTTTCGTTGTGTGACCTGTGGTAAAAGTTTTTTAACGGATCATAAACTTATGGCACACAAACAGAACCACGAACGCGACAGCCGAAGATTCGCTTGTGATGCATGCGAAAAATGTTATGTGCATCCGAAGGATCGTGACAGACATTACGCTTTGCACCATGGGAAGCCGCCACACGTTTGCAGCTCTTGTGGGAAAGGATTTGGCCGCCGCGATCACATGGCGATTCATCAGCGCGTGCACGAGAAACGACGTGCAAGGCTTGCAGGAAGTAAAGTAGATTCAGTGGTTGCTAAGCTTGTATGATTAAGAGACTATTTAAAATCTTAAGAAAACGACCATTGTTGCAAAAGGCAAACACAGTTTACTTTGTTGTCGTTCAGCTGATCTTCGAAAGAGAAATATCAGTTAGGACATTTTCCTAGACAAACTGACGTTTTTTTCTTGAAGATTCATCAAACAGTAGCGGAGAGAACTGCTTTTGCGTTTTTCAACAATGGCTGTTATCCTGATATTGTAAGTAGAACCTTAAGTGATGCGTGTAAATAAATTTTGAAACTTGATAGCTTTTGATTTGGCTTACTTCAGCGGAATTTCGTGTTTAAGAAATAAAGTAATAGCTTATTTCCTCTCATTTTCTGTTCCGTTCTACTACCATATTCTTCTGGTAGAACATGTCTAGCAATGACTTACCTTATGATCAAAAAAGAACCGGAATTTTTATTTTAAAATTCCTGCGCTTGTCCAATCGGTAAACTTTTATTCTCTCAACGTTGGCAACACTTTTATACACATTCTGTCAAATTTTGACGCATATCGTACGATTAGTTTTTGTTTGGCATCTATACAAAGAAGTTGAAAAATTTTCGTGTGGCGATTTGTATAATGGATGAAAATTTAGAACAACGGCTTGCCTTCGAAGCGCCATTCTGTCGATTGTTGTGCGGTTCCGACGTCATATTCATAGATCCACACCTCATTACCAGTTATGATGCATTCGATGAATGTGGGGTCACTATCTGCGTTGGAAATCATCTCTTTGGCCACATGAACACGACGCTGTTTTTGAATGAAATTCAGCTTTTTTGGCACTAGCCGAGAAGCGACGCGTTTCAAACCCAAAACATCAGTTAAAATGTGTTCGGCTGATCCATAAGAGATGCCCAACAACACAGCAATCTCTCTAATCGGTACAGAACGATTTTGCAACACGATTTGCTTCGCCGATTCAATGTTTTCTTCAGTATCAGATGTTGTTGGGCGGCTAGGGATCTCATCATGATCCAAGCTTGTACGACCACCTTTGAAGCGTTTATCCCACTCGTATGCCTGTGTTTTTCCTAGACACGATTCACTAAAGGCCTTTTCTAACATTTTCAACGTTTCGGAACACTTAAATCCATTTGCAACACAAAATTTGATGCACGCACGTTGTTCTAAATTTTCATCCATTATAAAAATCGCCACACGAAAATTTTTCAACTTCTTTGTATAGACGGCAAACAAAAACTAATCGTACGATATGCGTCAAAATTTGACAGAATGTGTATAAAAGTATTGCCAACGTTGAGAGAATAAAAGTTTACCGATTGGACAAACGCGGGGATTTTAAAATGAAAATTCCGGTTCTTTTTTGGTCATAAGGTATACTGAAGCTGCCTATAAAAAAAGGAACATCTGATATTTACAAATTATGAGGTGTACCCCGTTAAGTTGGAAGGTGGAGTCGGAAATAAGCACAGGTAGATGCTTAGCATGCTCAGCAGTTACGTAAGTAAAATTTGCTTCAGTTCAAGTAAAAAAAAACATGAAATTACTGGAATTTAATTTGAAAAAACAAAGGGATAAAACATTCAACGAGTTCACAATGGGGTTGACTTTCGTCAAAGACATAATATTAACAAGATATCCAGCTCTCACATTTCCCGAACAAATCATAGGCAATATTCTTTTTTGCGAACATTGCGTTCATAGGCAAGTCCGCATCGAATCTCGTACATAGAAGAAGTGATGGCATTTCATCAGAGCGATACACGCTGGTGTAAGATTCTTGTCCACACAGGGGATGCAAGAAGCGAAACATCACACAAAAAGTAAAGCGCTTATTCTCTTCGCATGAATCGCTCTTACGCGATCTCGCCTAAATACACCCAAGTGACTGGTGCGTGATAGTGAGCGAACACTTCTGTGATTTAATTTATAGAAGGTAACGATGGCCTTGCTGTAACAATCTTTCGCAGCAAAGGAAAAACTAAATTTTAACGAAAAATTTCGCTTTTGTTGAATATGCGAGTCCCACGCAGCTCTTATGCGAGCCGTACACCACAGTCCTCACCGACGAGCACACTTCGGAGATAATATCTTCATCCACCTCAGAGAATTTCAGAGCCCTGCTCTAGCTACTAAGTGTGATCGAGTGCTAGAGTTTGAAAAATATAAACACTCACTCTCATGCATAATTTTTTTTTTTTGCATAAATATCTGTTTATTAATCTTATTTTTGTGTATTACATCAACATTTTACACTACAAGTGTTTTGACCCTTTGGCCTTTCATCTTTGTTGTTCATACGATTCGTTATTAATAATAGGTGTTTTAGTTATTCTTGTTTTACATACTAATGTTTTCTCATAATATTTATTAACACTCACTCTCATGATGCGTGCACACTTTTTATAACAGTGGTGTACTGCCCATACTAGCATACCTGTCCCATATGGAAAATCGGCATGTCAAGAAAAAGACGATCGAAATTTTATTTCCTCTTTTTTATCTATTGTGTCAACTAATTCCAAATCATGGTATTATTCCATGAAATATCGGTAATACACCTTAGCTATTCCAATATTGCAACAAATGAAATTTTGCTCTGAATGGGACTTATATACGGGTACTTTGCATGTGGGACAGACATGAGTTGATATTTTTTTCACATTTCATTGAACAAACCCTCAACTTTGATTGCAATTTCTGACAGTATATTGAGGATAGATTTCATTCCTCAAGTGAACTCAAAATTGGCGAAAATCGATATGGGACTGATATGCGAGTATGGGCAGTGTATATGTGTGAAAGAGAAGAGCTCTCGTTGATGTTGTCAGTGCGAGGAGAGAAATTAGACTTGCTCTTCGTCACACAGAGGAGATGGACATCTCTGTATAGATGTAGGGGAGAGAAAGGTCAAATTCGTGAGCATCAAATAGCAAACAATTTAGGATGTGATTTTCTGTTGTTTGACAAAACAATTTCTTCGAATTTACCTAGCTGAGGGCTACTGTACCATTAGTTTTCTCATTAGTAGAGTCACCATGCCGATTACTCAACTTTCATGCAACGAATTGTGGAAAAATCGGATACAATATTTTTGATTCGGCTCAATGAACCAATACCGCCGAAAGAAAAGACAAAAAAATTATTCAATACTGCTGCTATAGCGACACGAAAACTCAAAGCGAATGTACCTATTTTCATCTTACCCTTGAAGTCAATCTAACGAACGGAAGCAGTAGAAGTAACTTTAACTTATAGTTTTTTGTACATGAGATGACTAATGTCGTTCTTGCTTGAGAAAACTGAAACTGACTCAGGGTTGAAGGTAGTTTTATTAAACAAACACGAAATTGTGTTGATTGCGCACTTAAAACGGGGATCTGAACAAACCTGATAAAAAATCAGGTTCAAAACTGACTCGATTTTCAGTTCAGCAGTTAGGGTGGAAACTTAGTTAGGTTTGGCATCAAGCAAAAACGACATAATAGAGATTGCAATACTGATGGCATAGGAAATATCTCGAGCAGAACCTACTCTGATTGACAAAATATTCACACTTTTAATACTGTCCCAAAAAGTATGGACGCCTTTTGATTTCGCTGTAAATAATTCACAAGTGTTAGATATTCAAATATTATTCGATATACTGATAATATTAGACTACAACAATAGAATATTATTCTCAACATTTGCTACTTAGCCATTGTAGACTAGCTGGCGCACCTTCTTGCGAACGTTCCTCATTAAATTCCATACAGACTTCTTGGCGACAAGTTTTTACACTTTTTTACAATCTTTTTCGAACTGTTGAATGATTTCGGCTGCCGAGACAAGTTTCGTAAGATGTGCCTTCGCTGATGCCCAAAATTACTCAATTGGTCGAAGTTGTGGGCAATTTGGTGGATTCATGTCTTTTGGGACGAAAGTGTCGTTTTTGGTAGTACATCATTCTACCGTTGATTTCGAGTAGTGGCAACAAGCAAGATCTGGCCAGAAGACAAAAGGATCCTTGTGGCTTCGAATCATGGGTAGAAGTCGTTTTTGTAAACATTCCTTGATGTATATTCCGCTGTTCATTGGAGCAGTGGTGATGAAGGGTTACGAAATCTTACCGCAGTTACAAATTGCTTGCCTGACTTCAGACGATGTCTCGGGCTGGTTTAACACTTGCCCTTCTCGCACCGTATAATATTGTGGTCCCGGCAAGGATTTGTAATCGAGTTTCACGAAGGTTTCGTCGTCAATGATTATGCAGTTCAAAATTTCAGCAAGAATCGTAGCTTTCGGACCCTCGGCCTGATCGATGATTCTTGTTTAGGACTACGTTTTGGTTGTTTCTGCTTCTTATAGGTTCGAAGATTCAAACGTTCTTTAGCACGAAGAACATTTGACTTCGAAGTGACCACTTTTTTGGCCACATCCCGAACTGAAACCTCCTTCTTTTGCTCGAATGCCTTCAGTATAGGCTATCTGCGCAGCTCCGGAAGCGCCACCATGTGGCGCATAGCGTCTCCAGCGCGGTGCGCTGCATCGAGCGTATGAAATGTCCAACAAAGTGTGATAGCTTACAAAGTTTACAATGGTCTCTATTTTCTTCATTTACACAAACGCAACTGGAATTTTGAACACTACTGTTCGCATTATCTGCCAAAACCTGATTTTTTTGGTGAGTTTTCACAATATTTATGTAAATATAAAAAATTAGGTATAGGATTCGCTCGAATTTTGGGAAAATTACCCGATACCCGGAAGGCCAACCGATTCAGCTCGACGAACTGAGCAAATGACCGTGTGTGTGTTTGGTTAGTTATGTGTTGTTCACAAAGAGGTCAAGATCTCAGAGATGGCGAGACTAGTCGCAAATGAAAGGTCTTCTCGTCAGCCAGTACGCAACTGATTGGTTTTGCGATCTGATGTGTACTTTTTAAGTTACACATAATTAGATGTCAAAATTTTCAGTTTTTTGTAATTGCAATAATTGGATTGCATAGTTTCAAGCCATAGATTGTAAAAATCCATTCCCTTTTAACAGAGTGCTGAGTGGTCCCAACCACATCAAAATACGTTTTCTGTTTGAGTTTCAGAGGTTGATTTTGGGGCTTCATTGCATTCAGAAAAACTTTTGTTTGGAACTGTCTCCTTCTTTGAATAAAATCAAAGTTGTCATTAATCCACTTAGAAGTGAGTTAATTTGCATACATTGCGTGGTAGTGAATTCGAGCCTTCTGAAGAATTATAGAACATGTTACTACAAGAAAATATGCCGAACACATGGGTCCTTTAAAATGCATCGGTGTCGATATAAGGAACATAATTGAAATGAGGCTCCCAAAATGTAGTTTCCCATCATAACTTTCTTAAACACACAGACGAAAAAGGGAATTGAGGGAACCACGTGGTCGATTCACAATTTATACGCGACCCACTGTGCTCAGGCTCTAAATAAATATGAAAATACACTTTTAGTAATGAGTGTCTTAAGATTCGTTACTAAACGTAGCACTCTAATATGCGTTAGTTTTTCTTTAGTTGTTCCTTAGTTATTCCCAAAATCTGTTGGGAGGTGTTAAATGTTCCTTCATTATTTCTATCTGAATCAAATGATAACGAACGAGTCTCAAATAAAACAATCACTGGTTGATAAAAACTAACTCGTCGTTTACGTCACTTATATCATCATATCTCTGGAACTGGTAAGGATAGTCACTTGCTATCACTAGTAGCTTTCAAACGAATCTAAGTTTGTTTCAATTGGTTCAGCCTTCTACACACAAACACAAATACACCCATAGTGAAACATTTTCCGATCTCGTCGAGCTGGTCGTCTGATCGAGCTCGATCAAAAGTCGTTTTTTCAGCAATTCTATTATCTTTAATAGAAGAAGGCAGAAACATTGATGCAAGAATATTCAAATGTATGTAGTGAGGTTAAATGTGGTTAATCGTTTTTGTACGCGAGTTTCCTTAATAGACAAGAAGTAAAGATACCTAAAAAACGGGATAATATAAATTTTCGCGTTTTGCCGAGCTATTGGTGCGCAAAACGGTTCCCTGGGGAAACCCAATGTCATTTCGCTCTTACTTATTTTATTCCCTTCCTCAACGATTTATGACGAAAGCTAGAAAATTTTACGATTTGAAAGAGATTTTCAATAACCGTGCTCATACTTCATCTGATTATGCAAACAATATTAATTAAAATAGTCGAGTTTAGCTTGTAAAACCATGGCGAAGGATATTAAAGAGTACCGCGCTGACGACGCCAGCCCTCACAAGGTGTCGCTTTAATCGCTATTTCGAGATATGCAGTTAGCCTATACGTTCATCCAACTGAGGGTTGGCAGGACCTTTTTTTCGACCCGTTTTCGGTTTATCCTCAAAGGTGTCTTCCTCACCGAACTTCCTGATTGCATTTTGCACGGCTTTTTCACTTACTCCTTCCATTTTTGATATCTTTCTCAGTGACAGTCCGCGTTCTGTGCATTATTTGTACACAATTTTTCGACTTTGTTCTGCTGACAGTCCACGCATTTCGAAACAAACTAATGAAAACGAATAAACGAATAAATTAAAGTGGTTAGAGAAGAGTGTAAACAACAGAACGCAGCCATAAAAATTGACAGATTCTGAACCATTGCGAAATGGCAGCGGTTTTTGTTTGCGTCCATACTTTCTGGGACAGTCTTTATTGTTAGTATATCGAATAAAATTTGAATATCTAACACTTGTGAATTATTTACAGCGAAATCAAAGTGTGTCCATACTTTCTGAGACAGTCTTTAGAAGCACTACTGTCGACTATTCGCCGCGATCTTTCAAAATGTTCGTTCCGGAATGATAACAAAATCATTCTGACTGTTTTAAGGTGGCCTTACCAAGTAACGTTATTTTTAATGAACGTGTAAGGGCAGTAATGACGAAATCTTCACACAAAATTGGAATGTCATTACATAGTCAATCAATTTGAACACTTCGCACACTAGGTGTAAAGACAACTTTATTTCTATATCGTATAAATTACATGTGAATTCGATCGGAATAATAATAAACTTGTCATTTCAACCAACAGCAAAGCACAAATTTAGCGTGTAGTGAATTTAGCACCTGAATAGATTCGCGATGTGATCGCCACACCCAAAGTGGTGTACTTAGATCGCGATGAAATCTGCAAGTGTTCGCCACGCTTCATATGTGAGCCTGTACATATATCTGTTACTTGGATACTAAACGGAATACTAGTTCAGAACTAGTCCAACTAGTCCTCACATTCAAACTGGCTCAGCAATCGACCTCTGTCTGCAGAGTTCGTCGAACGAAAAAAAAATGGAGTGCGATACAATGGTCTGTTCTAAATTCGGTAAACAAATGTTCCGAAACAGCTTTCCGTTGGAAATTCATCGGATCAACGGTTCAACATATTCGACCAACGGAGGTATTTTTTTACAGGAAGTTGCAATTGGGCAGACCCTGTCAGCTTAGCGCGAAATTAATTTTCAGTTTAGCAACGTCATCGCACGGCATCACATTCAACATATCATGCCAATTGTATGGGTGTGCAGTGCTGCTTTGACATTTCACTACCCTACTTCTATGTACGAGATTCGTTGCGGACTCGCCTGAGGGCGTGATGCTCGCAAAAAAGGATGTTGCGAATGAGTTGGATATCTTGTTAATACGATGTCTTTGAATTGGGCTATTTCTCCATGAACATTAGAAAAGGTCTCAAGTGCAACTGACATTGTTTAATTGCTCTTTCAGTTATTACGGCATATCCCTGTATTTTCCAACAATTTCTTAACTACAGATCGAAAGTCGATGGGTTCAGTCGTTATTCTATGTAGAGAGTTAGAGAGAAGGATTGCCGATAGGACCGTAATAATCAAAAGATAAAGTAAACAAAGAGAAAATCTCATTTGCACTTAGGACCTTTTCTCGTGTTTGTCTTCATTTGTTCGGGAAATGTGAGAGCTGGATATCTTGTTAATATGATGTCTTTGCTAACTGCCACCATTTGTTGGATAAAGGTATGTCCGATTTTTCGAACTACTCGATTATTCAATAATCGAGTATAATTTGCAAACTATTCAATTAAATCCTAATCGGTTGTCTGGGTTATTAATAAATTACTCGATAAATTATTCGATTATTGTTATTGAATTTTCAAAACTCCACGAAAACATTTCAAAAGGACCTAAAAGCCATTGACAGATTCTCTTTGTTTACTTTCTCTTGTATCTGCGTTATTACACAAATGTTCGTTACATATCTGATATTGTTAGAAAAATTGATGTATTATCTTTCATTCTACTCGAATATGTTGTAAGCAAGCGAGAAAATCAAGGATAACGGAAATGAAAGTAACCAAATAGAAACTCTCATTAGTTTATGTGACCTTATGAAATTTTTACGTCGAATTATTCGATTTATTTCAGTAATCGAATATTGGTTATTTTAAAATATTACTCGATAATCTGGGTTATTAATCAATTACTCGATTAATCGATCGATATGAAGACATCTCTAATTGGATACGATCATCAAAATTGTGCGCGTTTTCGTTTTACTTCTGGAATAGAAAGCTAGCCTTTGTTGTATATAGGAAAAAACAATCAGTAAACATGTGTTTCAATCTATTGTGTTAATCTGCTCATAGTCATATTCAAAATTTTGGCTCTAGAAATAAAAGACGTCTGATCAATCAAAGGTCGACAATCGTTGCTGGCACGAACATACCTAGATTGAACGATTGGAAGTTGATCGTAGATTGTAGCATTGTGCTTGGAGGTGGGATAGATCACCAAGTCATGTAAGTTTCCATTGATTTTTAATGCAAAACAACCAAATATTTTTAATATATACACATCGAATAGAATAGAATTTGATTTATAATCTGTATTTCTTTTCAGCTGCAAATATAAACCAAATCGTTATGGATAAAGTATATAAAGAACTCGTAAATTTAAACTACGTCGTAATCGAGAATGACGAAAATGGGTTGGAAAAATACTCATTGGAACAGTGTATATCCAGTCACTTTGATCAGTACGAGCAACCAGAATATCATCTGAATATACCTCCGGTTGATGCACAGGATTTTCCAGAACTATTTGCAATCAACCAAAATGATTTGAAAGAACTTTATTCGAACGACTTTGTATTTGACAGTTCCGAAATTGAAATATCGCCATTGGAAACGACTTTGCTTGAGACACATTCTACCGAGCTGCAATATGACGGTATCACCCCCCCTAGCACACCGGACCTCCAGGATGGCAATAATTGCGTTCAACTAAATGTCAAAGACTCCCAAAACTATAATAATACATCGTATTATGAATACGGACCGGTTTCTACGGATGCTCTGAATACATATGGTGTCTCACATTACGCTCCGACGTTTTCTTCGTATCCTACGCCAGAGCCAACAAATTATACCCAATTTGACTACAATGAACAAAATTCTTTGCAACATTATCCAGTTCAAGCAATTCCGACACCTGAACCATCACCAGAAATAGCGCTATGTCCAGACGAAGTCAAACCCGCGAGTGTATCTGAACAGGATCCCGTTCCTGTCTCCCCTAAACGTCCGAGGTTCACCACGACAGCAATCTGCTCCTTACCCACAGAAAACCGAAGTCGTAAACGTGGGAAAGCTCGTGTCCAATATGATAATCACTTTTACTGTGCGATTTGTGATCGAACATTCGGTCGTATCAGCGGCCTTAAGCAGCATAACAAATTCCGACACTCCGGGCCTCGAAAGTACCGATGCACACAATGTGGGAAGCGCTATCAGTTTCCAGAGGAATTGGAAGCACACGAGAAACGTCACAGTGCCCTGACGAAACCGTTTCCATGTTCCAAGTGCCCGAAACAGTTTCACTATCGGATGGATCTCGAGCGGCACTTCAGCTTAAATCATGGCGAGGTTCCGTTCCGCTGTTCCGAGTGCGGGAAAGGTTTCGCACGTGGCGATCACCTATCGGCCCATATGGTTAGCCACAGAAATCATACCGTGAAAGGGATTAAGTAAACATGGGGCCGGTCCCGAGCATGATGCTGTTTGTGATCGCGTACCAAGTGCGCCCTGCATGACTTATAGCCACAGTGTTTCTAGTATTATTTTAGGAAAAATGACTAATGAACAGACGGAAGTATTCTTCTTGTCTTGAGAAATAAAATTTGTTGTTTTGTAGGTTCGGTTTGTATTTATGCATATCACAAAATAATACATGTGTATTAACGAAGGATCCCACAATTTTGTTTAGGTCCCCGATACTCTGTATTAAAAATTTAGAAAACGAGCGCTTTTAGCGACTACTTCAAGAAGAAGCCTGTGCTTATACACTTCACCGTCTTAGTTCTATGTGGGCTTCTACTCTAGTTTCACCAGTTGGATTCCGAAGCCACATAATCATTTTCCAACATAAACTGTTGTGCGCTGACGAGTCGAAGGAGAAGCGTAAAGAAAACATTGATGATGATGATGATAAAAAGAACTGTAAAAAAAAGAATCTAGTACTGTAGTGTGCTTTTGATTTTTTTTTTATTTCAATTATAGAGACTTTAACATCTTAGGTCATTCGCCTCTTCGGACCAGAAAATCTTTCTGACCCTATGTGCGGGGTTGGGAATCGAACCCAGGCGGGCTGCGTGAAAGGCATCGGCTATCCCATCACGCTACACCCGTCCCCTCTTTTGATTTTAAATTTACTGCTGCCGTAAACCCAAACTTTTTTGGTCGTTTGTCAATGTCAAAAGTAAAGAAACTGGTATGCCACGCTCAATGCTCTTGAAAAATGAAACAGCCTGCAACGAAAACGGAATTATTTCAAGCTTGCATTACACAAACATAGCGCTACAACGAAGCAACAGCTGGAACACCACGAGATGGATTTAATTTTGACTTGTCTCGCATAACAGAGCATATGGCTATTGCATCTACAAGCTAATTAAAGCTATCATTCGCTGGTGGCCCTGATGGAATGTCCTCGTCTGTGTTTGAACGTTGTTTAATCGTCTAGAGTTAAGGCTTGTTCACGAGCAAATCAGGATAGTTAAAATTTGGAATAAAACCAATTTGCTGCTTGTTCAATCCAAGATGCATTTTTCATGCATTAATCATCTTAAAACTACGACCTTTCTAGTTCCCCGCAACCGATTCAGCTGCTTTTGCCCTAGATTTTCGAGTTTTTTCAACAGTTGTTGTTTATATTGAGTGAGTTCCTTCTTCGAGCACAATACCGCCCGATAGGTCGCAACTCCGGACAGTTAGGTAGATTCGCTTATTTTGGTACAACATTGACTTCCTTCGCTTCATACCATTCCAAAACAGCTTTGGCGTAGTGACAAGATGCCAATTCAGTCCAGAATAGAAGTTTACCACTCCGGTAGTGATGAAGCTTTGGCCTACTCGAACACAGCTGCGTATTACTATTTAGTATTTATTGCTTTTCTTTGTCCTAAATTTGCTCCTCTGCGCCGTTCTGTTCCACGGCAGTATAAAAAGACATTCCGGGAAGCAGCTTAAAGACTTTCAGTACTTAAGGGACAATATACAATCTTAGGAAAACGGTCATTATTGCAAGACATGAAAGCAGTTTTCTTCGCTATCGTTGAGCAGAAATTCAAAAGAGAAATATCAGTTTTTTGGTAGATTTTTCTAAATAATTATATTTTTTTCTTGAAGATTCATCAAGTAGTAGCCGAGAGAACTACTTTTGCGTTTTTTCAACAATGGCTGTTTTCTTAAAACTGTAAGTAGAACCTAAATCGTCCATTATCACGCAGGAAAACTTCGTCAAATATTCGCGATACAACTTGCAACCCCGGGTTTTTGCAGTCACACTCTGTTTATCATTACGGTTCGGTACATTTTTCTCCTTGAACGATTTCATACCCTGTCGGTGCTTGAAAGTATGCACAAAACTTTGAGACATTTTTATTTTTCTAGCCACAGTGCGTACCGAAATATCTGATCTATTCTACAATATTTGCTTCATCTTCGCGTCCTTCTAGTTATACCTGAGATCCGTTTTTGTTCCACTTCCAGCCATCCTGGCAGTTGTCAAACGTGTATCGAAAGATTTAGGAACGTTATGGACAGCAGAGATGCCAGGTAAAAATTTCAAATATCTGCAGACAGGGTCTGTAAATCTGAAAAAAAAAAAGCAGTCAGCAAGTATGTCTTGCTGGCAGCAATTTCTCTATAAAGTATGACACGCAAAACTGACTTGGCGAGCAAAAAAAAAAGTCTGTAAATATAGACAAAAGTCTGCAAGAATTTCAAAAGTCTGCAAAAGTCTGCGAGAATTTCAAAAGTCTGTAAAAGTCTGCACAACAAAAAATGTCTGCAGCACTATACCCCAAATCTGAAGACCTGGCATCTCTGATGGACAGTGCTTGCAGAAAAACTAAGCTTTTTTTTCTAACAGACCGATCCGGATTTTCATTGTGACCGCACACAATTGCTTTTCTCTCAGCGCCATCTTCGGTGTGAAAACTTGTAGTATCACCAAAAAATTATTTTACACAATGAACAGAGGTTCATCAGCATGTGAAGTATTTCATGCGTTGATTTAGTACACATTTCGAAAAAAAACCTGTGATTTTACATCTTATTAAATGTACATAAATGGAGCGTCGCAGTTCACGAAAATTTACGTGGAAGATCATTTAATATTGTGTCTAGAATTCCTATTCATTGAAACAATAAAAAAAAAACGAATACTGATAGCGACCGCCGCGGCTTGAACCCAGAATCATTGAATCGCAAAGTACGACTGTTAATCGACTGAGCCACATAAGCACACATCTGCTTGGCTGGTGAAAGGGGCATTAAAATGCATACTGTCGCACTTGCTAGCAGAATGCAAGTTACAGTCGAAACCAGGAAAAATCAAACTAATCTAACATTAAGCAAAGTCTTGGCATTACATTCCTTTTATGGAATTTGGCCTTTCTGTTTCAACAGACTTCGCAGCCGATTCTTAGTGTACAGAATCATTGCATGGCTAGTACTATGGATCCTACTGACACTAAGAATCCTTCCAGGTCGGGGCTCGAACATACGACAACTGGCTTGTAAGACCAGCGTCCTATGCATTGAACCGCCAACACGGGGGTCTAACATTAAGTCATTACAAATGAAAGTTTCCGTCATTTTACAAATTAGGTCTCAATGAATTACATCGTATGAGACTCTCATAGTAACAGGCTGGCGAAATGGGAGATGGACGGTTCGTTTGGCTTCCTAAGGTTGCAGACAGAGTGAGCGCGAGGAACTGAGGCGAGCTTGAAGCAAATCAAAGGGACCCTGTCAGAGTGAAAGTTGCGTAGATTTCTCATTTGTACTCTGACAGGATCCCTATGTTTTGCTGCTAGTATCCGTCTCTCTCTTGGTTTGCTAATGTCAGTCACCAGCTCAGCTCAGCTTCTCGCGTTCACTCTGTCTGCAGCCTAAGAGTTATTTGCCAGTCTGTTACTATGAGAGTCTGTAGTATGAAGGATTAAGTCACCCCTAAAATTCAATTTTTGTGTGCGTGTATTTCTATAGATATACGTAGGGTTGTTCAAATTTCTATCGCGAACAACAGTCTTATGTTTTATGTCAGTCCGGTTTACAGAAAAGGCGACACTAACATCCGCCTGCTTCTCCCCATCCCTCATCTGTTCACCATCTTCATTGGAACCAATAAAATCTTTAAGCTGTTACTAATTTCTGCTCGTCTGTCCCCCGTCTCTTAACCCTCTCGATGACAACTAATTAAATCTTTTTGTCGACCTAAGTCATCCCAAGCAACCAGAAGTTCCACAATTACTTAAAAAAAGGCTGGATTTCCCAGTGTAACAAATTAGTAAACTATCCTATTTTCAAATAGTTATAAGAAATGCCCTTGACATCGTAAAAATAATGTAGTGTGCATTATTAAAGGTAACTTGGAAAAAAATTATAACCTCTAAGTGTTGTATGACACATCACACATCGAAATATCATTCTTAGCACAGTCTTCCTATTTTAAGAAACAATGATATGAATAGTAAAATTATTTATAACTAAAAAGTAGTCTTACTCATAAGAAATATTCTGTACTATCTTCAGTTGTTGGATTACTTTGAGATGAGATAATAAATAACATGTAGCGGTATAGAATACACTTCTGCAATACGACGGCAAACCAAACTGTAACCTGATTTAATAACTGATTAATTATGCTTTGTTTTGAATGAACAAAACATTATTAATCAGTTATTAGCCCGAGTTGGTGGTTCAATGCATAGGGCGCTGGTCTTTTACAAGCCAGTTGTCGTATGTTCGAGCCCCGTCCTAGCCATGCAATGATTCTGTATGCTAAAAATCGGCTGAGAAGTCTGTTGAAACAGAAAGGCCAAATTCCACAAAAAATGTATTGTAGGAATGTATTGTCAAGACTTTGACTTGCTTTGAATGAGGTTCAAAATATAAACCAATTCGAAAACGGGAAGGTTTGATATAGAAACTTATGAGTTAGTTATTATTATCAACATAATTATTTGTAATTACAGCTTGTAAATATATGATTAACTCTTTTTTGACAATATCACTACACAATCGGCTGCTGACATTTTATATACATGGCGAAACATAAGATTCCAATGCATGCCTTTTTAACTAAACTTTAATCCATTGAAATTCTTTTATTCTCCCTGACACACTACCACAGACTAACAGACAGGACACTCAAATTAGATTCTTCAATCATTTTAACGGTCATTTCGAATATTCCTTTATTTGGGACAGTACTCACATCTGTCATGATGGCGCCACGTTACCCTATCAAAAACATCCTGTCTGTCATCTAGACTGTGTTTATTTTTTTCATTTACCAACAGAGTTGCCATTCATACAGAATTACCTGTAATGTATTGATTTGTAGTCGTCCTTGCGAATTTCATGCAGGATACAGATTTAATACATATTGCCTAAACTATATACATAATTGTGCCTACTTCTCATCCTCCAACGCAAAACAAAATCGATCCCGTTTTGTTACAATATTTACTTGCTTCTGGTCTGCCGCCACTTAATTTTGGGTGAAAACTACCAACACAATGAAAAATAGTCTACATGAACAACGTTGAGTCAAATAAATGGTTAGCTTTCAACATCGCGAAAAAGTTAAATATATTATCAACGTAATCCAATAATTTATTGTGACGATTCATTCACAGACTAACAGACATGACAGTATGAGTAAATTCTTATAAAAATAATTTTTCGTGATGCACTAGTTCCACCTATATTGTACTGCGCGAACTATTTACTATCTGTACACCCCTTGAGTTATGGACAATTTTTTTTACTAGTTGGTTTCCCCTTGTTTGTCAACACCGATCAGCTGCTTGCAGGGATGCCTGGTTTCATCAAAATATTTAAAAATGAATCGTCACAATAAATTATTGGATTACATTGATAATATATTTAACTTTTTTGCGATGTTGGAAGGTAACCATTTATTTGACTAAACGTTGTTCATCTAGACTATTTTTTATTGTGTTGGTAGTTTTCACCCGAAATTAAGTGGCGGCAGACCAGAAGCAAGTAAATATTGTAACAAAACGGGTTCGATTTTATATTGCGTTGGAGGATGAGAAGTAGGCACAATTATGTATATAGTTTTAGCAATATGTATTAAATCTGTATCCTGCATGAAATTCGCATGGACGTATACAAATCAATACATTACAGGTAATTCTGTATGAATGGCAACTCTGTTGGTAAATGAAAAAAATAAACACAGTCTAGATGACAGACAGGATGTTTTTAAAAGGGTAACGTGGCGCCATCATGACACATGTGAGTACTGTCCCAAATAAAGGAATATTCGAAATGACCGTTAAAGTGATTAAAGAATCTAATTTGAGTGTCCTGTCTGTTAGTCTGTGATTCATTTTCAAATATTTTGATGAAATCAGGCATCCCTGCAAGCAGCTGATCGGTGTTGGCAAACGAGGGGAAACCTACTAGTAAAATAACTTTTACATAACACAAGGGGTGTACAGATAGTAAATATTTCGCGCAGTACAATATAGGTGGAACTAGTGCATCACGAAAAATTATTTTTATAAGAATTTACTCATACTGTCATGTCTGTTAGTCTGTGACACTACTGTAAAGTGGCTTTGACTTTTTTTTCCACCACAGCACCGATGACGCAGAACAGTGATCAACCAGTAACAGACATTTATCGTTCTGGTTCCAACAACACGATTAGAAATACGCGCTCATGTGTGCTTGGTGCCGATAAATTCGGTTATGTTTTGAAAACGTAGTAAGTTTTCGTTCTCCGGTACACGCTATACGAAATTGAGCAAGACACACTGTGATAGATTCGTAAAGGCGGTTTAGTTTTCTTCTTCTGTACCGATGCATATCGGTTTTACATCGTTATTTTGTATGACGATTTAAAATTGTTGACCCCTCTTTTCGCCCTATAATTTCGTAACCGGAAGTCGGATCTGGATTAAATTGCCACTATCTTTGTGAAAATCAGTTCAACCATTACTGAGAAATCGAAGTAAATTGCGTTTTGGAATTTTTCTTCACTATTATTGATGCTTTCAGAACCGGAAACCGGGGACTGGTAGTCTCAAAGTAGGTTTATATATCAATCAACTAACTATTAACAAGATAAAAATTTGCACCTCGTTTCGTCATCAATTGTGCAAAATTACTCGTAAAAATCGGAAATTTTTCACTTATCGTGCTGTAATATCGGAACCAGAAGTCGGATCCGGATCGACTTTTCGAGGACTTTTTAAAGAATTTCAAGACCTTTCATTTGCATCTTAGTACGTGAAATTTTTTCAACACATTAAACTGATGTTTTGATGTAGGTTGGTGCAATGTTGATAGTTTTAAGAATAACTTTTTTCCAGAGTTACAGGAAGAAGTGAGCTAAAAATTACCAACCGTCATTTAGAGCGACGTTGTAAAAGAACGGAATTTTTTTTTCTAAATTTGACTTAAAACAGTTTCAGTTTGAAATTTATGTTAGGTGTTGGCCAAACGAACGGATTTAGACTACATCGACTATATGTTTCCGGTTCCGGATGTATCAGAAATGATGGTAAAAAAAATCAAAAAATGGAACTCAATTAATTTCCTTAGAGACTGCTGCTATTGAATATTTAAAACTGTTCCTTAGAACGACGATATAAAACACAGAGTCATTCTTCTGAATTTAATTATAACCAAGGATGGCTTTTATCGTATCAACAATCGCTAGCAGCTCTTCACACAATTCAATCAGTGCCATCAAAGAGAGACGGATATCATCTGAGCAAAAATAAAACCGGCCGTGAAATACTCAGAATATGAGGTGGTGCGAAAATATGCAGAAAAATTCTCTCACGGTTCATGTATTGAGAGGCAGCGAGTTCTTGTAGCATCATCTGCCATATTGACAAGGGGAGGACGCTTAGAACAATGTGCCAATCACACATTAACACAATGCGTTGGTGGCACACAAAGGGCTCAGTTTTGACGAGCAGCTGTTGCATGGGGCACAGAGTGGCACACTTAGGCTCACAGAATATTACGTGTTTTCTACCTGCATGTTAACAAATTGAGAAAAGGTTATGTTTGTTCATTCACAAGTAAACTATCTAGTGTATTTTCAAGTTCAAAAAAATTTTTTTTGAAGAATCTTCTAGATCCTTGAAGATATTTATGAAACTAATGAATAATATGAGAAAGATGGATTAAAACAGGTAATTAATGTTTGTTAGATGTAAGCAAAAATTACGCATTGAAAAGAGAAATGCTTATGTGAATTGCCTTGATGCGTATGAAAGCTCATGCTCATGAAAATTTCATATGCCAAAACGAACTAAATTAAAGAAAAAATCAACATTGCAACTGATCTTTGAGTTTGTAATACATCCAGTAGTAGGAGTTCAATTTTTTTCGTTTCAATTGCTCACACTTATTTTGTATTTGGAATATTTCGAACTTTCCATATGAAAGGATCACAAGGAAATTTTTACATTTCATCGAAATATTCCGATTCGATTGAAATACATAACAGCGTTGCCAGAGTGTTTAGGCTTCGGTACAGATTAACGTATTTCTCAACTATATAAACTTCACGTCTGCTTTGCGGCTTATGTTGAACCGTTGAATGGCATGGCTGCTTAAAATAAAATGCTGTGCACTGATGGATCGAAGACAAAACGTAAGAAACCGGTTACTGATAGCCAAAACCTCTCAGATGAATCCTGAAATCTCTCGTAAGAAAGAAAATTTGCATTGTGTCAATCTTCTTAGAAAAACTGATGACTGCAATAAATTAGGACAAAAATGAAGGAGGAAAATTCATAGAAACATAAAACCTATTTAAATAAACAAACATTTTATTATCGTCTATTTGTCTTTATATACAATTAACATATAAATTTACAAGAAGTAAAAGCGAATTTCAAAAATCACTCGCTCTGCGTATTCTTTCGTGGTTTCACCCTGTTGTGCTGATGCGACACCAGATGGGACATCAGGTGATCGTTCCGCACGAAGCCCTTACCGCAAACATCGCAGAACAGTGACGGTTTCGAGTGGTGCATTACGAAGTGGCGCCGCATGGCCTGTACGTGCTGAAACCCCTTCGGACAGTCGGAACACTTGTACGGTTTGTCCTGTCCGTTGTGACATTTCTCGTGCACCCGGAGACGTTCGAGCTCCCGGAACCGTTTACCGCAGCAGGTACAAATGTGCGGTCGAGGTCCCATGTGATAAACATCCAAATGCTGCGTGAAACCATTCTGCTTCAAAAAGTATCGATCGCATTTGGCGCAGTAGAATTTTTCACCCAGAATGTTGTGCCTTTTGGATGGTTTAGATCTTTCTTTTCTTGAAGATGACTTTCTTTTACCAACTGCTTTGGGCTGTTCCGAGGGAGCGTCACTGGATAAGCTTGTGCAATCGTTATTGGCAGTGGCACTCTTCGGTGATGTAGAATTTTCCATTGAATTGGGTGGTGTTTGGTAGTGATCCACTGGATCTGATTCCGTAGAATCAAAGGTAATGGACTGGTTCACAGGTTGACTGGTTGAAGCACTAACCGACTGTGGCACATCCAACATTACGCTGTACTCTGGCGAAATGTTATGTGATTCAATTTTAATCGGACATGAATCTGGCACGTTAGATTCCAACGATTGCAATGGTGGATACTGAAGTTGCTCCATTCGTACACCGTATTCCTGTTGCAAAGCCATCGAGTTCCATGTGTTCAGTGTTGTTTGATCCTGATACCAATGGGGGCCTGTTTGTTCAGGGCCAGAAAGTATACGGTGGGCAATGTTATCTGTAGCACCATTTGGTGGTGGCATAGTAGAAGAATGCACCGAATGCCACGCATTCTGAAGTATGTCGCCGTGTTGCTCAACCTGCAGAACGAACGGGTTCACTTGGTACCTATAATCGTTCACTAAATCCCCGGTTTCAATTTCGTTGTTTGATTCTGCTATCCCGAACTGCTCACAATTCTGCGCCACTGCTTGAAATTGCTGATCAACATCCAGATTTAAATGGATAGGACTTCCAATTCGTTGATTAATTTGATTTTCAATTTTTGGCTCAGGAGCATTGTTATACCAATTGGATTGTCGTTCATTGATTTCCATTTCTGGCGATAGCGTTGGAGGTGGAACAGTGAAACCTGCCTCAGTGGGCATTTCCGAAACCTCAGAAATATTGTCCCAATGACGTTCTTGAGTAAAGGCAGCATCAGATCGATGACTTCGAATCTTACGTGTTGGTAGTCCCAACCAGTCAGACACGCGGTCCACATAGGAGTAACAAGGTCCTGTGGTAAGATCGGCAGACGGACCATATCCGTGGTTTCCGTAGAATTCACGGTTGATGTCACTAATATGCTCAAACGGCTGCGAAACGGGTCCTCTGAAACGTTGTTGAGCTTGTTGATTCACATATAAATTCAGCAAGTGAGTTTGTAGTCCCCCTTCCATTTGATGTGACTTCTGTTGCTTTTACTCTTCTCTTCTACAAACACTACCGCGTGAACTTACAATAATTAACTAACGATGTTCGGCGGTTTACTGCAATTTTAAAGAGAACCAAGTTGGCTATGAGATTCGTAAATTACCTGTGTTTTAACAGAAAATAACGGTCTTGATAGGTAACCTAACCGAAAGTTACCTGTCATGTCAGGATAAGTAAACACAAAGGATTCGCTTCGGCCATGTAAATTGTTGCTACCTAGATCAGGGTAGATCGGGGCATGTTAATATTCGTTTCGTTACACATATCCGAGTTCGAATTAGGGTAAAAGAGATATTTTGGCCCGGTTTAGGAAGTAGTTTATGCAAAATGTGAATTTAGTATATTATGATAGTAAAATAACATTGATTTTCAGGTGTAGAACATCTGTTCTACAATATAAATTACTATTCGACGAATTACTTTTGAATGTTCATTTAAAATTAACGGATTCATATAACAAGTTTTTTTTTGTTATCATTTCCGTTCCCCTAATTATATTTTGACCCGAAACGGAAATAAATGTCGGCACTTTGAATAATAAACTTTGTAGTGAATGGAAACTAACTCAACTTTGAGATTATTGTAAAAGTTGATTTACCATCTCTGATTCAGCTACCCGCGATTTAAGGACTGTTCACACCTTTCCGATCCAACTGAGTGGCGTAGTGCCGTTTCAACGAATATCGCCGTCAGTGTAGCGTCCGTCCGGCAAACTCGAATTCGTCGTCACCGATGTTTTTTATTCTCACTGAAGTCGGTCTGTCAGCGCCAGGGTTTGGAATGTTCACTCACCGGTGAATGAATATATAGTTTCCATTGCATTGTGAACGAACAATTCCACCGCTCACAAGGAGGACGCCTTTCCAGTCAAAAAGAACCACACAAACAAAACGCTAGTGGAAGCAAATATATTCCATATATGCACAGATATTACAGTGTGCTGGTGTTGGAGTCTTCATGAAGCACAGAAGCCGTGAATATATTTTTTCTCTCTCGTTGGTCTAAGCGTCGTTCTTCTCACAAAATATTAAACTGCAAGCTAACAATCTTCACGGGGCTAGGAAGTGATGAAGATTATATATTCAGTTTTCGCTAACAGACGCTCCGAGCGCGAACGGATGTTATTGATGACTTTATGCCACGAAAACTGTTGCATATCACTTATTTAATTCGTGTCAAGTTAATAGTGGGTGAGGATTCTTAGTTATAGGGACCGTGCACGAGGGCGTGGTTTAGTGGCCGGCGACGACAGCGCACGAGGCGGCTAGTAGAAAAAATAATGCTACCATAGCAAAACTTGTAAACTGAGTTTGAAAATACTTTCTAGCGTATTTTCTCTGCGGATTTTTTTTCCGAACCCTATGGAATTATTAGCGTGTGGTGCGAACGATTGTTCAACATCAACTGACTATTAAATTTTGAATCGAATTATTCATTCTGTATCTAAATACGGCCACGTCATTTTCAGTCATTGCAGTTGGATTTGTGTCTAATATTTGTCATATTCACTCAAATTCAAACACTCAAACGATATTATCAGCACATTAAATGATTTTTCAATCGACTTGACCGGAAACACTGAAAAATATCTTGCTAAAACATTCTAATTTCAGACCATTAGTAAAAATTGCTTCTGTGTAATTTCTTTTTATACTTTCACTCAAAGAAAATGCCCCAATAAAATGTTTAAATATTTTTTAAATCAAGTAAGTTTATCTCGAAGTTATTCTTACTTTCACTGAATTGCAAGTATTACACCACTTGCTATTACTTTATTTTCAGAGCAAAATAGACCCAAATAATTTTCCATCCGTCAAACTTTGAAATGGGCCACAGTTTTAGATAAATTTAACTACTCGATAAAAAATAACTGCCCGACTGTCAAATTTTAACTAAAAGTTCGAATAATTCGCAGGATGGTCCATACTCTTAGAATGGAGGAAGAAAATAAATTGTAATCGTAAAAAAGCTAGCAATCTCGCGAGTAGCCAGTTTGACGTATATTGAAAATACGAGTCACGAAGCTAACAACAAATAATCATTTTATTGAAACGCTGAACTGTTTTGCCTTTCTCATATAGAAAGGTTATACAATCACTTGAAAATCGACTAGTAAAAATTGGTCAAGTGTCATATGCCATTCCACTCAGTTCGTCGAGCTGAGCAATCTATCTTTGTGTGTGTTTCTCGAAAATGACTTAATCGATGTTGACCAACTTAGATTCAAATGAAAGGTTCTACACGGAATTCTTGAATTTCATCCGGATCCGACTTTCGGTTCCGGAATGATACGGCAAAGTGTGTTAAAAATTGTATACGTCACTTGAAGAGTCGAAACGAAAAAAGTAAAAAGTTTTCTAAATTGGTCTCGAAAGTATTCCCGGTTTTCGAATAACGACGGCAGATAATAGTCCTACACTCAAAAAAGGATCTCACTTACTTTTACACTTAGTCCGGTATTCCTAATCTTAGGTTCAAATGAATGATCTTGTGCTCCTACCGAAAATTAAACACATTTTTCGGTTGCAATTAAAATCATGTTAGTTGATGGCCATACGAATCAACTTCGATTTTACGTTCTCGGGATCTAGTGCCCAAAATACCTACAATAGTGGAACTCACTTCGTTTTCTCATCGATGTCAGATAACTGTTCCATTCTGTAGGTTATACTAGCTATTGCACAAATAATCTCTTTGGTTTATTTTAAAAATCGGAGAGAAATGTTTTTAATAGTCTACCACAGTATTATATATGAGAATATGATTGATGTGAGAAAAGGATCATTATACCACTATGTTGTATTAAAACAGGTTTTTGACTGTTTTATTTAGCGAGAACATATGGTAACAGTGTAAAGCTATGGTAGAGTTATTTCGCCTATTCGCCACTAATGGCGCTACTTGTAATCGTGCACGGTCCCTATACAACAAACGAATTTCCAGACATGACAGTCACGATCTTTTTTTGGCGCACATCTACGGTCCTCCGTGGAACTGGCACCAATGGTGATAAATTGGATGCACTGCTGAGTTCCCATCATCGCATTCATAATGAAAATGTCAAACCATGAGAACCCTTTCGATACTTTAGCTCATTTGTATATATTGAGATTTCATGGCACACTTTGGTCGAAATGATAACAATGCAATTAATCTCGCGCTCCACCAAGCGGTGAGTGCGGTCATTTTAGAAGGCACAGGGAACGGACCAGATTTTTTTTTTAATATTTGTAAGCACATACATGTCTTTATTATTTATCTTTGGATATACTTGAATATTATAAACAGAAGTAGCAAGAGTACAGCAATTAGCAATGGCGATCTGGTGATCTAAGCAGATACTGCAAACAAACAAACGCTTCGTTTGCTAGGTGTTATAGATAAACTAGCTCCTGCACTCTTGTTACTTCTGTAAATCAAGTTCCTGCTGAATAGCGATTCGACAGTTAAGAGCCAGTCATCAGTCTGTTAGCGAAAACTGAATATATAATCTTCGTCACTTTCTAGCCCCTAGAATATTGAGAAACCGTGAGAAGGAGAAACAGTAGAAGGGGTGAATATTGTTTGCTCTCTTCCATTCTCGTGCTTGGACAGCCATTCCAATAAAGCAACAAGGCTCACGTTTCTTCAAAAGCGACATGGTTCATGAAGCAGGTATACTCATCTTCACTGCTTCATTTATCCAAACCCTGGTCAGCGCCTTTGCTGTGCCGAAACGAAAACGGCACGGAAGGGTTCCGATAAAAAAATACTGACGGCGGACTGAAGGCACTTTCACTGTGCAGTTACGATACTTAACCGTATCGAAAAGGTGTGAACAGATCTTAAAATTATTGTCACGCATTTTTAATGAAAGAGTCCAATCTAACATGCTCATATTCGTTTTTTACTGTCTCATTCGTAAATGACCGCATCCAAAACAAACGAAGAGAGACGAAGCATTTTCGTCTCTCATTGCAAAAAAAAAGAGAGTATCAATGTTACCGTCACTCGTTCCTCTATGACAAGACGAAACCAAACTAATGTCTACAGGGAGAATCAGAAGAATTTCAGTTCTCATTCTTCCAACGATATATTGAAAATATGTGGCGCTTGGCTATAAAAAGTTATTAAAATATGATAAATCGTAGTAACTATACAGATTCGAGCACCAACAGGTAAAAGTCATTGTGAAACCTTCTCCTGTCATTTTCGATTCTCAAAGCTTCGGTTGAATATCGACGCTGCAGAGTATGGATCTCGTTCTCATAATTTGAAAGCGCAGCTGAGAGTGACATACACCCAAACCTCCATTTACGTACTTTATATATGTATATTTGTATACTTATACGTACGCATGTGAGCAAGTATACGTATTTCTTAATACATATAAATATTGGTGAAGTAAAAGCGATCATTTATATGTATAAATATATATACATATATGCAGACGGGTGAGTGTGTAAGCATACATACATACACATATAAGGTTCGTAAATGGAGGTTTGGGTGTATATTGCTCGTCATTTTTGTATATTTTGAATTAATGAAAATGAATTTTTTTAGCTCTTGGTGTAAATAGTTCACTGTTTCAGCTGGCAGAGTTTCTCGCTAGTGAGTCCGTCGTTTTGCTCTCTCGAATATCGCTTATGTCTAACGCTCATATATTTTTTTCCCGAAAAACAGTGCATTTTGCATGAAAATCAAGAAAATACAGTACTTCGACTTTGAAATAACAAAATCAAATAATTATCAGATGATTTATTTTAATATTTTCAATAGTTAAATATTTTTCTATATATTTAACTTTAAGTTCAATAAAAACTGAAAAAATGCTTGAATCAAACAAAAAATCCAAAACACATTTGAGAAGCGGATATTTTTGATAATGATTTTGATTTAGTGTATACTTTCATTTTGGTGGAAACCTTTTTCTTATTTTTTAAATCAAGAAAATTTAACAAACTTGTCGTGACGCGCTCTAAACAAGAATGAATAATGAAAAAACCATGACGAAAAGGAAAGAAAGATACCACTCTAATCATTATTTACATGTATTTATATTCGCATCGTATTGTCATTATTCTTTCTGACGTTTTGTATTGCTGAAAATCGAAATTCAATGAGTTTAAGATTTAGAACTTTGTATTTAAAGATTGTCCCAGAAAGTATGGACGTAACCAAAAACTGCTGCCAATGGTTCAGAATTTGTCAATTTTTATGGCTGCGTCCTATTGTTTACACTCTTCTCTAACTACTTGTGCAGTTGTTTATTCGTTTTCATTAGTTTGTTTCGAAATGCGTGGACTTTCAGCAGAACAACGTCGAAAAATTGTGTACAAATGGTGCACAGAACGCGGACTGTCACTGAGAAAGATAGCAAAAAATGGAAGGAGTAAGTGAAAAAGCCGTGCGAAATGCAATCAGGAAGTTCGGTGAGGATAACACCTTTGATGATAAACCGAAAACGGGTCGAAAAAAAGGTCCTGCTAACCCTCAGTATACTGAAGGCATTCGAGCAAAAGAAGGAGGTTTCAGTTCGGGATGTGGCCAAAAAAGTGGGCACTTCGAAGTCAAATGTTCTTCGTGCTAAAGAACGTTTGAATCTTCGAACCTATAAGAAGCAGAAACAACCAAAACGTAGTCCGAAACAAGAAGTATCGATCAGGCCGAGGGTTCGATAGCTGTACAATACGATTCTTGCTGGAAATTTGAACTGCATAATCATGGACGACTAAACCTACGCGAAACTCTATTACAGATCGTTGCCGAGACGAAACCAACGGTAGAATGGTATACTACCAAAAATGTCACTTTCGTCCCAAAAGACATGAATCCACCAAATTGCCCACAACTTCGACCAATTGAGGAATTTTGGGCATTAACGAAGGCACATCTTAGGAAACATGTCTCGGCAGCCGAAACCATTCAACAGTTCGAAAAAAAATTGGAAAAAGTGTCAAAACTTGTCGCCAAGAAGTCTGTACCGAATTTAATGAAGAACGTTCGCAAGAAGGTGCGCCAGCTAAAGCTTGCTTCAAATAGAATTGGAACAAAGACAATTGCCTGTATTTCAGTTATTTATTATTGTATTCAAGATCTTTTTTTATACAAATGTAGCGTTTTCTTCATACTTTTAAGAAAAAATACGGATAAAATTATTCGTCACGGTTTTGAAGGAATTCTCGAATTTTTCCTGTAACACGGCTCAGTAGGCGGCGCACACCTTCTTCGTCCATCGTTTTAGCTATCTTATTCCACCAGGTCGTCATCTGATTGATGTCTTTGACAACGTTTCCCTTTGCCTTGAGTCTCCTCTTCATGATTGCCCAGTATTTCTCAATAGGGCGGAACTGAGGGCAGTTGAGTGGGTTAAGGTTTTTCGAAACAAACTGGACCACTTTCTCTGCATACCATTCTTAAACGGCTTTGCTGTAATGACAGCTTGCCAAATCTGTCCAAAACATTACAGGATGGTCGTGGGATCGAATGAACGGCAAAATTCGTTTTTGGAGACACTCTTTTATGTATAGTTCCGATGTCATTGTCTTATTTGTAACGAAAACTTTCGTTTTTTTGCCGCAGCTGCAAATGCCCGGCCAAATCATAAATTTTCTTGCAAATTTGTCGGCAAAAACAAATTTAAATTTGGCTGGAACATCCCTCCGAGCCGTTGCCAAGTAAAATTTTTGACCTGGGATTTGCCCGAAGTCAGCCTTGACACAGGTTTCATCGTCCATCAGAAGACACCCGTTGAACTTGGTCAGCACCTGGTCATATAGTTTCCGAGCACGAATTTTGACCACACTATTCTGTTTCATGGTCCGATTTGGCTGTTTGCTAGCTCGATACGACTTGATTCCTTCCCGGAGTCGAGTTCTCCTCACGGTACTATGGGCAGCACCGAATTTTCTGGCCAAATCACGGTCCGACAGATTAGGATTCCTCTTAATCGTCTTCAAAATCTTACCACGCAATTTCCGGTCGTCAGTTCGAATCCGACGATCGGCTTGAGGCTTCCGAATCGTCGTCAATGTTTTCTTATACCGTTTGATAACGCGCTATACGGTATTTCTGGGCAATTTCAGCTGTTTAGCTAGCCTAGATGCAGACCACAATGGATTTTCCAAATAACTGTGCACAATTTTTTTTCCTTCTTTCGGCTTCCATGTTGATTGTTTACAAAGTGCAGTCGATTTTCGGAATGTCAAAAATCTTACGTGAAGCTGACAAAATTCCCGACACGTGGGCGCCAAGAGCTTCCAAATCCGTCCACCAGGAGCGCCACAATATGAGCAAAAGTTTGTTCCAATTCTAAATGAAGCAAGCTTTAGTCTACAATGGCTAAGTAGCAAATGTTGAGAATAATATTCTGTTGTTGTAGTCTAATATTATCAGTACACTGAGATCTTTTTTTAAGCAGTCTTTTTTATGCGGTTTTTTTACGCGACTTTTTTATGCGAATTTTCAGAGATGTGCGGTTTTTTTATGCGAAGTTTCAGAGTTATGCGCTTTTTTATGCGAATTTTTAGAGTTATGCGGTTTTTTTAATGCGGTTTTTTATGCGGTACGTAAATTCGCATAAAAAAAGACTGTGTATATCGAATAAAATTTGAATATCTAACACTTGTGAATTATTTACAGCGAAATCAAAGTGCGTCCATACTTTTTGGGACAGTCTTTATTTGTCCTGATTAGAAGTATATACAGTACAAAACAATTTTTTTTCGATAAATTCTAAGAAAAGTCTTTCGATACATGAAATGCAAAAAATATGAACTAATTTACCCTAGTATCCCGTTTATTTTACTGCTCATCTGAAGGAGCACCAATATGTCTCGATCAAACGTTACATTGTTGTGGTTACTATTGTGGGTTTCGTTAAGATTCTTTGGTTAACAAAAGACTGGTATAATAACAACGTTGTCGCCGGCTGATCAGAAAGTGACGCCGTAGTTCTTGTGCAGTAGAAGCAATGACAATTGGTGATACAGTACGTAAGAGTTTTGGAGTGTTTCCACTGGTTTCTGTTTGAACATATTTGTTTTCGATCAATTGTAGTGTTTGATACTTTTGTGTGTTATGTGTATTCGATTTCAATACACAAAGAGATTATATAAGGAAGAAACATACACAACATAGTGAGTATGATTTTTTTTGATTCGATTCGATTTAAAATCAATTAATTATGAAACTGCGCAAATAAGAGCACTCTCGATTTCGAGTAACATCAAAATTTCGTTATCTTTTCTTGTGTTACATCTGGAAGCAATTTGATTTTTCGAATATTTTCGATTTACATCGAATGTAGAGTTAGTTTAACGAGTTTTTCTCTTCGTTTCGATCATAATATTCATAATTCCGTCACATAACTATGTAATACTGTAACTGAAACCACTCTGCAGTTCTGCACTGGAAATTAATAAAATCATGTCATACATTTCGTTGACCGAAAGATATCGAAAGCGTTGGCGCCTTTTCGAGTGACGTCAAAGACGGTGTGTCGACATAATGCGGGGACTGGTACTATTTCGAATTCTGGTTACTGCAGGAAACAATGTTGACAGTCAAACCGTTATTTAAAGTGATGATGCGAAAAATGAAAAGAAGAAAATCTTCTGAACAGAATCTTCTGAATTAAACTCAAATCAAAGTCTCATAGGTTCCTGTTGCATCTTTTTTCGGATCTGAAAACTTATAAAAGATTCCAAACTCTGTCTCTGAACTATTTCGGTTTGTATGTTTATGTCCAAGGTAAAGTATTTTACGTTTATCACAAAGGCATTATTGCACCACTAGGTGAATTTTATTGTTTTCAACCGTTCAAAAATCAGCAGAGTTTGTACATTTTGATCTTCTGATTCGAAAGAATTTTGGAAACTTCTCCTTAGAATTTTTATCTGTCTACGTTTATTCGTTTGGCTCAAAACAAGCCCGTATTTTCGAAACCACGTTAGAACCCTTTAGAACCACGTATATTACGTGCAGATGATTTAAAAACTTGTTTGGTCTTGCCTTTCTCATAGAGAAAGGTTATGCAATCACTGTGAAAACCGAGGCCCGAAGGGCCGAGTGTCATATACCATTCGAGTTCGTCGAGTACGCAAAACAGGCCCTTACCCAGGATTTCATTTCGGATGGGGCCCTAAGATAAAAAAAATTTGTTACTCAGGGTTGCTTATGTACATAATTTTCGGTACGCCTTTTACAGGTGTTTTCAACAGACACTGGAACTATCATTATTAAGTATTTAAATAAAATTTGTAACTGTGACCGAGAGAAGGTAATTGTGTTACATTTCTTAGCGTTTACTCTCATGACTCTCATGCCATTTCAGTCGCACATGTCTAAAATCTTCTAAATGTCCATTTCTAGAGCACAAAAATCCACAAGACTTGTGAAAGGTTTCAAGAAGCGGTCCGAGATAGCTCCCTTACTCCAATTCGTGTAGAACAGAAAACATGTTCTAAATTTCAGGTCCCATGTTCTAGATTCCGGTTCCGGAAGTAGCGGTCTAAAATTCCAAAACGAAACTCACATCGATTTCTCAGAGATGTTTGGAAACAGATAATAGTTAGATAAGAGGCCAAATCAGGTGAACAAGGTGGATGGGCGAGTAACTTTTTTAATCGCTCCAAGCCGGTTTTTAATTGCTCCATTAATACTTGCACGCTAATACTTGCATTGAGGTAATCTTCCAAAAGTATACCATAACAATCCCAGAAACCCAGCCTTCCATGCACTCGTGCCGCTTCGAAGCACGACTTCAGTCCTTTGTCGAGCAATCATTTCGTTCTCCAGCATATAATAATCCCTCCAAACATGTACTCGAAGTGCACTTGCGTTCGTCTTTTCAGTCCTAAATAAGTATATGCGGGATCCAGCGACAGGATAACTTCCTCCAGAATCTTGCCAACTATGGTAAACTCGCGCACTTTCTCTTTCCAGTCATCCAGTATAATTTAGTGTATTTTATATTATTGTCCTTTATTGTGCCCTGGATTTAACTTCCATTTCATTAAGTTCAAGACACTGTTTGCTTCGCATCATTCATCACTATTCTGATTTCGGGAGGGGCTAGGGCCCCTCGGGCTCCCCCTCTGGGTACGTGACTGACGCAAAATGTCTGTCTGTCCACGTGTGTGTGTGTGTGTGTGTGTGTGTGTGTGTGTGTGTGTGTGTGTGTGTGTGTGTGTGTGTGTGTGTGTGTGTGTGTGTGTGTGTGTGTGTGTGTGTGTGTGTGTGTGTGTGTGTGTGTGTGTGTATGTGCGTATGTGTGTATGTAACGTTTTATTTTGCATTAGCTTTTTCAGAGATGGCTGAACCGATTTTCACAAACTTAGATTCAAATTAAAGCTCTTTAGGTCCCATACTAAATTCGTGAATTTCATTTTGATCTGACTTCCGATTCCGGAGTTATGGGGTAAGATGTGCACAAAAATGAAAACATATTTTCTAACTTTTCTCATAGATGGCGCGACCAATTTTCACAAACTTAGGTTCAAATGAAAGGCCCTGTGGTCCCATACGGAGTTCTTAAATTTCATCCGAATCCGACTTCCGGATCCGGAATTATAGGAATTATAGTGTGTTAAAAATGTTATACCATCACTGAAAGGGGCGAAAAACCGTAGACAATTTTCTAAATCGACCTCAAATCTTCTCCAATTGATAGTTTTTATCAGTAGACGGTCAAACATTCCGATTTCAGTTATTCTTTCAAGAATCGAAGAAAATTATTTTTTTCAATGTACTTAAACTTTTGAGCACTAGAGTTTCACGAAATTAGAGGCACCATTATATATATTAGAGCGGTAAAAAACAACGTATTTTATTAGTTACGTCACTTATACCATCATATCTCCGGAAACCGAAGTCGCAGTCATTTGATGTTCGAATTTGAATAATGGCCCAATACTAGCATTCAAACGAGCCTAAGCTTGATGAAATTGAATAAGCCATATCTGAGAAAATTACGCGTAAAAAATTCGTTTAAAGGTACACTCACACACACACATTTTCCGATCTCGTCCAGCTGAGTCGATTGGTATATAAAACTACGGGTCTCCGAGGCTCCGTTCCAACAATTCTAATACCTTTCTATAGAGATCTGCAAAACGATGCGGCGTAGCCACATTAGCAGTGGCGTCTCGTGACGACATTTATGGGTTGTGCACTGCTTATGTGGTATGAAATCAGTTGTAACAGTCCGTTGTAAATGAAAGATAACGATTGAGAAATGAATGTTCGCTAGTGTTTTTCAATACAATGAAATATTGATATACTTTTGGATGAGATTTTTTTATTAAACTTATGTCATATCATCGACACAATAAAAGCATTTGGCGCTCTGCACAATGAACAAATCTGTCAATAACTTCATCAATAAAACCGTTTTGACGTTGCAACTGAAACAGCAATGTGTTTTCAACTGCCATAAACATAAGCTACTGAAGCCCCTCCTGAAGATATGCATACAAGTTCTCACAGAGCTAAACGTGACAGAGAGAACAACAAATCTTAAAACTGAGCTGAGTAATTCGTTTTTTCCTTGAATTTGTGCAGTAACTCATGTGCATGGAAAAAAACACTAACACAGTGACAAGCAATACTTGAAATTTTGTGAAATTGCTATGGACTAAATCGCTCATTATTTTATATTCGGTACTATCCGACTATGCTTTCATCGAATAAATTGAGAACCTAAAAAATAATTTGACTGAATTTGACCGGTTGTGCAGTGCACGAGATGCACATGAAGACGAGACGCCACTGCACTTTAGACCTTTAAAAATCTCAGTAAATCAAAACAATTTATATTAGATGATCTGTTATGTGAACGACCAAAGTTCCAAAGAATTGAAAATTTGATGCCAAATCATTATTCCAAATAACCATTTGCCAAAAAACCATTATGTCAAAAAGTTTTATGCCAAACGACATTATGCTAAACGGAGAAGCCCCTAGAAAAACTATTAGTTAGAATGAGGTATGCCATCTCTGTTGAACACATTGACACAAAGGATAAGCTGGAAATAAGGGCCATCGCAACGAGCTTTAGCGTGACTATAGCTGAAGTATTGCAAATTTTTATCTACACTCAAAAAAATCCACACGTTAACCACGAAAAAACACGTAGATTACAAAAATGGCTTTGTCATCGGAGTTTACGTGATCTTCTTAACAACCAGCGGATCATGATTGAATATGAAATGAACCATATGTCAGAATTATTGCTGTTGTCACATATATTTTATGTGTCACGCACTTACTTTAATTCATTTTGTCATGTTCATTTTGTGCTCGCAATATGGCGTCAGTTGAAAAACCTAGAACAAACAACATAGGCCAAATTCCTTCTACCCTTCTACGGTATTTATCACAGTGATTTTAGGGTAAATAATTGCTCATTGATTTTATCGACAGTTATGAAGTCTAGCTTATTTTTATTATACTTTCAGATCTAATATTAGTACCAAGCAGAAGTATAATTTATAAGCGAATGTACTATATATATATATACTACTTTATAGTAACAATTACATGAAAATAATGTGAGTATTAAGTAAAATTCTGGTAAAAAGTAAGTTCAAATGAAATAAATTTTACAGCACAATTTAAATGAACTTTTTATAAATTTCACAAAAGTATTCTATAGAATCTACGAAAAAAGTGACGTAGATATTACGTGATACAAATGTGGACTAAGAGTTCATGAGTTCATTCTGTGCTATCTATACTTCACATAAGTATTACAAGAAAAGTTCTATGGATAAAAATCACATACGTTTTCACGTAGCATTGAAGTGAGGATTTTTCTGAGTGTATAACATATTTTACTAAAGACTGTCCCCGAAAGTATGGGCGCACTTTGATGTCGCTATAAATAATTCACGAGTGTTAGATATTCAAATTTTATTCAATATACTGATAATATTAGACTACAATAACAGAATATTATTCTCAACATTTGCTACTTAGCCATTGTAGACTAGCTGGCGCACCTTCTTGCGAACGTTCCTCAATAAATTCCGTACAGACTTCTTGGCGACAAGTTTTGACACATTTTTCCAATCTTTTTCGAACTGTTGAACCGTTTCGGCTGCCAAGACATGTTTCCTAAGATGTGCCTTCGTTAATGCCCAAAATTCCTCAATTGGTCGACGTTGTGGGCAATTTGGTGGATTCATGTCTTTTGGGACGAAAGTGACATTTTTGGTAGTATACCATTCTACCGTTGATTTCGAGTAGTGGCAAGAAGCAAGATCTGGCCAGAAGACAACAGGATCCTTGTGACTTCGAATCATGGGTAGAAGTCGTTTTTGTAAACATTCCTTGATGTATATTTTGCTGTTCATTGAAGCAGTGGTGATGAAGGGTTTCGAAATCTTACCGCAGCTACAAATTGCTTGCCAGACCATAGCTTTCTTACAAAATTTTTCGACTTCAATCGATGTCTCGGACTGGTTTAACACTTGCACTTCTCGTACCGTATAATATTGTGGTCCCGGCAAGGATTTGTAATCAAGTTTCACGTAGGTTTCGTCGTCCATGATTATGAAGTTCAAATTTCCAGCACGATTCGTATTGTACAGCTTTCGAACCCTCGGCCTGATCGATGCTTCTAATTTCGGACTACGTTTTGGTTGTTTCTGCTCCTTATAGGTTCGAAGATTCAAACGTTCTTTAGCACGAAGAACATTTGACTTCGAAGTGCCCACTGTTTTGGCCACATCCCGAACTAATCCTCCTTCTTTTGCTCGAACGCCTTCAGTATACGTTTATCCAACTGAGGGTTAGCAGGACCTTTTTTCGACCCGTTTTCGGTTTATCCTCACCGAACTTCCTGATTGCATTTCGCACGGCTTTTTCATTTACTCCTTCCATTTTTGATATCTTTCTCAGTGACAGTCCGCGTTCTGTGCACCATTTGTACACAATTTTTCGACGTTGTTCTGCTGAAAGTCCACGCATTTCGAAACAAACTAATGAAAACGAATAAACAACTGCACAAGTGGTTAGAGAAGAGTGTAAAAAACAGAACGCAGCCATAAAAATTGACAGATTCTGAATCATTGCGAAATGGCAGCGGTTTTTGGTTGCGTCCATACTTTCTGGAACAGTCTTTACATATAAAAAACCAGACACTAACGTTTTCCTTTTCGTTGTTTTTTCTTTGGGGAGGTTTAACAGCTACAAAATGGCGGATTTTTTCGTGAAAAATCGTAGTTTTCACTTTGAACAACCACCAAAAATTAAAAAAATTTAAAAAAAATCAAACAGAAACGTTGGGGTCTAGAAAAACTTCTTCTCTAACTATGCGGCGTTCATTTTTTCACTTCTGATTAGTCTGCGCTGAGATACAGTGGACACGGCAAATCATGATTTTGAAGAAACGTCCTGAAAAATACCTTTTCACCGACTTATTTCTTAATATTTTTCCACGATAAAATCACAAAATGTTGCTCGATTGATGCTTTTTATCATGCAAAACATTTGAATTTAATTTGTTGAACGATAATTCTGAGAAAAATTCGCAAAAATTGTGATTTTTGATGTGGAACACATTTCTATTTTTTATATAGGGGTGCAAATCAGAAACCCAAAGAAAAACTACACTTAGAAATGTGGTCAGGTTTTAAACACTTACAGCTCAGTATATTTTGTATCAATTATTAATATTATTTCATTATTTGATTTGAAATATTTCTAAGATTCGATTTGAATGTATCAAGCGTATTTTCAATTATAAATGGTTAAAATTGTGATTAGTAGCGAGCAGTGTCTTGTTTTGTCTGCTAAAAATCTCCGGCATATCGGATTTTCCTGCCTTAGACGACGGTTTTGAAGGAGTAAGCGATATATCAAAGGGAAAGCATCGCTCTGATTGGTCAATCGATGCAAAGCGAAGCTGTTGGAAGCACGCGAATCTATAAATAGAAGTGAAATTATAGCTAACGTTTCAGTCCTACGCGTAGCATGCTAGAGGTAGGTTGTTGCTAGACGGCAAGACAAAAAGTGCCATAAAAGATTTGAATCTTTAATTGGTATTTGGTATGCTCTGATCTTGTGTCATGCAAGCTCGGATGAAATTCCATGTTATGTCGTTTCGCCTGAGAAATTGACAACTACCCCAGGGTAAATGTTGAGTGCGTAAGATTAATTTCTAATTTATATAAGATGAACTCGATTGATAACGAAAAATAGTTTATCGCATCAACCGAAATCGCAGAATGGTAGAGAAACTTAACGCTATAAAAAAACTGCTTGCTTACAAAACTTGAACACAAGCTTGGCGAAGAGAAGCTCAAATATCCAAATCGCAAGTATGTACAAAGATATAATAGCATACATTTGGGATATTGGTGTAATTTCGTCGGCTATAAAACAAGGGTGATTTTTCAAGAGGTATAGGTTTTAATTTCTAAAAAAAAAACAAAAAAATTGAGAAAATTAATGAAATCATCATTGCAATCGATAGAGCGGTCAATATAATTTAATGTTAGAAGATGACTTCATGTAAATGTTGGCCGCGGCTCCGCTTTAGATGGCTGCTATGGGGGATTTACTAGGGTAAAGTATTATAATATTCCGCTCTTGAGAAAACATTATGTTTAAAAAATCGTTCTTCTTTTGAAACAATATTTTGAATCGAAGCATACTGTTGAATCGAGAGTGGAGCATAATCACGATGTAAAATTAACACTGGTGGGGAGATAGGGCACTTCCTGCTGTATTTGTAATCTTATCACGAAATTAGGTATGGTGCCGGGATCGACCCCAGTAAACATCGGAACAAAACATGACTCAAAACTCTATTTCAGACCTTATATTAGGGTTTAGTGTTATCGGGTATGTAGTTTAATTGTCCAAATTATCGAGTATTTCCGTTTAGGTATATTTGTTCTAGGTTATAGCAACTGGACGTGATTCAACGGATGATAATGACACGCTCCATGTTTAAATGTTTCTTACCCATATTTTCCTGTTTTTTCAAAAACAAATGACAACCGCACTCACACATCTTAAAAATTACCATCGTTGAGCATAATGTCCGTAGAATGGCTGTATCGAGAAAATTAGTATATCAAAGAAATGGCTTTGTTTCTCTGCACGTTTATATCGTAAGTAGAGACGTTTGGACTGCTAAAAGTTAGCTACTAAGTAGCAGCCATTAGATTACACGGTTAAAATGCATATTTAATCGAAGCAAAACCTTACATAAAAAATCTGTCTAATGGTATTTTCAGTTTTTTTCAAATTTTCCAGCAAACGAACTCTGCCAAACTTGCATAGCAGAAAGATCCTACGAAAAGATAGTGTTAGTGATAAAACTTTTGTTTAGAAAAGTTCTGAGTGCTCAAAAAGGAAGGGGGACATTTTGGCCGGCAGGGGCGCTTTATTCATGGAGCTCTGGAAAATTACTTAATTGTAATTCTTCATTTGTGCAGAAAATAAGTATAAAAAGGGATAATAATAAGAAATTGAAAACGAAATTTAGGTGTTAATATATAAGTAACTAAACACATTGCATATTACATAGAATACTTCATAAATACTGCCTGTTCACGTGAGTCATGTACTATCATGTCGAGTTGCATTGTATACCTAAGAGCTCATCTACCTATACTACCTGTTACAAAAGTGTCTACCTTTCCAGTTTCAGTCATTCCAAGTCTAACCACAGTACAATCAACAGTAGTGAGTTTATTGATTTATTTATTTTGTTGAATAATTTACAGATCTACTGCGCCAGAAAGTGGATACACCGTTATTGCTATGAGTTCGATCGGAGATAACTCTCCGCTTTGGGGTAGCACCCAATATATCTATCCTAAGTCCAGTGCACCGTGGCCAAGCAGCCCAGATCATTCACCACAATGCTCGTACAGCCCGTATCTGAGTCGGGAAGGAAGTGAATATACCGAACTGAAACCGGACATATCCATCGAAATCGTCGAAGCAGATTCCACCATCGGTGAAAATGCAACGGCCTATCACGAGGTTTATCAACAGCAGCCTCTGCATGGTGGCATGCTTCCGGGTTACATGCCACCAACATTCATGACACAGTCCTCGTTTCCGAATGGCAACAATTATCTGCTACCGCCGGAAAATGGATCATTTATGTTCCACAACCGCCAGCTGTCTCCAGATGGCGGATATTCGTCACCCAGCAGCATCGGATCCGAGTACTACGCGGCGTATCACGCGCAATCGCAGGCATATACTGCTTCCCTGCAACCGTATTACCACAACGTAGTTCCACCAAGTGAACCGGTGGCCATTAAATATGAAATCCTAGAAGTTCCCGTCAAAGAAGAATCATTGGGATCATCATATAAACCCGAAGAGCCGTCGTATTTGCAACATCTCGAAACATTCGACGCACAAAAAGTTCATTCTAAAAAAGCAATCATTCACGAGAACATTATAATCAGACCAGCATCGAAGTCAATCGACCACGAGAGTGATTCGGTCCAAGCGGTCGATAAAGTCGAACACTCGATCTACCCATACGAACAAGTGACCGAACCGATTCAGTTCCACATTCAACCAGCAAGTCCTCTGCAAATCGAACAGCAAGTGCCGCAATCGGTGGACCAACCGAAACAACATCAACGAAATCCCCGGAAACGTCCTCGGGAAACATCCAACGCAGAAAAGTCATCGATAATCCCGACTACCGTAGCGGCCGTTCCTCGAACACCTGTCCCGATTGACGCCAGCAAACGTCGTTCCGCTCGACCTAGCATGGTCCGAGCCAGCCCGTATTCATGTGAAGACTGTGGTAACTATTTTGCCCGACAGTGTGGTCTCACTCAGCACCGGAAGTGGATCCACTCGGAGAATCGTCTGATCCCGTGTGAGAAGTGCGGCAAAAAGTTTCTCTCGGAGGACGAACTGGCCAAGCACATGTTGCGCCATGAACAGGAGGATAAACCGTACAAGTGTTCCCGGTGCACCAAGCAGTTCTGCCACAAAAACGATCTGCGGCGGCACATGTACCGCCATGACAACACTGCTCCGTTTTCGTGTAATGAGTGCCAAAAAAGTTTCATCCGGAAGGATCATTTGGTGGCGCATCTGCTAGCTCACGAGCGTCGCGAGAAGCGGGCTCAATCACGAAGTGTTGTGTATTGAGGATTTACTTGAAGAGTTGTGTTTCGAATAAAAATTTATGGTTTTTGTGCAATTGAATAGCAGCTAATTTTTAGGGAAATAGGACAAACAGAAACAACAGGTGAATGCGAAGAAGCTAACAATTGAAAAGTTCATAGTTCAATAGAATGTATCATTCGAACATCGGTATTGAATGGAATAAATTACGTTAACGATTCACTTATTTAAATAAATAAGTTAGAAACCCGCAATCTGCTTGAAATAGTTCAGTAAATCGAAGATGACAATATTTCACGTCATATGAAATGATACAGTTTATATTATTTAAAATTCGAATCAAGCATAATTGGTTGTGATAAAGAAAAACTGCTTAAAACTTAATGGTTATTAAAATCTAGTATATTTGTATAAATGGGTATACAATTTCCAAGTGCAATACGGAATCGTAACATTTCAATGTTTGATTTTAAACTAAAAATAGAGATAAGAATACAGCATCCAAAAGTGGAGTTTTAAAAATTTGTAGACAAGAAAATAAAGTATATCCTAACACAAACATATTCCACTCCATATTCCGAAACACCAACCGTTTTCAGTTCTAGTTTCTCTAAGATTGATCACATCGAACGGTTAACGATTTTTTTTTATATAGTTACAATAACAGTTCTGGTTTGATTGATTTTTTTAACAAACCATATTTTAGTTTAAAGTAAGCATATTATGTTTGGATCAACGATTTCTCAGTTTTAAGAAACTTTTTTCATAGGTTTGCTGGACAACTAATCGGTTTGTTGTTCTAAAAAAAACCCGAAAGCATTATTAGCTATCGTTTACCGAAGATTCCACCTCGTTAAACCGTCTGACGTATCAGTATTGATCACTCCATGATATTCAATACAAATCGAAATAGACATCACAGTTACACCATCTCGTGGCGGAAAAGGTTACTAATTCAATATTGTTTAATAGTTTGCGCTTAGCATGCACCAAAATCTGAAATGTCAAAACTAATTGAGGCAGGATGCCAGTCGAGCTAGTTTCATCGTTTTGAAAAGCTTCTCCACTTATGATATGCGATTATTTACCATATAAAAACATTAAAAAAATGTTATATCAGCCAAAAATACTGTTCTGAATTCATATTGATCAGATGTTCATTTTGAAGAAATCTTTGAATTGAAAAAGTTGGAAAATTGAAACATTTTCCAAAAGCACCACTGGGCCATTAATTTTTGCCGCTTCAATAACTAAAGTATCTATTACATAAAATTTTAAAATATATCGAAAGATCTGGGCTATTATAAAATACAACCTACATTAACACGATGTTAGCAAAACATTTAATATAGAACTACATTACTACCGACAACTCTGACAACACTTTTTATACAACCCTGCAGTAATATCAATTTCAGCAACTTCCCACATTATCGAAATGACGGAATGAGCAATGAATTCTTACTCGACTGCATGATTTTTTAGTGCTCGATCGGTCCAGAGCTAAAATTTTCGTCTGAGTTGGCTGCTCGATCAATCTGATTGACAGTGACATTATCAATGTCATTGAATATTCGCTCATTTAATGAATGTGTTAGTGTAAAATTTAGACGACTTAAGCCATTTCACTACACTTCAGCTAGAGGAATGGATGATGCTGACTAAGGTAGGCCGTTTTGTTAATTTCCAGCGAATTTCAACAGTTTATGTTGGATTTCTAAGAAGAACTGGTTATTTACTAGTTCTGTATATCCGATTAATTAAGATTTATATTTGTATATTCAGTTTATTTTTGTATATTCAGTTATATAATGTTTTCGTTTAAAAATAAACTGAAAATCAGTACGAAAACGTGCAAAATCGGGAAAGAAGAAGAAGAAGAAGAAGAAGACGAATTGACAATTCATTCCGCATCTTCTCACTCAATTCCGAATGATTTCCGAATCAACCGGTTGTAGGCGAAATTCATTCGGAATCGTTTGTTGCACTGGAGTTGGAATTGATTCGGAATTCCACATGATTTCCACATGGAATTCCGAATGAAATTTCTCGCCGATTCGGAATCCATTCGGATCTGATAATGTGGGTTGCACTTGCTCATGTCATTTTCAACCAATCATGAGCTGGTCCGAAACTGGCTGGGAAAGTGAATTAACAGTTGTCAGGCAATGTTCTAGCCTATAGATAACGCTCATATTTTTTTGACGAAAAACAGTTTAATTTTCGTAAAAATAACGAAAATACAGTACATCGACCTTGAAAACAAACAGTACATTATACAATACGCATTTTATCTAAAAATATTAAATACAAATAATATATTTATTTTTTAAGGTATTTTTTGTTCAATATAAACTTAAAACATTAATTATTCATCAAACATTTTTTGCACACAATTCAGTTTTTTTTTGTTTTGAGAAATTGATATTTTTGACGATGATTGTGATTCAGTGTATTCTTTCTTTTTGAAGGAGACAATTTTCATTTATTTTAAATCAACAAAATTAAGCATAATTATTGTAACGCGCTATGAACAAGAATGAATAATGGAGAAACTACGATGCAAAGGAGACAAGGAGACAAATCCATTTATTGTTTGCATGTATTTATATTCCCTTCGAGTTGTCAATTTTCTTTCTGACGGTTTATTTTGCGGCAAATAAAGGGTGATTTTTTAAGAGCTTGAGAACTTTTTTAAACAATAAAACGCATAAAATTTGCAAAATCTCATCGGTTCTTTATTTTAAACGTTAGATTGGTACATGACATTTACTTTTTGAAGATAATTTCATTTAAATGTTGACCGCGGCTGCGTCTTAGGTGGTCCATTCGGAAAGTCCAATTTTGGGCAACTTTTTCGAGCATTTCGGCCGGAATAGCCCGAATTTCTTCGGAAATGTTGTCTTCCAAAGCTGGAATAGTTACTGGCTTATTTCTGTAGACTTTAGACTTGACGTAGCCCCACAAAAAATAGTCTAAAGGCGTCAAATCGCATGATCTTGGTGGCCAACTTACCGGTCCATTTCTTGAGATGAATTGTTCTCCGAAGTTTTCCCTCAAAATGGCCATAGAATCGCGAGCTGTGTGGCATGTAGCGCCATCTTGTTGAAACCACATGTCAACCAAGTTCAGTTCTTCCATTTTTGGCAACAAAAAGTTTGTTAGCATCGAACGATAGCGATCGCCATTCACTGTAACGTTGCGTCCAACAGCATCTTTGAAAAAATACGGTCCAATGATTCCACCAGCGTACAAACCACACCAAACAGTGCATTTTTCGGGATGCATGGGCAGTTCTTGAACGGCTTCTGTTTGCTCTTCACTCCAAATGCGGCAATTTTGCTTATTTACGTAGCCATTCAACCAGAAATGAGCCTCATCGCTGAACAAAATTTGTCGATAAAAGAGCGGATTTTCCGAATGGACCACCTAAGACGCAGCCGCGGTCAACATTTAAATGAAATTATCTTCAAAAAGTAAATGTCATGTACCAATCTAACGTTTAAAATAAAGAACCGATGAGATTTTGCAAATTTTATGCGTTTTATTGTTTAAAAAAGTTCTCAAGCTCTTAAAAAATCACCCTTTAGAAATTCGACGCGTTTTAAATTTTAAACAATGTATTACTTTTTTATATGAAAAGTACAGTACATTTCAATGGGAACATGCAGTACAAATTTAAACTACAGTACATTTAAGGGTAAAATAAAGTACGCATTTATACCACTGGAATCGGCAATCATGATCATCATCATAAACCTGAATATAAGTGGATTGATTTCTAAAATCAAGAAATTATAATAGTTTCTTCGGAAATTGCGAGTTTCTGGATTAAGCATTATGATAAATTCGTTTCGTTCTGCGTTCACATTGAGAGTTTAAATTGAAAAAAAACACATACACTTATATCGAATAAGATCAAGAGTCATCTCTAGTTTTTTTTAAATCGACTCCTTGAGACTTTGAATTTTGAGATTCCCGAAATCGAACGTCGATATCTGGTGCTATTTCGACGTTTCAGGTAATTCTAGGATATTTGGCATTAAAAATAAGTTTCCGATTTCGGTAATTTTTTTTTTCAGATGACACTTGATCTTGACGTTTCAGACAATTCTAAGAGCAAATTCAGCAGCTAGGAGTTCTAAAGGGTGATTTTTTAAGAGCTTGAGAACTTTTTTAAACAATAAAACGCATAAAATTTGCAAAATCTCATCGGTTCTTTATTTAAAACGTTAGATTGGTACATGACATTTACTTTTTGAAGATAATTTCATTTAAATGTTGACCGCGGCTGCGTCTTAGGTGGTCCATTCGGAAAATCCGCTTTTTTATCGACAAATTTTGTTCAGCGATGAGGCTCATTTCTGGTTGAATGGCTACGTAAATAAGCAAAATTGCCGCATTTGGAGTGAAGAGCAACCAGAAGCCGTTCAAGAACTGCCCATGCATCCCGAAAAATGCACTGTTTGGTGTGGTTTGTACGCTGGTGGAATCATTGGACCGTATTTTTTCAAAGATGCTGTTGGACGCAACGTTACAGTGAATGGCGATCGCTATCGTTCGATGCTAACAAACTTTTTGTTGCCAAAAATGGAAGAACTGAACTTGGTTGACATGTGGTTTCAACAAGATGGCGCTACATGCCACACAGCTCGCGATTCTATGGCCATTTTGAGGGAAAACTTCGGAGAACAATTCATCTCAAGAAATGGACCGGTAAGTTGGCCACCAAGATCATGCGATTTGACGCCTTTAGACTATTTTTTGTGGGGCTACGTCAAGTCTAAAGTCTACAGAAATAAGCCAGTAACTATTCCAGCTTTGGAAGACAACATTTCCGAAGAAATTCGGGCTATACCGACCGAAATGCTCGAAAAAGTTGCCCAAAATTGGACTTTCCGAATGGACCACCTAAGACGCAGCCGCGGTCAACATTTAAATGAAATTATCTTCAAAAAGTAAATGTCATGTACCAATCTAACGTTTAAAATAAAGAACCGATGAGATTTTGCAAATTTTATGCGTTTTATTGTTTAAAAAAGTTCTCAAGCTCTTAAAAAATCACCCTTTATATGGAAGATCTATAATAGAGCAGAAACTGGAACAAACGTATCCCCAGCAAGCCGTTCTAGTTTTATTTATTCGACCAGTTCTTCTGTCAAATTTAAAACTGGTCTACGATGCCGTTCTATTTTTTGTATATTTGAAACACGAGTAAAACACTGCTGGGGCTGCCAGTTTTTCTTGTTATAAAATTCAGATTAAAATTTTGTAACTGACGCAAATTATTACGCCCCTAAATCGAAAATTATCAAACTTTCACCATTATCTTTACGTCTCGTCTTAGACTCGTCAGTGCATGGCAGTTTAACATAAACATAAACCGCCGAGGCGTTGTTGTAAGTTGCAGGTAGATAACGTGTCGGTGCCAATCGCAAAGGCTGCTGCAAAGCCAATATTCGACGCGATTGCAGTTTCAGAAGTACCTGGAATAGTGGAACTCACTTCACTGAGAACGATGACCTAACGAATCTGAGAACTGTTTCATTCTGTAGGTCACACTAGTTCATGCACTAGCTTTCATAGTTTTCAAAAATCAAACAAAACTGCTTGAACAATACTATTTATTTTTTATATGAGACTAAGAGAGATATGAGAAAGGCATCATTACACCACTAGGTGGATAAAAACAGGTTTTACTAAATTTTGTGAGATTTTTTGTGCTAAATTCGTAATTCTCGTTTTTCTGAATTGTAAAACAAGTATATGATAGATTTCCGTTGAATTTACTAATAGAAAATTCAAATTATTTTCGAATACTATACATTCCGAAATAATTCTAAGTTTGTGAAATTTAAATTTTTAAAATATTCTATCGACTATAATTGATGTCGTTTAAGATAGCGGAAAATTTAAAATATATGTTTTTGCTATTAATTCTATTTCTTATTGTACAAATCCATTGAAATTATTTAAAATTTTTGCGTTGTCAGAAAACTTAATTTATTAGAAAAATTCAAATTCTACGTCTCTATGATATGATAGATGAAATCAATACGGATTGCAATATATTCACTTTGATTTGCAGAAACGTTGAAACATAAAATATATTTCGGAAAATTTAAAAGTTTTGACTTGATTTTGTTTGGTAAAATTTTCCTAGTAATAGAAATTCTCTGTATTTGTACCAAATTTTTTGAGATTCTTTGAACGGATACATAATTTTGTTCATCAATACATTGTCTCTGGTAATGATTCCAATATTTTGGAGCAGTAAAATGTACATGTCATCGCTTTAGTTTTTGAGTTATATACAAACATGTGACAAGAAAAATATTCATATATATTTACAAATTCATAGTTTTTTTAGGGTTTTCTTTTGATAGTGCAAGACTGGTAGTTGGGCGAAAATTATAAGCTGGTATCACTAGCAATCGAATGATGTGTAAAAATATATAGGTCATCGCTTCGAATTTCGAGATATTTACGATCATTGTAAAAAGACTCACCTTTTCTGAGGACATCTATCTACAGTTTTCATTAGAACTTAGGGTAGACAACCCTTTTTTCGTCTGTTTCAGTGCATTTCATTTCTGGAAGTAGTACCTTTCCAATGGTTAACAGATTTCGAAAATCGGTTGACTAACAACAAAGTTATGACACGATAAATTTGAAGTTTTCAATATTCTATATGCGACGTTGATGCCAAAGGAAATAAAATAGGAAAGCAGATAGGGCATATTGGGCGCGTGAAAAAAAAACCTGGAACGGGAAAAATTAAATCTTCATTGGTTTTCCTTAACCAATCGCCTGCTACAAAATTTTTGAATCAATCTACAAACTTCACAAAATTCGAGGGTGTAAAATTTATTGAGATTCGTTGAAAAATAGCTGAGCTATGACAGCTCGAAGTTACCGTTCCAACTTTTTTTCTTGGTATTTGGGGTGTTAAGGCAGATTTAAACATATTTTGTTTGAGCCTATAATATCTCGGTTTGAAATATCTTTTTTGTTTATAAATTTAACAAGACTCTGATTATCTGAAGTAGAGGCCTTGAAGATTTTTTTTTTCTATATCATAACACTAACTTATGGAAAACATTTATAATCGTTATGTCTGAAAGTCATAATTCGTTCTTATGACTTTTTGCAGATCAGCAACGCTGTCAGTTTTAAATCATCGTTAATCAGTTTTAAAGCCAGTTAAATGGAAGACCGCGATGTGATGAAATTTTTTTTCGTTACTGTCTAGTGTGTTTATTTTGTTTGTAATAGTACACCCGTTTCACACGTATAGTGATGTAAGTGTCTCCGTACAGTGCTGAATCTAGGCATACTTGATTGATGATTTAATGTTCTTGAAACTTTGGAACAGGAGAGCGTATTTTTTCCTGATAGGCTATCTACCTATTTTGCTGTAGCTTCTTTTGAATGGACCAACGGTCAGTAAATTGAATTTATGTTTGTCTTCCTGTTGGGTGCTATAAAAAAGTTGTCTTTTTTACGGAAAAAGGTAGCCATTATCCATGGTCACAAAATGAGTGAAAAGCTTTCCTTGATCCTGAACTTTCCAGTACACCAATGGCTGCGCAGGAGGCCAGACACGTGTTATGAATAATTCATATTTCTTCACGGCCCGTCAAGATGCTTCCCACGTACACGATGAACAATTATGCTAATACCACCCTGGGAAAGTGAAAATGGCTGTCGTTTGTGCCACTGCAGCCGACGATATTTAAACTTACATCAAACGAGAATTGTCCCGGGTTGGAGCTGCCGTGTTAAGACCTCATACGATTAGCTAACGGTGTATGTTCGATGGTACTTAAAAAAAGGACTTGTGCATGACGCCGGCCAGGTACTATTACCAGTTCATTGACCAAGAAATGTGCAATGCTCGGAATAAAATATTGAATCCGGAGTCGGAAAACAGCGGGAGTTTGATTCGACATCTGATTTCGTAACGACATGAATATTTGAGTATAGTATATGCAATTCCGGTAATGAAGAGTACATGTTTCATTTTTAGAACAACATTGCACAAAGTAATCTGTAAGGGATTCCATCGTAGCAGCCCGTCTGTTTTGGTTTTTGTGACTTGCCCGTCGTCATCTTTAGGAATAAAAACTCATTCTCATCCAAGCACAGATATACAGTTCCATTATTGTTATTGTTTTGTACTGATTCGTTTGATGAAAAAAAATAAGAATTTTCTCTAGAGAAACACACGCCTTGATGGCCAGAAGAAGACCAACGCCAGAGGACGAGTAGGCGGAAGTTATTACGGTTATTAAAAGTTTTCTTTATACAGCTGTGTTTGTGATTTTTAAGAAAATGAAACCATGCAGGAAGTGGAAAAGGTAGGCATGATTGTCGCTATTCAGGAAGCATGTTGTTTTAATTATGCAGTCCGCTATTTTGACCCAGTGAGTATAATCTTGATTGAACAATGGCGAAGAAGGAATAATTCGTGCAATTACCTTTGTAACAGCGATCGTTGAGATTTCGGAGTGTTCCAGGCGGTTCGTACGGTGCGCAAAATTTGCTCGATGTCTGGTATTTTGCGTCCTAGAATAGAGAACAAAAATAGGAATAGAATTAAATGACTTGTGATACTAGAAAATATTCCGCAACACAACAATCTACTAGGTCTATGCTGATTATGAAATCGAATTACTTTCCTGTACTTGATAAGGAAATGTTCCTCTACTGTACCTTTAATGTCAAACCATTCTCGTGACACTTTCTATTCAATGAGTTTCCAACGGAAGCACCATCATCAGATACGGAGCACGCATACGGAACACCCGACATGGCTTTCCTCTTTATCTATGTACTTTTTCCTTACTACGCTGACACTTTTAACGCAGTGATGTCTAACCACGAGAACTAGTTTACAGCTCTGTCGTCATCGTCGTGCTGCACTTGTTAAGCATTACAACGGATCTGACTACCATAAAACTTAAGAAGTATTTCAATATAAAAACAGTTCATATTTGTAGTCGAATTTCAATAAATTTAACCTAGTTTAAACTCCTTTGGAAACATCAGAAAGTATTTTTAACACTGAAACGCTGACATTCTATCCAATTAACTTTCGGAAATGTTTATCCATTCGTTTCCACAATATGATTGTTATATCACAAAACGATATTCCACCCACACCAGTCGAATTTCCGTTTCAGGCTGGAGGTGAAAGGACCTACAGGCTGACACACCACAAAAAGCCAATTTCGACGGAATTAGATACGCTTGGTGCCAGACGTGGGTTCGAGTTCAAGGTCAAAGATAGCGGAGAAACCATTAGCGAACATATGTTGTATGTACATGGATATAGAATGGAACGTTGTCCAACTACATTATAGCTGGTGCTCGGTGCAGTGCCTCATCAATGATGCATTTATCGTTTTCCAACTCAGCACAACAATGTTAGCATAGAAACGTCAATTAGTCATGGAATGATGAGTTAGGTATAGTTTGTGACCGGCATCAATTTGCTCAGTTAAAAGTACACCGGTTTTAGTCTAACCAGTGGTGTAATGATGCCTTTCTCTTATTATTTATTATGACCTAATTTTTAGGGCGGGATTCACCAACACGCTACAAATTAAATAACTCCAGGAAACAGTTTTAAAATAATTCTTCTGCGTAATAATACAACAGTGAGCTCAATTCGGAAGACTTTGATCACTGTTTTCGGTACTTTCGAAAACAAAGAAACGTTCAAATGAAATTTGGTTCGATTTACAATCGACTATATTTATGCATTGAGTTTTGCATTTTGAGCTAAATTTGGCAGAATTAAAAAAAATTACCCTGTTATTTCGAAATTAAAAATTCGGATCAAATAGCAAAATTGTGAAAAAAGGCGGATGGGAAATGTCAGAGCCATAACTGGATGTCGTGAATACGAAAACAACTGACATGTTCATTAACACTTCCGAATATCAATTAGTTGATCAATTGTATGAATTACGCAAGCATTCCCCTTTTTCACATTTTCCGCAAAAACAAAGAAGGCTTCACTCCAGTTCGTGCTCGCATCTCACCCAACACAGTCGAAAATCGTTTGCGGTCGAAACAAAGAAAAGAAGCAAAGACAATACAGTTCAGTGAACAATAGAGTGTACGGAATGGTCAAATACGATTTGACAAAGCCTGAAACTTGGCCAACAAGACCGAATTCAATTTCTATAGATTTCAAGCGATGCAAAGTTAGACCAGCAGCAAATGAAATTGAAATCTTACTTAAAGAACGAATGCATCTAGACGCTAATAATGCAACTGAGACTCAATTCAACAAGGCGTCTAACTGTGTGTACATTATGTTTAAACGTGGAAGCGATGCAATTGCATTCGCTTCGGTTAACAACGAGGTGCACAGTGTTGAGTGTGACAACATTAAATACAAAATTCCTGTGCACATGGTGGAAAATGCCATACAAGTACGGGTGCATGACCTTCCCCCGCAGTCCAGCGCAGTCCGTTCGGAAAATCATGTCGCAGTACGGTGAAGTTCTTTCCATCGAAAGAAAAGTATGGCGGAATTTTTTCCCCGGCATCCGGAAGGGCGTGCGAGTGGTACGTATGCATCTACGTAAGGCAATTCCATCTTACATCATTTGTGGTCAAGGTGGGACACATCCGTGTAAAACGCTGATTACCTATGAAAATCAGCTGGTTACATGTCAGTTTTGTGAACAACCTGCACACTACGGTAAACCTTGCACTGCAACTGCGAAAAGAACATCTTCAACCAAAGACAAGGTTACCGTTCAACAACGAAAACTGATGAGCGTAGTACTCCTGTTTTACCATCAAACCAACCCACAACAGCAACTAATGTACAACAAGGTGCTTCTACAGCAACTAGCAACGAGCTCAAGACTGCGAACAACGAAAAGAAGACGGAAATCAACAACAAAACCACTGATGCGGCAATGGACGAGCTACGAACAAAGTGCCCCTCAACTCTCGCAAAAGGGAAATGGAAGCTCTTCTCCTCCTAGAAAAAGAGTGACAACGAGATCCACTTCAAAAAATTTTTTATTTAAAAAATCGGCTGATTCGGCCACGTCAAGCTTGTACGCAAATAAGCCTGAGTAAAAATATCTTTTAAATAAAAAAAAGCTTCACTTGGTCTCGATTACTGTGAATTTCACACAGCGAAAAGTGCACAAATCTAATCAATCTGTTCTAGATTTGCACTAATTTGAGGATATTTACCTTCGATTTGCGAACAACAAATCCTAATAGTTCTTTGGAAAACTTTCAGAGCCATTAGAACGGCTGATTTTGTGTGATGCTCTCCACCGTTGTCCCTTTTTCGTTGTTTTTTCACCAATGCAAACGACTAACAGCTGTTACGTAATCGCTCTTGTCGGAAGCTTTGCAAACGACACACAATGCATCTGCTCGCAGTGGCGATAGAATCCAAACTGATCCCATTTTTGTTAAGAGATTTCTTTTTACGTGATTTCGTTTGTAGCTTTTTCAATAATGGGCGGTCCTAACGGCTATAAAAATAACAGCATATAAAATTTAATGTCGATCATTTCATTTCGGATTTGCATTTCATTGAAAGAAACTATCAGGATGCTGTACGGGTTTTAATCATGCCTTTCAGAAGGACCAAATTGTGAAACTCACTACGATATTAAGAACTGTTCGGAACATTTTTCTCGAACAGACAGCAGCAGATATTTTGTTCTCTTTCTCAGAACGCGTTCTGATTGGCTGGTGTTGACATGGGTCAAATGAGACAGGTTTTTCAATAGTGTACTATTGAAATACTTCAATGCTGTTGCAATACATGTTTAAGTTGAAAAATTTCGATTCTATTGATTGTTAGATTATATAAATCCTTTCACAGTTCACTGAGCTATGGGCTTTAAAAATACGAGAAAGGTAAACGCGCCTTATGAATTATCCTCTTTGGTACTGGTTTATACCAAACATTTAGGAAAAGTTTAATTTTGAATTATTTGAAATTATGTCACACAACTGAAAATTTTATCATAAAATTGTGATCATATTTCCGATGGCCTGTAGCAAAAATTATGTTGATTCGTTAGATACAACAAGAGATATTCACGATCAAAAACTTATCACTCTCTTAGAGGGTAAATTTTGAAAGGCGCCCCATAGTAAAGTAAGTCGTATTCACGACAAAATCTTCTAAGTAATGCTCAAAACTGTTCCATTTTGGTGTAAAATCGATTCCAATTATTTATAAGGACCGCACGATAAGCTATAATGTTCATTCTACCCCAAGTTCCCTTTTTATACTGTAGCGTATTCAAGCTCAAGTAACATAAAATCGAATTACTTGCAGAAGAGCGAATAGAGTGTTTTTGATGCAAAAAAGTCTAACAAATCGATTGCATATAGTTGTAATGACAGCAGCAAACTCGTTATACCGTTTTACCCCATTTCTTTTCTAGCTTGTTTATTTATTTATCTATTTATTTATTTATTTGTTTATTTATTTATTCGAAGCAGGGAAAAGCCCAGTGGAGATGAAATTTAGCAATCTCCCTCTCTCCAGCAGGCATAAAACCTCCTCATCAGTTGTATCAACAGATTACAATGATCCAACAGATACATTTAGACCTAACACTACAATTAAAACTAACAGTTAAAACTAAATTTATAACACTATAACTAGTTGATGACACCAAGCATAACAGTATTAGTACTTTTACTTAGAAGGTGAGAGAAAGGAGAAAAGTGGTTAGGTAAATTGAAAACAAGGGTTGGTGGAGGGGGTGCTAAACGAGCGAAATCGAACGACGGGGTTGGAATCAGCATGTAGATCTAATTTGTGATAAAAATGGATCGTGGAAGACAGAAAAAAAAGAGGAAATAACGACCAGGTTAATTTAGGCGAATCTAGTTAATTTCAAATGAAGATTATGCACGGAACCACCCGCGATCCCATTTCAACCAAAGTATTAGTTGATTTTCTGAATTTGATTGGTTAAAATTTGGTACAACTAATCGATTGTTGTTTTAACTAAACTGTCATTTTTGTTTTTCGATTAGCAGAAACGATGGTTGAAACAACTAATTTAACTCTTTGAAAAAAATGCTGTCAATTAGTGAGGACACATACCAAATATTTTAGTTGAAATAACTGGTGTTCTTATTGAAACAAAATACTGTTAGTTGAAAAATGAATCAGTTTTATTTGCTTTAGACATCATCATCAGTAAAACAATCTGCTGGAAGTAAATCAATGATCGAATTTGAAGCATAAAATTTTTGCGCATACCTGAAAGATTACGAGATGATCATTCATTAACAGTTTTCTAATATGTCACCAAGTCTTTTTCATCTTAAACAAGGTTAACTTTATCACAACACCGCTGTTAGATAAACACTTGTTATCATGAATTTCTCAAATCGAATGAACACAATTTCACCAAACGCTTTAACCATCGATGCTGTTTTCATTTACATTTTGAAGCGACGCGAACAGACTTCAACTAAAAAAGTTGTTGATTTTGCATTGCAATTATTGTTTTGCTTTCAACTGTCTCCGGCATTTGACAGCATTCAAAACAACATATTTCTCAACTAAAAGGTGATTTTTTTGAGGTTAGGATTTTCATGCATTAGTATTTGCTCAGATTTTTTGAGGTTATGATTTTCATGCATTATTATTTGCTCAGTATGCTCTGACATTTCATCATGAATAGACTTACTAACGAGCAACGCTTGCAAATCAGTGAATGGGCCCTAGAAAAGTTGGCAGAAAATCCGCTTTTTTATCGACAAATTTTGTTCAGCGATGAGGCTCATTTCTGGTTGAATGGCTACGTAAATAAGCAAAATTGCCGCATTTGGAGTGACGAGCAACCAGAAGCCGTTCAAGAACTGCCCATGCATCCCGAAAAATGCACTGTTTGGTGTGGTTTGTACGCTGGTGGAATCATTGGACCGTATTTTTTCAAAGATGCTGTTGGACGCAACGTTACAGTGAATGGCGATCGCTATCGTTCGATGCTAACAAACTTTTTGTTGCCAAAAATGGAAGAACTGAACTTGGTTGACATGTGGTTTCAACAAGATGGCGCTACATGCCACACAGCTCGCGATTCTATGGCCATTTTGAGGGAAAACTTCGGAGAACAATTCATCTCAAGAAATGGACCGGTAAGTTGGCCACCAAGATCATGCGATTTGACGCCTTTAGACTATTTTTTGTGGGGCTACGTCAAGTCTAAAGTCTACAGAAATAAGCCAGTAACTATTCCAGCTTTGGAAGACAACATTTCCGAAGAAATTCGGGCTATTCCGGCCGAAATGCTCGAAAAAGTTGCCCAAAATTGGACTTTCCGAATGGACCACCTAAGACGCAGCCGCGGTCAACATTTAAATGAAATTATCTTCAAAAAGTAAATGTCATGTACCAATCTAACGTTTAAAATAAAGAACCGATGAGATTTTGCAAATTTTATGCGTTTTATTGTTTAAAAAAGTTCTCAAGCTCTTAAAAAATCACCCTGTACTTGAATATATGCAAATCAAAAACCATATTGGTTGAATCAAAAATAAATTAGTTAAATCAACTATCGCAAAAATCAAAAACTGCGATATCGCAATTTTATGATTCGTGTGGAGAGACTGAATGGGGGTTGAATGCAATTAAAATATTAACGGTTCCAGACAAATCCTAATCTGACAGGTGACTATGAAAGAATCGTTTTATCATGTTTCGAGATAAATGAAAGTCGAAGATATTGGAACAGTTGTTGAATGTTCGGCACATACTGGAGAACGGCTCCTTATAACCATAATTTGTTCTTGCAACAGTTAATCTCAAAAAGGGGTGGGAACGAAGATTGCGTCGATGAATGTCGAGATTATTCAACTGCAAGAGTTCGGGACAATCGATACGTGATTGAAGCAAATCAGCAACGAAAGTTGCCTTGGAGACATTCCGACGAACGAATAACCGATCAAGATCAATAAGCTTACAGCGATCTATGTAACTAGGAAGATTAGTATGATCTCTCCATGGTAGGTTACGCAGGGCAAATCTAACTAATTTATGTTGAATAGCTTCGATCCGATCTATGTCGATTTGATAATGGGGTGACCAGACAACAGCTGAATATTCAAGCGTCGAGCGGACTAGAGCACAATATAATGCATTGAGACAATGTACGTTGACAAAGCTCTTAGTAATGCGAAAGACGAAACCTGAAAGCTTGGAAGCCTTAGAGATCACATAATCGATATGACTTTTGAAATTCAACTTGGTATCAAGAACGATACCTAAATCGTTAACGATAGACTCTCGTTTCAGTACAATCTGCGAAATGTTATAGTCGTAGTTGAATATCGTTTGTGTTTGCGAGTAAACGACGTAACGGAACATTTTGAGGCATTTAAGACCATTCTATTGTCGTTACACCAGTTCACGAATGATTCAAGCTGTGACTGTAAAAATATAGTGTCGTCGGGTGATCTTACTAGATGATATAGCTTAAAACCATCTACGAAAGATAGTTCGTGGCATTTCAATAGAAAATCATTGGGGTAGAGCAAGAATAAAACTGGTCCCAAGTGATTGCCTCGAGGGACTCCAGAACCTACAGCAAACGGTGTTGTAGTTACTTAACTTACCTAACAGCTATAGGCCTGGGGTGTCCTTTGCTGTATCAAGCATGAGTCTCCACATAACTCGGACCATGGCTGCTCGTCGGCAGCCGTCAAGGCACGGATGCTTCTGAGATCACCCTCCACTTGATCGATCCACCTTGCTCGCTGCGCTCCTCTTATTCTTGTACCAGTCGGATTAGATTCAAGAACCATTTTCACTGGGCTGTCGTCCGACATCCTTATGACATGCCCAGTCCATCGTAGACGTCCGATTTTAGCTGTCCGTACGATAGGTGTTTCTCCTAGCAGCTGTTGCAATTCGTGATTTTTTCGATCGAAGGGTTTTTCTGAGTCCAAAGTACGCCCGATTCCCTGCCAAAATATGTCTCTGTATTTCTCTGCTGGTGTCATTGTCGGCGGTCACCAGTGAGCCCAAATACACGAACTCGTCAACCACCTCGATATCGTTACCGTCTATCAATATTCGTGGTGGGAGGCGTTGTGTTTCTTCTCTAGAGCCTCTCTATTTTGTTTTCGACGCATTTATGGCCAGTCCGATACGCTTAGCTTCAGCTTTCAGTCCGATGTAGGTTTCCGTCATCTTCTCAAGGTTACGTGTCACAATATCAATATAGCCAGCGAAGCCAAAAAGTTGTACGGACTTTCGTGCCACTCGTGTCGATCCTCGCTCTTCGAATCACACCTTCCAAAGCAATATTGAACAAGATACAAGAGAGTCCTTCACCTTGCCGTAGCCCTCTCCGAGATTCGAAAGGACTCGAGAGCGTCCCAGATACTCGGACGTAGCACATCACTCTATCCATCGTTGCTTTGACCAATCGCGTCAGTTTATCCGGGAAACCGTATTCGTGCATGATCTGCCATAGCTGTTCTCGATCGATTGTGTCGTATGCTGCTTTGAAGTCAATGAATAAGTGCTGGGAATCTGTCGTCGGCTGAGCGTGCACCCAGATTGATTCCTGTGTCGTTCTTTGTATCCTGTGCTTCGCCATTCATATGCTCGTCAAAGTATTGCTTCCACCTGTCGATCACCTCACGTTCGGCCTATCCTAGTGCATCCCGCCGTGGACAGCTGTCGTAGGTTCGTTCCAGCTTCGCGTAAAATGCTTCCTTCTCGTCATCGGGTCTTGTCTCATGTGGGCAATTACTGTCACTGTTACTGTCACTAAAGTGCAAAAACCTGTGCTATTTGGTTAGCGCATGCACTTTTTACATAGCGATAAAGCTTAAAAATCGAAATGAATAAATTTTAAAAACGAAATGACACACATATGTTCTCAAAACGGTAGAAACCATCGCGGAATTTCATTTATTTGAATGCATTTATTGTTGATCTTGACACTTTTAGAAATTCTTAGATCATTTCGAATGAAATTTAATACAGGTTTATGACAGTTGCTCATTTTGCCCGGCTTGGCGGTTCAATGCATAGGACGCTGGTCTTACAAGCCAGTTGTCGTATGTTCGAGCCCCGACCTGGAAGGATTCCACAGTACTAGTCATGCAATGATTCTGTACAATAAGAATCGGCTGCGAAGTCTATTGAATAGAAGGTCAAATTCCACTACAGGAATGTAATACCAGGGCTTTGCCTTATGAACGATCTGAAAAATGGTTCACAGAACTATAATATGCACACCAATTCATCTCTTGAATTTTATTATTTATCTTGTTATAAATGATATTCCACCGGGTGTCCGTATAATCCTAATAAATTGAAGCTTCAGTTGAGTATTTAAAAAATCTTGCTCTAACTTGCAATATCAACACGAAAAGAACAAATTCTAATATATGAATTGACGCATCACTGAATTTGAGGGACGGTGTGTTGCGTAAAACATATTTGTGAAATAATTTACCAATAGAAAAAAAATTGAGGTGTACCTTATGATCAAAAAAGAACCGGAATTTTCATTTTAAAATTCCCGCGCTTGTCCAATCGGTAAACTTTTATTCTCTCAACGTTGGCAACACTTTTATACACATTCGATTACGATTAGTTTTTGTTTGGCGTCTATACAAAGAAGTTGAAAATTTTTCGTGTGGCGATTTTTATAATGGATGAAAATTTAGAACAACGTGCGTGCATCAAATTTTGTGTTGCAAATGGATTTAAGTGTTCCGAAACGTTGAAAATGTTAGAAAAGGCCTTTGGTGAATCGTGCCTAAGAAAAACACAGGCATACGAGTGGTATAAACGCTTCAAAGGTGGTCGTACAAGCTTGGATCATGATGAGCTAAAATGATTCTTGATTCATGTAAGTTCAATCGTTGGATGATTCGATCATCTTTGATCTTGGTTGATCCCCCGCTAAGAGGTGTGAAAATTAGTAATAACAGCAATCGTACAGGAATTTAGAACTGAGAATTACGCGTGTCAATGAGACTTTTCCAAAATCATGGAACATTGTCAATTTTGTATCTTTGGGAAATGCTCGTTTAACACTCCTTATCAACAGAGTTGGGAGAAAAGTCGGTTTCGTTACGTTACAGTTTACGTAGTTTCAACATATATTCTCGTTTGATGCATCCCTCGTTCGATTTCGCAACCGTTGTTTCATTCACAATAAAATGAATACTAGATTAAGAGAAATAAATGCTAGATGAAAATTTCATGAAAATAATAAGTTTGGAACGTAATCACACTGGTATTGTTAATATGAGCAATGCTCCATGCAAAATTTGTTTGGAAAATTATTTCACACCACATAGTGATTAGAGCGACAAAAGAATTTTTTTAACTCCCAGCTCGTTGATGCTGATGATGATGTTTATGATGATGCACTATTTTGATTAACACTCAAACGCTCGTGTTGGGATTTTCATCGATTTTTTTTTCAAAAATTTGTAACTACTGAATTAATTGACCGATCTTGATGCATTTGGTGTCAGAAAAACCGGGTATTCTTTAATTTCATTCTGCCTTAATCGGTGTTGATATGGTCCAAAAACACTGGTGTTATTCCAAATCGCCTTGGGGTAAGTCGATTTTGTGTTTCTATCTAAAATCTAAAAATGTATATGGGAACAGTTCTGGAACAATCTGAAATGTGCAAGATTTACTAGAACGCATCAATTTGAATAAACTAATCATTTGGCCAACCATCCCAGAGGGTACTGGAACTGGTTACAAAACCTCTGAAAGACTTTTTTGAAAAGACGCAAAAATGTTATCAGGAAAACCAAATTCTATGTTAGAATACGAAATAATTCGTTGGTCCTGAACCAGCTTTACCACTTTCAACTAGTTGGATAAAGCATAGGATTCGTTCTTGAGCTGCATCCAAATATGCCAGCTACTGGCACAGCTTGCAAACTTGCGCTCAGACAAGAGCATTTTTACCAGATTTAAATCTGAAATTGTCAAAGTGTCTCCTGCATTTTTCCAAGCATCATTGCAGTATTCTGGTCAGAGCTCTGACTGGACATTGCAAACTCAATTATGACATGGCTACTATTCAACGTGGTGAGTATTATTCGTGTGATTTGTGTGAATGCGATTATGGTACTTCATATCATCTGATATCCCAAGTAGCACGTTAAGTTGCTGTCCTGTATTTTTCTACAGATTGTGCAATTTATCAAATAAGTTCATATAACTATTGTATTAACTGTTGTGTTATGGAAAAAGCGCAATTTTGCTGTGTTGTGCAACATATCTTTAAGTTCTTCCGTTGTCACGAACATTTATTCACAATTATTGTGCAACTGATACAAAAACTCATGCATCGATCCTATTACAAATGCAGCAATTAAATCAGCGAAAAAACAATTGTGAAACTACTACGTAATGTAAACAAGAATTGAATTGATGTTTATAAAAAACACAGCAAACATAATTTCTAATGAATAAGTTTCACATTTGATTTTCAATACAACTGCCCTTAACACAAATATGGAACTTTAAAAATATTCTGCACATAAATAAATGGTAATACTACATATTGTAGAATTGATCTTTTATGTTTTAGTAAATAGAAAATCGTCAACGAACTGCATTTTTATGGTGAAACATGTCTTCGTACGCCTGAAATTTTCAAGCGCCTTTGAATGTACGTGTTTTGATGATTGCACATCAATTTTTGTGAAAATAACAATCTCTCCTTTTCAATGAATATGATCGGGAGAGTGTTTGAAATATGTACAAGAAAGTTATCAAACATTCATACACCTTTTCAGACGATTTTAATCATATTGATGGTTCAATTAATCTGAAAAAATCTTGAAATGAATTTTTCTTCAATATTTTCCAATATGGCATGGAGGATAACAGTGTGTTGGAAAGAAAATAGTTCACCCAACGTAATGATTTATTTTACCTAAATAAATGGAATTATAAACATGTAAATATTGAAAATAAAAACTTTTTATTTTTATTTTAATCAAACTAGTTGACTTAAACAACAATACAGTTTAGTCATTCATATTAGTGAACCCAACATTTGTGATACGCACTGTAGATAGCATTTTGGTGAGTCCATGAGCTTTAGTTGCAAAAACAAGTTGCTCAAACGGTAATATATAACTATGAGAGTAACTATGATGAATTCTACTTTTCGTTCAATATCTTTGAAAAGTGATGTCAGGTCTGTGCATTTTATCGCGAGATGAAAACCGAATACAAATTATCTGATTTGGTTTTTGTTTTCATTGCCTATGTAATGCTGTATTTTTTAAACTTTTTTGATAATATTCTCATGTCGGCAAGTTTTACTTTTATTTCAAGTCGATAAATCTGATTCAATTTATTTGCAAGTTTCAAATTGTTTTTCTAAAAATGAAGAAAACTGCACACACTGACCTAAAATTTCATGAGGCAGTCAAGACAATGTGGACTCGGCAGCAAAATAGTTTTTACTGCGAGGTTTTCAATTCGGCTTATCAGGTTTTGCCTTGCGGAGAGCATAATTTCACTATATTTTTCTTCACAAAAGATATACAGTCATTTCGGCATATATTGAGTCCGATACAATTATGACAGCCATTTGGAAATTTTTTGATAAGTTGAACAATTGTTTTAGTTACTTCGTTTTTACATGACAATGTGAAAATTTTGGCAGAGCTTCTATAACTACCAGTGCAACGTGGGCAAGTTGGTGATTTGCTGCACAATTGTTTAAGATGTACTTAAAATTGTTCTATAGTGATTTTTTTCGGTATTATCGTAAAACTTAACAGGTATAAGTTGCACAACCGAATTCAATATATTTAAAAATCTTTTTTGACATATCTAACATAAAAAATAATTCTAAAACAATTGTAGAACCTCTTGAAATTTCAATAAGTTACATTTGCTACTTGGGATGTAACTGTCCCGCATTGACGCAGCTACGTATCCGGGTTTTTGGATCTCCATACATGGTTGAGTCTGTGTATGCGGAGCTAAAATTAAAGGATATTCTCTCGTTTCTCACCTAATGTGGTAAGGATTTGGGGCTAAACCAAACAAAAAGTAGCCCCACCAGATACATGATTTTCCGAAATTCTTAGCGGATTCTTTTATAAAGGTACTATAAATCTCAAATTGTTCAAATGTACAAGATATGTGATTGCATGTAACTTTATAGATAATTCTATCAATTATAGGAAATTTTTAGAACTTGTAGGTAGTAGACAAAACTATATTCACTGCTATCATATATTTTGGTTTTCTCCTATTTCCTAGGAAAAAAAACATGTTCAACTGCAGAATAATTTTTTTTTTCAAAAGATAAATTAAAAAGCTACACCGTCGCTTGAAAATGATATCCATCGTCATTTAACATATCAACCGCGCGACAGCCTTGGGCTCTCCAGACGATAGCGCATTTTTCCTTGAATTTGGGTCTTTTATCGTCTTCGAACCTGATGGCTGACGACAACGACGACGACGACGACGAAGACGACGACTGTGAATAGGCATTAACCGGCACTTTGCCACCAAATTTTCACACCCGCTCCGGCTCGCTTCGTACACAGCATCCGAACATGCCGAAAAATGCCGGCTAATGATGCAGGCTCAATTTCGCAAATATCTTGCTCTAGACAGATGAGATTGATGCGGCTGAGTGCTTCGTCCGCTTTATCCAAGTATTTTTATTTAGATGGTAGATATTTATGAAATGGTAGACCAAGCGCCATGGAGGGGTCCTTATTGGGTGTTAAACGGTATCTGCGAGAATGACATTTTTTATGATGCCTATTGCATCGTCTGGAGTTCGTGATTGGAATTTACGATAGATTGGGATCGAATACACAATTGGTGGTTTGAGAAAACGAGTGACGTAAATATTTAGAAATTACTCTACTCATTATGAAAGTGATGGGAAATTCGTGTCGTGCAATAAACATATTAGAAACAGCATCCCCTCGGAGAAGTCTTTTCCAAGCAAAACAAACAGAAGCACTATAAACAAGGTTAGGATAAATTCATCACCGCTATTCATGTAACTTGACTAGGCCATCTCCTTGCTGTGGTTTGGGAATAATGGATTCGACATTGTGACCATCAGGTATAGTCTATCGACTCGGCTTCTGGAGAAAAGATAGTCAGGCTGACTAGTCTTCAAGCATCTTCTTCTAATTTAAAAGTTCCCTGGGCTGTGTTGCGACATAAAATATCAATGTTTATCAATCATTCATCGTTGTCACCGGTAATGGTGATCGGCATCGAACTAGTTCGAACCAATGCACAGTGATTCGAAACGGGAAGTGAGAAAAAAGTATTTGCGCAATTAAATGTTATTTTTCTTCACAAAAGTTGTTTGTAATTGAATTAGAGTCTTCTAAGCAGGCTATTCCTATATGATGTAACTCGAACAAATGTAGAGGTCATCATAGCTTCTTCAGCAAAAGTTGTTTAAAACATAATTTCCAGTGCTGTGAAGTGCGATAATTTTCAAATTCATATACGAAAGTTAGATTCCAGATTACAATACAAACATGGACCACCTTAATGATTTTTTCATCAAAAGATGCGCCATTCAATTTCAAACAACTTTTGTGAAGATACCAACTTCAAAAACATAATATTTTAAAGAGAAAATAATTTTGTGCCGCTAATTTCCCGTTTCGGACCTCTGTGCAATGGCATAACGTCATGCCCGGAGAAAATCCAATTACCAAATCGGAAAAAATGAACAACTTATCATTGCAATTGAGCTGACATCTGATCCGATATTGATACTACATCGTTCGATTTAGATTATTTTCGTTTCATTCGACTAATCTGAAGCGTTTTACGGATTATTGGTGCTTACTGGTTAACTGGGTACAAGGTTCGAAACAAGTGGTATTAGGATAGTCCCACTTTTATACAAGTGAGGCAAAATTTTTCATCCACCATGATCCAATTAGTTTTAAATTGTACCTACAACATGAAGCCAAGTGTTGTCGTGATAAAAAACTACGGATACGCTCAAATATAAAATCACCTGTATGAAAGCTTCCAATATGACATATCTCAGTTGATTTTTAAAATTGCCGTAAGAACAAGTGGCAGTTTTCTTTGTTCACGTTATTTTCTATTATTGTATTGATACGCGGATTTCTTGTTTTGTCTAAGAAATGCATAAAACGGCGAGATGTGGTGTTTTCCCGAAATTATATTTTAAGTCACATTCAGTTGACACTTAGAAAATTTTTGATTTAAAAAATATCCAGGTTACACCAGATTTCGACTTTGGTATCAAAAAAAAACTTCGATTTCGGATATCTCAGTCGTAAGTCAATTTTTTTTAGATTACACCAGATCACCAGACATGCATTTCTAAAACTTTTGGCATAAAAAATATGACTTCAATTTTGCGGTTTTTACGCGGATTTCCTAAGTTAAAACTCTCGATTTGGAAATATATATTAAAAATACATGGAATGTCCAGATCTGGTGTAATCTAAAAAAAAATTATTTTTAAATCGAGAGCTTTAACTTAGGAAATCCGCGTGAAAAAACCTCAGTGTAGATGTAATGATCTGTCATTACCTTAGAAAACATGACATGCTTGGATTTAAACATGAATAAAAAACATTCAGAACGATGATTGTGAATGTGTATGTGGATGTGAATATGAATGCGAATGTGGATGTGAATGTGAATGTGAATGTGAATGTGAATGTGAATGTGAATGTGAATGTGAATGTGAATGTGAATGTGAATGTGAATGTGAATGTGAATGTGAATGTGAATGTGAATGTGAATGTGAATGTGAATGTGAATGTGAATGTGAATGTGAATGTGAATGTGAATGTGAATGTGAATGTGAATGTGAATGTGAATGTGAATGTGAATGTGAATGTGAATGTGAATGTGAATGTGAATGTGAATGTGAATGTGAATGTGGATGTGAATGTGAATGTGAATGTGAATGTGAATGTGAATGTGAATGTGAATGTGAATGTGAATGTGAATGTGAATGTGAATGTGAATGTGAATGTGAATGTGAATGTGAATGTGAATGTGAATGTGAATGTGAATGTGAATGTGAATGTGAATGTGAATGTGAATGTGAATGTGAATGTGAATATGAATGTGAATGTGAATGTGAATGTGAATGTGAATGTGAATGTGAATGTGAATGTCGGCGTTGGCAACCTGCGCGTCGTGATCCACATGTGGTTCTTTGAATGTGAAGCTGCGGCTCTTTAGCTTTTGAGGTAAATATTGTTTATTTAAAAAAAAATACTTGAACATGATAAGATTTAAATTGATTAGCGATAATCTATCTCTCAACCATGCGAACTCGCTTTTCACCAAACCACGTTGTGAAATAAAGCTATGGAGACTCTATGTTCCGAGTTTCTCCTTTACAATAAAGTGCAATGACTTTCCGAAACTATGGTGTTGGAAGGTTTCGCTTTGTAGGGTAAGGTCTCCCTATTTCATCTGAGCTCCTATTTCCATCTCATCCGTTCACCTCAATACGTTGAACTTGAATAATATCTTACTTACCAGAACCAAACTGTAAAATGTTTAAAAATGAATATTTAAGCTATTGTCACACTTTTCCATTGGAACAAATGATTTTAAAATCTTCTGTGATCGATTTTTTTCATTTAAAACAAACTCACTTTTCGATTTAGGACACATTTTCGTCTTAACATTTACAGTTCGTCATGTTTCTGAATATCTACCAAACGATTCGTCTCAAAACATGATCACTGTTTCGCAGAATTACACTACCATTGAATGCTGGATGACTTCATAATTAGTAATGTTCACTTGCCACTTGTTTAGTTAACGATTAAAAACTTCAAAAATTACCCGACAAGCAATAAAAGTCTTCAAAAATATGAGATGAAAGCTTTTCACTTAGTTCACTTGATTGCGCTTTGTTTTCATCTCATTTTTTCGCAAAGTTGCCAGGTTTTCTCATAAAGTTACAAAACAAAATTGTTTTTCTTCTTCAAATTATCATCAACAAGTGTTTTTTTAGTATCCGTGACATTAGTATAATTATATTATTGATATTTATATTTCAATAAAACTATCTCGGCTTTGAATATCAACAGAAAGAGCGTGTTGAATACTGATGGAATAACCATTGTGGCAAATCAAGTAGCACTGGTTTCTTTCCGCTATATGTCAACATAACGCTGTTAAGTGTGTGTGTGTTTCATCGGCCAGATGCCAGATATTTTCACAGAAAATATGTATTGCTTTGCATAAAAAGTCTATATCTGCTCTATCTGTTTTCACTAATAAAATGATGTTAAAAGATAATGCTTCATATCTGCGAAGATTTCCATTTTAACATTCGATTTGTCCGTTGATCAATAAACTTTCAAAGAATTACTGCAATCAAATACTCAGAGAAAAAAGTCTATTTTTTTACTTCTCACTTTTTATAAACCTGTACAAATCTGTATTACATTTAGAAAATCTGTACTCTGATTTAAATCAGTATGCGAACGCAAAAATCTATACAATACAGATAAATCTGTATAAGTGGCATCTCTGGCTCTGCATTTTGTTGTTAGAAGGGCTAATGCCTAAATAAAAACAATTCCTGTTTTGTTTTGTTTTTAAGTTTAGCAAAAAAAAACAGTAACATTTTAAATTTAAAACGAAAGGTAACGAAAACGACCCAACAAATTTTAAACGTCGAAATAATTCAAAACTGGTTCTAAAAATATCGTGTGTTTTCTTATAGTTGACATTAGGCCATTTTTAAGAAAAATTCGGACATTTTGAGCCTAAGAGTGTAATAGTGGAATGTTTTGTTTCGATTGCTGTCGCCATTACTAATTAATAGGATGAATGAAGGACCAACGATAGGATGATTAAAAATCCTTTGAGATGGAATTAGGAGCAGAGTAGTGAACATATCAGAAGTGTTTTTAGTTGATTTTTTGAACATTCTTTTTATTTCCAAGGATTGTGAATCAATTCTCCATGTGAAGCAAGGCGAATTAAGCAGAAATATGAAAAAATCATAGTGATTTTAGTGGCTAAATCAGGTTTTTAAGGTAGCGACCTTACAAATGAGATAAAATAGGAAGCCCTTACCCTAGTTGATTGAAAGTTCTTTGTGAAAAAAGTAGTGAAAAAGAGAATGACGAATGTTTGCAATGTTTTACTTAATTGACAAATTTTACAGAATTTCGTTCGTTAGTTCGATAATTGAAATTGATTAACAAATGTTCACCAATTTGTCAAAATTTAACAACTAGTTATGTGAACTCCAACAAATGCTTTGGTGAATTTGATGTCCATTCTGATTATTTATTTTATCAAAAATTCAAAGAGTATTCGATTTTGTTTAATTACGCCGCACCAAGTTCTCCACTTTAGTGCAAAAAAATGTAATCAAAAATAGGTGACATGATGAAAATTGGCACATAACCCCATAGTAAAGTAATTTGTATTCACGACAAAAAAGTCTCAGTACGATTCTGCATTGTGTCAATTTTCTCGTGTCCAGCAACTCGACGCCAGCGAAAGGAGTAGCTGCGACCTAACTGGCATCGTGTGATTTTGAAATAAAACGAAAGACTTAAAGAAGTACACAATCGACACCGTCGTCTAATTCGAGTGCCCGATTTGGGTCAACGAACTGTGATTGAATAATTATACTACTGACCGCCTTTTGTTTTATATATATTTGGGGCTGTGTCTCATCTCTTCGTGTCGGAATTAGTAATCGGAGGGCGGGCCGTACTACATTGGTCCTTATAGTATAGCAATAAAAATCTAGATCAGCAAGGGGTAGTATGGAAATAAGGTGATAATACATTGCCATGCCCAACCGCAAATCTCGTGTTTGTTTTATACATTTGATAAATCAACCTATTAGTATTGATTTATTTTCTTGTTTACTAAGGTTGTGGAGGACAATTTGCAAAACACTTCAAACACTATGTTTGGGTAAACTGCTCAAATGATATAGATTATTGTGTCCGTCAATTTTATTCGGAATACGAAATAATCAGATGTAAAACGATGACTAATTAGAGATGTAATGGCAAATTGTAATTTGTATTTCATATGTACACAAAGTTGTTCAAACAGTGAGTGTTATGATACAGGTACAAACAAGAAGGAATAGCTATTGATGTGCTTGAATTCAGTCTTCACTTCAACAGCTAACAAGTGGTAATTTAACGCTGCAAAAATTCTGGTCTGATTTTTTTTCAGAATTAATCACTGGTATAAAAGTATCGTTTCACTTTTGACGATCACATGCTATACTGTGAATACCTACACGTGAGAAACAAGCAAAACCATTCCACAGAAGCACGGTTTTCTTAAGTTTCAAAATTAATTGCTCGATATGTCCGGGTTATAGAGCAAATAAACACTCCAGCTGCGGCCGAGTGATTTCCTTCCACTTTTCCATCATACCTCGTGATAAAATCCATCTATCCAGCAACGAATGTTGGTCGGTTGACTGATGACAGATTGCTGTATATGTAATAAAATTGATAGTGGTACGATTGAGGTTTTTACAGTTAAACGCCATGACTAATGGACTCAATAGTACAGAGCGCATTGAAATTTCGATAATTGACATAACGAATCACTAACTTTTTGACGCCTGAGAATTTTTCGCAAAAAAAAACTTACTTTATCATTCGTTAGTATCGATTCGAAAGCAACACTCAGTTCCGAAAAGGTTGCGGGCTGTCTAGCTCAACAAATGGAAAAGTTCGATCGTCTACCTCCATCCCACTGGGAGTCCTTCTCACTAAAAACCCCTTGACACATGAAGAAATAGGGCGCTGGTTTACCACCGCTTTCCCGCAAGTGCCCAACGACGGACAGGACGGCAATTTTACTGTTTTATACACAGCTGTAATACTAATGCGAGCCATTCCAGACGACCATAACTTACTGACAATTTCCGGTTCGGGGGGTTTTTGCTGTCGGACACCAGAGCTGTGTGTGAAACAATAAATTTTTTGTTTTTGTTTTTTTATGCTACTCATTTGAAGCGTCCTCTTTTTTTAAGGATGAGTTAGGCAGAATTTGAGTAATTGGTAGCTTCGATCGTAAGATAATATCGAGTTTTATTGCATAGCCCTATTAAATGAAAGAGCACGGGAAGATCTTTTGAAGATTGTTGGGTTGTCCCAAAATTCATGACAATCTAATATTTGAATTTAGAAGCACAATTTTCTCTGTACCATTGAAACTGAGCAAAGCTGTGCTGAAAAAGAACGGACAATTGTCGCATTTCGTGATCAACCAAATAAGCGAAAATGCACAATGCAAAAAGTGCTTAATCAGCCTAGCACGGAGATGGAACTTCTTGCCTTTCTCTATAGGAAGGTATTAGAATTGCTGGAAAACCCGACTTTCGAACGGAGCCTTGGAGACCCGTAGTATTATATACCATTCGACTCAGTTCGACGAGATCGGAAAATATCTGTGTGTGTATGTGCGTGGGTATGTGTGTGCACTTTTCGAAGATATTTTTACCGCTCAATTTTCTCAGAGATGGCTGAACAGATTTTAAAAAACTAACGCTCGTTTGAAAGCTACTATTAAGCCATTGATCAAGTTAAAAGATCAAATGATTGCGACTTTTGGTTCCGGAGATATGTTGGTATAAGTGACGTAACCATCAAAACGCGTTGTTTTTTTACCGCACAATTTTCTCAGAAATGGCTTAACCGATTTTAACAAGCTAAGGTTCGTTTGAAAGCTACTATTGGGCCATTAATTAAGTTCGAAGATTAAATGATTACAACTTTTGGTTCCGGAGATATATTGGAATAAGTGACTTAACCGACAAAACGCGTTGTTTTTTACCGCGCAATTTTCTCAGAAATGGTTAAGCCGATTTTAACAAGCTTAGACTCGTTTAAAAGCTACTATCGGGTCATTGATCAAGTTCAAACATCAAATGATTGCGACTTTGGGTTCCCAAGATATGATGGTATAAGTGACGTAACCGACAAAACGCGTTGATTTTTCATTGCGCAATGTTCTTATAGATAGCTGAATTGATTTTATCAAACTTATCCTCGTTTAAAAGCTACTATTGGACCATTGATCTAGTTCGAATATCGAATGGCTATGACTTTTGGTTCCGGAGATATAATGGTATAAGTGATGTAACCGACAAAACACGTTGTTTTTTATCGCTCTAATATATATCTAGATCTAGAAAAATTACCATAGGGGGGAGTACATGAGATTTCCGAAATTGAAAATTTTTTTTTGATGTCAAACGTCTTAGAATTACATGAAACGTCGAGATTGTTGTCATCTCAAAAAAAAAGTTGTTCGAAAAAATCGACTTTCTGGGACTTGGGAATTTTGAAATTTTATTCTATGGTGAATTTCCAAGATCTATGAAAATTCCACTAAGTGGACTAAGAAGGGTTTTTAAAATAGCATCACTCTTCTCAAAGTCAAAAATCAAAACCAAAAATGAGCCCAAAGGGTGTAGCCGGGTTTTCATATAAAAATTGCCCCCAAACAGAACAAAAATTGATATACGCTGTTGGAAAGGGTTTATATTGTAGATGATTTTCCCAAAATTTTAACCCTTTAACTGCCATATTGATGGAGTTAGGGTGGTTCTTCTGATTTTCATTTTATGTATTTTTTTCAAAAACCTCTTTAGCAAAAAATTGAAAAAAATCAGGAATATTTTAGGAATTCTGGGGAACCTTTCTGATTTTTTCAGAATTTTTCAAAATGTATTACATGTGAAAAAAATTGTTCAAAATTTTCGAATTTTTTTTTTAATCGCACTTACAATTTTGGTGCCACTCTAGATTTTACATCAAAAATAAATCATTTATGAGTACATTACGCTGTAATTTTTTCAGATTCTTAAAAAATGTGGACGGGTGTAAAATCAGACTTTAAAAAATGAATCATTCAGAAAACCATGCGTCCCCATCAAATTGTCATCATCCGATGGAGATGCATGTTATTTAGTTCTAAAATTTTTTTTTCACACGAAATACATTTTGAAAAATTCTGAAAAAAATCAGAAAGGTTCCCCAGAATTGATATATTCCTGATTTTTTTCAATTTTTTGCTAAAGAGGTTTTTGAAAAAAATACATAAAATGAAAATCAGAAGAACCACCCTAACTCCATCAATATGGCAGTTAAAGGGTTAAAATTTTGGGAAAATCATCTCCAATATAAACCCTTTCAAACAGCGTATATCAATTTTTTGTTCTGTTTGGGGGCAGTTTTTATATGGGAACCCGGCTACACTCTTAGTGTCAGAAATTATTTCATAAAAGGATACAAAAATCATGAGACTATTTTGAAGAAAGAGAAAGGCATTATCACACCACTAGGTGGATTAAGAAGGGTTTTTTTTTATCAATACGCATTTGTTTTTCGACGAACTGATTCGAATGGTATATGGATATAAAAAGTCAGGTCCTTCGAGCAATTCTTGCTGTAAACAGATTAAATAAGTAAAGCTTGCTTCATTTAGAATTGGAACAAACTTTTGCTCATATTGTGGCGCTCCTGGTGGATGGATTTGGAAGCTCTTGGCGCCCACGTGTCGGGAATTTTGTCAGTTTCACGTATGATTTTTGACATTCCGAAAATCGACTGTACTTTGTAAACAATCAACATGGAAGCCGAAAGAAGGAAAAAAAATTGTGCACAGTTATTTGGAAAATCCATTGTGGTCTGCATCTAGGCTAGCTAAACAGCTGAAATTGCCCAGAAATACCGTATAGCGCGTTATCAAACGGTATAAGAAAACATTGACGACGATTCGGAAGCCTCAAGCCGATCGTCGGATTCGAACTGACGACCGGAAATTGCGTGGTAAGATTTTGAAGACGATTAAGAGGAATCCTAATCTGTCGGACCGTGATTTGGTCAGAAAATTCGGTGCTGCCCATAGTACCGTGAGGAGAACTCGACTCCGGGAAGGAATCAAGTCGTATCGAGCTAGCAAACAGCCAAATCGGACCATGAAACAGAATAGTGTGGTCGTGCTCGGAAACTATATGACCAGGTGCTGACCAAGTTCAACGGGTGTCTTCTGATGGACGATGAAACCTGTGTCAAGGCTGACTTCGGTCAAATCCCAGGTCAAAAATTTTACTTGGCAACGGCTCGGGGGGATGTTCCAGCCAAATTTAAATTTGTTTTTGCCGACAAATTTGCAAGAAAATTTATGATTTGGCCGGGCATTTGCAGCTGCGGCAAAAAACGAAAGTTTTCGTTACAAATAAGACAATGACATCGGAACTATACCAAAAAGAGTGTCTCCAAAAACGAATTTTGCCGTTCATTCGATCCCACGATCATCCTGTAATGTTTTGGCCAGATTTGGCAAGCTGTCATTACAGCAAATCCGTTTAAGAATGGTATGCAGAGAAAGTGGTCCAGTTTGTTCCGAAAAACCTTAACCCACTCAACTGCCCCCAGTTCCGCCCTATTGAGAAATACTGGGCAATCATGAAGAGGAGACTCAAGGCAAAGGGAAACGTTGTCAAAGACATCAATCAGATGACGACCTGGTGGAATAAGATAGCTAAAACGATGGACGAAGAAGGTGTGCGCCGCCTACTGAGCCGTGTTACAGGAAAAATTCGAGAATTCCTTCAAAACCGTGACGAATAATTTTATCCGTATTTTTTCTTAAAAGTATGAAGAAAACGCTACATTTGTATAAAAAAAGATCTTGAATACAATAATAAATAACTGAAATACAGACAATTGTCTTTGTTCCAATTCTATTTGAAGCAAGCTTTATAAATATGGAATTGTTTTGAACTCGAAAATACTGCCATCTTTCTAATATATTTAGGACTAGTTTGATCAAAATCGGTCCAGTCTTTTTGTTGACAGCACACATACATACACGCACACAAACACACACGGACATTTTCTCAGTTCATCGAATTGAATCAACTGGTGTTAGAGGTCGGGTCGGGGTCATGTACAGAAAATGAAATGTATGTCGGGTTCGGGGGCCGATTTTTTCCATTTTAAACGGGTTTCTTCGGGTTTCGGAACTTTTTCGGGTTCGGGTTGGGTATGGGTAAAGATTTTTATTTTTTTCCGGTACGGTCGGGTTCGGGTTAGGTACGAATAAAACTTACGACACTCGACCCTCTTCGTCTCGAAATTTGTTTTTCTAAAGTTTGAGCGAATCCTATACCTATTTTTTATATTTATAAAAATAAGTAAAATCTGTCCAATCACTACAAGTTAGATGCACATCTCCTTCGAATTGGACTTTCCGAGACTAATCATTGTGCTTGTGGCGAAGGTTATCGCGATATTGATCATGTCGTTTGGACATGCGTGGAGTATTGTGATGTCAGATCTCAACTAATAAATTCCTTGCGTACTCAAGGTAGACCATCCAATGTCCCAGTTCGCGACATTCTTACTTGTCGTGACCTTCCTTACATGAAACTGTTTTCTCTTCCATGAGTTCAACCAATAGCCAACTATATGATATTGAATATAAGTGATGAACTGATACAAACAAACCTGAAATAGTTTTAAGATCGTGTACAAAATAAATGTGTTTCATTTAATGTAATTTATAATAGCAACTCGCTTGATAAGAACAGTGTTCAGATTAACTAATGAATAACAACATACTAATATGATATTCGAAATGTATTAGGTTTAAAGCAGAGGTGGAAATAAGCCCATTTTGCGCACGAAAGTGTGAATCAAGATTTCCGATTGTGAATCAAAAAAAACGAACATCGTGAATTGAAAAATTGGGTAACAAAACTTAAATTGTTCAATATTTCCGCTCAGTCATTGCAAAAACTGAACTTAGTCATGGCGGCTTTACGTCAAACTAAAAATTAATAAATCGTTAAAACTTAAATTGTTACCAAATTGTTACTCTTTTTATTGCGCTGAGACAAATTTGCTTTCATTCTCAGAAGCCAACCATGCGAAGGAGAAGAGCTTTAGCTGCTCTTACAAAAACTCGTTCACGCATTTATGTACCGCGGCAAAAATGAATGTACAACAAATCTTTTTAAGATCAGTTGATCAGTGATATTTGAAACACAGCGATCAAAATCAATACTGATCTTCCGTCACACAAAATCGGTAGTGATTTTGAGCTACTATTATCACCGATTTCTGTAAGATCAAATGGACGATTCGATCAGCTGGATAATATTACCATATTTAGCTTGAATATTATACAGGAGCGCAGCAGTAGGCGCAGTGGTTGAATTGGCTTAGCAAAATCCTGCGCTCCTGTTACTTCTGTGTATAATAGTCAAGCTTAGTAGGGTAATATTAACCAGCTGCGTAACACACTTCGTGATGAAATATGTTTTTCTCATCATTATAATTATTATTCAACGCAGCATGTATGTTAATATTAGTAGCTCTACTCCACCACGACGGTATTACTGAATAAATTTCAAATACGTAAGAATTTCGATGCGATCGATGAATTAAACTTATCCAACGAGCCTAAAATTTTTGATATAGGATAACCCAAGTAACAATTTTTGTTACGCTAGCTTGTTTGTGACTAGTTTGCAACCAGATATTTGAGTGATTGTTACTAACATCTAACCACTTGCATTACTCAAAAAGCGCAGTTTCTACTAGTTGTTAAGACGGTTAAAAATATGTTGTCGTTACGTTGTAATGCCATACTGAAATAACTTATCTTTTCATAACTTGAAAATAACTTGTTTCCAAGTAAACTAGTTGAAACTTAGTCACCATCGACATTATAAACCTTGAATGAATCCAGAATACTTTTTTATCATCAATAAAAAAGCAGAAGAGTACTTTAAATCACAAACTTGATACAAGGTACAAATTTCACAACGATCCAAAAACTGTCGAGCGGAATTCAATTTTACTTAACTGTTTTTTGTGCGCCTTCAATCCAAATCTGTTTATAAAGATATAAAAATTAAACAACAAAATAACCCTATGTTCAGAA